>NC_033797.1:67006254-67170218 GCF_001876935.1 Asparagus officinalis | reverse complement strand
GAGTAGTTGAAAAAACTGAGAATCCAAATTGAAACGCTATTCACCCCCTGCGCCTCTCCATGCTTGTCTTTAACCTGTCTAACGATAGGAGTCTAAGTGGAGAAAGTGGATTTGCAACTTAAAAGAAAAAAAAAGAATGGTCAACCATGTATCTGTCGCATTCATGTTCGTGTGCCTCTGGGTGCTTGTTTGTGACTTTGATGTGGAAATTTTTTCCCGTAAAACATGAAGGTAAAAAATAAATTGAAGTATATGGTACAACACATATCAAGTTTGCAAACTAGTCTCATTTAAAATATTATATACAGCTTTATGGAAAATGGTGATTCTAATCCTGCTTCCTTCGATATCTATGTATTTGTTATTTTTGTCTCCATAAATTACAATCAGACATGTTCAACTTCAATATCCAATGCTGAAGAAGACATAGAAAATAATTCTTTTTTTAAGGTTTGATTATATAATTATAGGAAGATAGAAGCAAAAATTGGTTAGTGCAAGCAGTTGCAATATCACCGGATAAATTTGAGAGCCGACAACCTCTCCCATTGCCTTGGAGGGGCTTGAAAGATGAAGATCTTTCAAAATAGTCTGGTATTCCTGGATGTGTATTTGCTCACATGAGCGGATACATCGGTGTAAATCAAACTTACGATGGATCCTTAGCCATGCTAGAGCTGCGTATCAGATGTTAATGACTGCTGAACCTGCCCAGAAGTCATGTTTTCCTGTTTGTTCTGAGTGCAAATTGGAGGAGCTTTATAGTATAAAAATAAATGTCTTCACTACAAAGGAATGCAGTTCTGCTGCTAGAAAAGCAATTGAAGCATCCTTCTGTCTAAATGTTGGTTTTGTTCAACAATAATATTGTAATTTTGTGCAACAAATTACATTGTACTATCTCTGATGCCAACTTTCACTATTATTTAGACATAAAAGTCACATGCTTGTAATTACATTTAACTATAAGCAAATGGTGCGTTATTTTGGAGTAAAACTTCAGCGTTGTAACATGTCTATGTCAAGAGACAAATAATATTTCTAAGTTGGGCTATTTTATATATATACCACTTAAATTATGCATATTTGCAAACCTATCCTCCAAATCTTAATATCTGGCAAGCTATCCCCCATCATCAACTGTGGAAAAAATATCTCCTAATCCACTGATCACTAACTTCGTTGGATATGGTGCGTAAAAATTATAATTTTTTTCTTTGATATTTTTTATATTGCAATTACAAATTAATCTATCAAGTTGATGGCCATTTGTGTGTTATTTTATTTTCAAATTTGATGATTTGGGAGGTAGTTTTGTAAAAACTGAGAATTAGGGGATAGTTTAGCAAATACACGTGATTTAAGGGGTATATATACAAAAAATCCTTAGAAGTTTATCAAGCTAATGTATAAAACACAAAGCTCACAAGTAATTAGAGTACGATGCGATAGATCTATGTTATGCCTCCAGTGACTTTAGTCCCTTTTCGGTGGGTATGTGTGATATTAAATGGTTTATATAGATTAAGCCAAAGGTTCAAGTATAGCATTAGCTAGTTGATTTTGACAGTGGTTCGAGCAAAATAACACGCTATACTCGGTGGATCCTATGACTTACACCGCGCTTGTTTGCTTAGGTTGTTACAAATAGTAGCAGAGCAGTTTGCCAGCCGAAAATGTGGAGCTAAGTGCTGTGGGGGGCTAAGTACTATACCGTGTGAGTGCTATGGGAGCCACCTCTAGAGTTCACGTCACTTGACGGTGATACTGGGATGTGCCAATTTTCATGTCGTGACGAGGACGTCACGTATTTAAGGTGGGATGATTGTCATGCCCCAAGTGACTTTAGTCCAACATTGGTGGGTATGTGGGAGATTAAATGGTTTATATAGATAAAATCAAAGACTCAAGTGTAGCATTGGTTAGTTGATTTTGGTGGTGATTCGAGCCAGACAACACACTATACTTAGTGGGATCCACGACTTGTAACGCGCCAACAGACCCATGGGCTTGAGGTGTGACATTTTAGAGTATGCAACCTAGTTTCATTAAAAGAGTTGTATTAGATATTTGTTAGCATATTTGATACTAGTCCTGCTCCCATGTATATCTATGTGTATATTATTGTTCTATCCATTATGCACAAAAAACGTCTTCTAATGTTTGAATGTATTATTTCAGGACGATAGAGGCAAACAATGGCGAGTGCAAGCAGTTGCGGTATCTCCAGATAAATTTGAGAGCCGAAAACCTCTCCCACTGCCTTGGAGGGGCCTGAGAGATGAAAATCTTTCAAAAGAGGCTGGTATTTCTGGATGTGTCTTTGTTCATATGAGCGGATTCATTGGTGGGAATCAAACTTACGATGGAGCCTTAGCCATGGCCAAAGCTGCTCTTAAATTTTAAATCTTCTTAAATTGAGAAATATATTTTCTTATTTGAGTCGAATGCAAATTGAAGGAGCTTTATTCGAGAGAAGTCAATGCCTACATACAAGGATATGCCCTTCTGCTGCTAGCAAAGCATTGCTTTTATCCAGGCGTTAGTTTTGTTCAACAATGACATGGTACTAATGATGTATCTTTCATTATCATTTAAACCTATGCTTCTTCTGCTATTATTTTCTAACATTTAAATGAAAACGAAATGCTATTTAGATGTAAAACTTCAGAATTGTAATATTTTTATATATGATGGATATATCAATGACACGAAGCTTACATGTTTCTAAATTAAGCATGGTCTATTTCTTGTTTTTGCTATTGCATTTTTCATGATGAAAAATTTGTAACATAGTTGAAATTGAAGGTTAATTCTACTCCAGATTTTAATTTGATGTTTATGTATTTGTTTATTTATTTATTTTGAGAAGACAAGTAAAAGCTTCTTGTGGTGAATGACGAACGTCTCAGGGTTAATTCTCTATAAGAATCTGGAGGATAGTGAGGTTAGTGAAGACAAAAAAAGAAAAAGAAAAAAAAGAGAGTATTGGATTCTTAAAATCCTGCCAAATTCAGGTTTCTGGTTTGCCTCAAGAGTTGTTCTCCGTGGAATCTTGAGGTTAGTGAAGCTCTTCTCTCACGTACAGGTTTCTTTTGGGTTTACTGGACGTAAATTTATGCTTTCAGTATGATTTTAGCCTGGTTGAGGAGTGATATGCACTCAGCTTGTGATGTGCATGGTTTTTGTCCCACAAGAGGTATATTGTTGTTACTAGAATATATGAGTTGATTGCTACCGTTTAAATTATCCGGGTATTATTTGTATTGGTTCTTTAGGGGACAATTTACAAGAAACTTACATGATTCTGCGGATATCAATTATAACTTGGTCATGATAGTAAATCCTGGGAATACACTAATTTCGCATTTCCTCGTACAAGTGTTATCTAGCACAGGTAAGTCTGATTTTTTTTTAATGTTTACCTATCATGTTTTTATCTTATCTAGCCTTCGTTTCTAAGTTATCTTTGCAGGTAGTAATTTTGAATATCATTTCACGTTTGGTCTAATATAAATTGGAAAAGAGCTAAGAATATAATATGTACATATAAAGTTCTAAGTACTGTAATTTCACATATTTCACATATTAGTTATATATAATTCATAATTTTTGAAAGAAACTATGCATGTGTTAAAATGTATAACGATAAACATTTTATCCTACTTTATATAGTAAAGAGAAAGTGCTAAGCTATTTTTAAAGGCACCAAAAAGAGCCATGCATACCAAAAAAATTTTCACGTGTTACCTTCTCAATAAGATCCTGCAATCCTATTAGAAAATGACATGTGTATAACTAATATTATCTTTCTAAGAATTCTCATCAAATTAAAACTATTCATATTCATAATTAAAAAAATTATATACATAAAAAAATAGAAAGTCCTAATAATCAAATTATTTTTAATCTTAATTAAATTATAATTATCTAATAATTAAAAGATGTAAAAAAATTGTGATGTGGCCCTCCCAAATTTTTAAAGGGTAAATTTCAAAAACTACAAAAAAACCTCCTTTAAATCTAAAAATTACATTACAACCCTCTAAAAAACTTGTTAATCGTCAATCTCTCTTTATTTAAGAGTTTTAAAATTTGAATTAATTTTAATTTTAATCTCTCTTTTACAATAGTTATCCCTTTTATATATAAGAATACAAATGGCTTATACATTTATTCTTTCGAAATTATCACTGAGGATTATGTTTTTAATTCTAATTCACTACTATAAATATGGGCAGCCTCAGGGCCGGTTCTGAGATTTTAGAGGCCCTGTGCGAAAAGTAAACACATGCCCTTCTCTATATACAAAATATCAATAATTTTCAATTTGAATCCCTAAAATGCTAGGGAAAAAATATTACTGATCAGACATTAAAATATTACCTGATTTTTTTACATCTGGATAGTCTTTAACATACTTCAGACATTAAAATATTACCTGATTTTTTTACATCTGGATAGTCTTTAACATACTTTTCAAGTGCTATTGTCCATTCTTCATCTCTTCGGTCACCTGAATAAAATGTTACTGATTAGATAAATGCATGTAATCTCATCTTAATAAATCTTTCCAATAGAGCAAATAGTCCATAGTAAGAAATACTTGCATATTATGTTCCTTTTGTATCCGTGCTTACCTTCATAAGAGACATCGAAGCCTTTAGCATCAAAAAGTATCATCGAAAAATTGTCCTCCTTGCATTTTTAGCTGTAAAATCATTAATTAAGCCTTTAACATCAATTTTATCTATAAAATCATTTTCAATGGATATCAAAGCTAGCAAAATCATTAATTAAGCCTTTAACATCAATTTTATCTATAAAATCATTTTCAATGGATATCAAAGCTAGCCCATTTAGTCTTTCTTGTGACATGGTCGATCTCAGATAAGATTTTAATAATTTTAATTTTGAAAAACTTCTTTCTGCAGATACGACTGTAACATGTATAGTCAATAATATTCTATAAGCAATGCATGCATTTGGAAAACAATTTTGTATTTTTAAGAAATTCAGTATATCAATAGCCATCTTTGTTTCTTTTGGTAAAATATTTCGTAAGATTTTTAGTTCTCCAAATAAATCTTTCCCATCAAGATCAGAAAATGTTTTATATTTTAGAACAATTTTAAGATTATCACAACATGCTTTCAAATTATTATCATCTAATGAATTTAACTTTTCTGAACCAAACAAAAATCCAAAAATATCTTCATATACTTTATACTGCTCAAACCTTTTCTTTAGTGAACCAATAGCTTGATCTACAATATACAAAAAATAATTGATTCTAAAAGATTCTTCAGCTGATTGTGTTGTATCCTCATTAACATTCTCATCAAATTGTCTTTTTCTACGGATTTGACGTTTTACTTGAAATACAGAATCAATTTCCATTTCAGTTGCAATTTCTTTAGCAATTGTCATAGCTTGTGTGAGCCCAACTTCTCTATATTAATCCTCAAAAAACCTAATTAATCCTTTTACTTGATCTATAGCAATATCTATAAACATGTCTTTAGATTGTAAAAATTTGCTAATTAAGTTAACAGTAAACAATATATCATACCAAATAATCATACTTAATAAAAATTTAAAATTTTAATTCCATGTGTTGCTAAAGAATATGCTTCACTTCTTATTTTAGAGTCATTATCAGTTTCTGCTAACTGAAGTAGTGCTTCTCTTATTTCAAGCGTTTGGAATCTAATTGCTTTAACGCTTTCAATATGGCTTTCCCAACGTGTAGCCGACAATGGCTTCACAGTTAAACCTTTTACATTATTTATCAAAATTTGCCATCGTTTTGTTGAGTGAGAAAATAATGTATAAATACATTGTATCACTCCAAAAAAGTCTTTTGCTTTACCACAACAATTTTCCATATCACAAAGTGTTAAATTAAGACTATGACAACCACAAGGCGTGTATAATGTTCTAGGATTTATATCAAGTAATTTTCTTTGTACACATTGGTGTCTCCCTTTCATATTACACCCATTATCATACCCTTGACCTCGTACATTATCAATATCAAGATTAAGAGCTTTTAGTATATTTTGCAATTCTTCAAAAATTCCTTGTCGAGATGTATCATTTACTTTTAAAAATTCTACAAAAAATTCTTCTATTTTTATCGGGCTTGTAGAAATATCGACACATCGTAATATTAAAGTCATTTGTTCTTGGTGACTTGCATCCGGAGTACAATCAAGTATTACTAAAAAATATTTAGCTTCTTTAATTTTTTAAACTATTACACATTTGATTTTAGAAGCTAACATACTTATCAATTCATTTTGAATGCTATGACCAAGATAATGATAATGAATTTCATCATGGTTAATACGTCGAACATGTTCTTGCATTACCGGATCCCATTCTGCAATCATTTCAATTAGGCCTAAAAAATTTCCATTATTATTTTGATAAATTCTCTCATTTGTTCCTCGAAATGCCAAGTTATGTTTAGCAAGATATTTAACAACATAAATTATTCTTTGTAATACTTTCTTCCAATGTTCCTTCTCTTTATTAATTTGCTCTTGAATATTTTTATCGATTGTTTTATTTTTCTTTAATCTTATGCGTAAATCAAGCCAAGTACTCATGTTAATGATGTGTTCATTAGTTGTTTCATGTTCTTTAAGCCTAGCACTAAGATGTTGCCAATCATTAAATCCTTCATTTATTAAAAAACTTTTCTTAAAACCATTTTTAAACAATTTACAACAAAAATAGAATACTTTATCGATATCTTTTGAATAAACTAACCATTCCCTATCGCATTTCTCTCCATTTGATAAATGCCTAGTGTAAAATGCTGAAGAAAAACATCTTCCTAATTTATCTTTAGGATCTTTTTCGACTAATAGATCTCTTATAGGGTCATTTTTAAGTAATATATCTCTAGATTTTGTGTCCAAATTATCCCAAGTTCTTGGATCATAAATATTTAAATTCATGAGCATGGACTGATTAGGTTGTTCATTGCCTAAAATATTTTTATTTTTATTTTCATTTTCATTGTCAATATCATTTTCATTCTGATTCTGATTCTCATTTTTACTTTCATTTTCATTTTCATTTTGATTCTCATTTTCATTCTCATTTTCATTTTCATTCTGATTCTCATTTTCATTTTCATTTTCATTGTCAATATCATTTTCATTCTGATTCTGATTCACATTTTTACTTTTATTATCATTTTCATTCTGATTCTCATTTTCATTATCATTTCCATTTTCATTCTGATTCTCATTTTCATTATCATTTTTATTTTTACTTTGATCATCAACATTTTCATTATCCATTTTCATTCTGATTCTCATTTTCATTATCATTTTTATTTTTACTTTGATCATCAACATTTTCATTATCATATTCATTCAAGCCCAAATCATTAATGTTTTTACTTTGATCATCAACATTTTCATTATCATATTCATTCAAGCCCAAATCATTAATGTTATCATTTTTAATTGATTTTTCAACTAAATCTTGTGTTTCTCTAACAATGAATTTATCAAGCGCTCCACTTTGAGTTTGGATAAATTGTTCAATTTTTCTTTTTTTTTTGCGTTTATCATATCCAGAAAGATACTTTCTTGGAGGCATTTCTATAATAAAACAATAAATACTACAATCAAATTGAAAGAAGCCGAAAGATTCGGAACAATACAACCTGACCGAGACTTCTTCGACGACGTGTCTCCAACTCTCCTTGATCCCTGAAGTTTAAGAGCCAAAAAGTTTATTAGGAACCAGTTTAACAAATCCTGCAATAACAAAAAATATGGGCGAAACAAGAGTTACTTCTGGTCATCTCAGTTAAGTTTAACGATTCAGAAATAACCACCTATTAATCACTCCCGACCGAGACTTCCAGTCATGACAACAAACATCAGACTAATAATTCTAGCAAAATAACACATATATGTTGTGTTCACAAGTACAGTGTGCAAACTAATTTACAGACTTAAAGTGTACACATTAAAAATCTATTTGCACTCAAGAAAGTGAAAAACACATTCTTTATCAATTATCAGAAATGTGGTTCAGTGGTTGTACACTCATCAATAGCAATTTGATCCTGCACTACCGAAATTAGGGATTTTTTTTGCAAACTAAAAATTACAATATTGATGCAAATTTTGAAAGAAAAAAAAAACAAAAAATTGCTTTAAGTTATAAAGTTAGAAAATTGTACATACCACCTCCAATCTGGAGAGTTACCTGATGATCCTCGAGGGTTCGGCGGCGGCGATCGTGGGCAGCAGAGACGGTCCAGACGGAGGAGAGGGGCTCAGTGGATTTTGGGGGCTGAGCTTTTGGGATTGAGGGTTTAAGCCTTGAAGGGATTTTAGGGTTTTTGAATATGAATGAACGACCGAGATTCAATTGAGAAGTAGAATGAACAGTAGATATTATAGGTGAAGGGATATTTTGGGGCCCCTAATTTTTGGGGGCCCTGTGCGGTCACTCATTTTGCACAGCCCAAAGCCGGGCCTGGGCAGCCTAAACCGCTGTAACCAGTTTGGCAAACCATGACCTTAACAATACCGTTTGGGTTGAGAAAACAACTATTTTGGCATGTGTCGTTGGGGCTGCCTTAGGTTCAACGGTAGCCCCAGTGGTTCTGACTATTTGGCCATCTGTCCAAATAATTTTACCCATTGGGGCAAGTACTTTTTTTGTTTGTGTTTTTATGTACAAGAGGAGTGGCCCAAATGTCCTGAAGAAAAGAGTAAGAATATTCTATAATCAAACTATATATGCATAAATGCATTTAATTGAGAAGAATAAGTTATTCGTGTAAAACCTCCTGAAAAATCTTAAAATTATATAGAACGTTGAAAATAATAAATTACCATTTTTTTGATGTTAGTTTATCTAACAGAGAGTTTATCTATGGATTGTGTGAGGTGTTAGGGTTCTCAAACTTCTTCAGACGACCTGTTCTTGAGCTGATAGACCCATCTTGCACATGAATAACATAAAAGAGGTCAGAGTTAGGATCTCCAGTGGTTCCTCCGACGGTCAAGTTTGTATCAAGCTTGAGTGGAGAAGTTAAGCTTGCAAGAGTCCTTTAGGGCAGATTTTGCTTACCATAAGCAGCACCATCACTCCCCTTTTATAGCCGATCTAAAAGGGAAAAATGGTAATTTAGGTCGAGTCGAATTGGCGGCTTCATTGGCGTTTACTTTACAGGTGTTGGCTACTGAGGGAATGAATCACCCAGGTATTTAATGTGATGGTGACGCGGCGTGCGCGGTACCGATGAGGTCCGATGAGCCATAAAGTCTTTTGAGGTTGGAGTAATGATGATTTTGATCATACATTTTAGGCAATAAAAATTACCTTTATCCCAAAATTGAGAAGTTCGCCTGCAATACTTCACCTGCATGCTCAATATCGTAATAACAAAGCCCATTTTGCTTGTTCGCCTGCATCAAACAAGCTAAGCTCGCCTGAACGTTTGACTTCGCAGGTGAAGCGAAGTTCACCTACGCAGTGGACTTCACCCAGAAAGAACTGAGCTCGCCTGAACGTTCAGTTCACCACCTGGCAAATTAGTTCGAATGAATGCTTAGCTCGCCCGCATGAACCAAGCTCGCCTGCAGGAGGTTCGCATGCGTGAACCAAGCTCACCGACAGGGTCTAAGCTCGCCTGAATACTCCTGAGGTTCGCCTGACAACCTCGCCTGTTCGCCTAGCTCGACTGCAAGCTCGTCTGAGCATTTAACTCGCTTGCAAGCTTGCCTAGCTCGCCTGAGTGGTTAAAACCACTTCCCACGGTTTGAGGGATTTGGGTATGGTTCTCCTCAGCTATAGTTGTGAGAATAGTCACTTCTCACGATTTAAGGGAATGGTTATGGTCCTCCTCAACTATAATTGTGTGAATGGTCACTTCCCACAATTTAATGGATTGATCATGACTCTCCTTAGCCATAAATAGCCATGTTAGGCTACATGAAAAAGGGGAGGGCTCTCGCACTGAACTTGATTTTGGATCATCTTTGAGATCACATTCTTGGCATCTTGTTGGAACTCTTTTGGCAACCGGTCTTTTGGGAGATAAAAGAATCGAATTTTGCCTCTTGAGCATTCGGCCTTGATTCCAAGTTCGGGTGATCGAACTCTTCATCTTAAGTATCTACCACACGCTGAAACTTGCCCGCAATCTCGTTCAAATCGTCCAAGAGAATTAAACTCGGCACGAGCATCGAGTGAGGCATCCTATCGCTACCAAAGAACCCACATTAAACAAGGAGAGATCGAACCAATTCTATTCGCTTCTATGTAAAATGCGATTTATTGATTTGTAATACAATTTTAATTAATACAAATTCAGAATTAAATTTTACGACCGACATACATTTAATGCGATGGCAATCAACTTTTGGCGGGGGGCTCGAGGATGTACATCCTTTCGACTCGTCTTACTGGAGGTCGACGAGTACCGCCTGTTTAGTCGGCTTCGCGAGGACATGTCAATGCAGCAGAAGCCCCCCCCCACCCACCCACCTACCCCACCCAAAAAAAACGTCTTCTAATGTTTGAATGTATTATTTCAGGACGATAGAGCAAACAATGGCGAGTGCAAGCAGTTGCGGTTACTCCAGATAAATTTGAGAGCCGAAAAGACCTCTCCCACTGCCTTGCGAGGGCCTGGCAGGAGTGATGAAATCTTTCAAAGAGGCTGCGTATTTCTGGATGCTGTCTTTTGTTCATATGAGCGGAATTTTTCATTGGTCTCGGCGAATCAAACTTACGATGGAGCCTTAGCCATGGCCAAAAGCTGCTCTTAAATTTAAAATCTTCTTAAATGAGAAATATATTTTCTGTATTTGAGTCGAATGCAAATTGAAGGAAGCTTTATTTCGAGAGAGTCAATTGCCTACTACAAGGATATGCCCTTCTGCTTGCTAGCAAGCATTGCTTTTATCCAGGCGTATAGTTTTTGTTCAACAATGTACATGGTTACTAATGATGTTCTTTCATCTATCATTTTTAAAACCTATGCTTCTTCTGTCTTGCTATCTATTTCTAACATTAAATGGAAAACGAATGCTATTTAGATGTAAAATTCAGAATTTGTAATTATTTTTATATATGATCGGATATATCAATGACACGACAGCTTACATTTTCTAATTAAGCCATGGTCTATTTCTTGTTTTTGCTATTGCATTTTTTCATGCATGAAAAATTGCTTAACATAGTTGAATTGAAGGTTATTCTACTCCAGATTTTAATTTGCATGTTTATGTATTTGTTTATTTATTTATTTTGAGAAGGACAATGTAAAAGCTTCTTGTGCACCCCCCGTGGAATGCACGGAACGTCTCAGGGTTAATTCTCCTATAGAATCTGCGAGGATAGTGAGGTAGTGAGACAAAAACAAGAAAAAGAAAAAAAGAGAGTATTGGATTCTTAAAATCTTGCAAATTCAGGTTTCTTGTTTTGCCTCAAGTAGTTGTTCCTCGTGGAATCTTGAGGTTAGTGAAGCTTTTCTCTCACGTACAGGTTTCTTTTTGGGCGTTTTACTGGACGTAAATTATGCTTTCAGTATGTTTTGCCTGGGTTTTGAGGAGTATATCGCACTCCAGCTTGTGATGTGCATGGTTTTGTCCCACAAGGCTATATTGTTGTTACTAAGAATATATGAGTTTGATTGCTACCGTTTAAATTATCGGGATATATTTGTATTGGTTCTTTGATATATATATATAATATTATAATATATATATATTATATAATATATATATATTATATATATATATATAATATATATATATATATAGATAGATAGATAGCATAGGAAAGAGAGGAGAGAGATGAGAGAGAGACGATGAGAGAGAGAGAGAGGCAATTTACCAAGAACTTACATGATTCTGCGGATCTATCAATTCATAACTTGCGTCGATGCTAGTTAAATCCTCGGGAATACACTAATTTCGCATTTTCCTCGTAACAACGTGTTATCTAGCACAGGTAAGTCGATTTTTTTTAATGTTACCTATCATGTTTTATCTTATCTAGCCTTCGTTTCTAAGTTATCTTTGCAGGTCAGTAAAAATTTTTTTTTGGGGGAAATTTTTTTTTTATCATTCACGTATTTGCCGTCTAATATAAATTGAAAAGAGCTTTAGAATATAATATGTACATATAAAGTTCTAAGTACTTGTAATTTCACATATTTCACATATTTTAGTATATATATAATCATAATTTTTGAAAGAAACTATGCATGTGTCTTTAAATGATAACGATAAACATTTATCCTACTTTATATAGTAAAGAGAAAGTGCTTAAGCTATTTTTTTAAAGGCACCAAAAGAGCCATGCCATACCAAAAAAATTTTCACGTGTTACCTTCTCAATAAGATCCTGCAATCTATTAGAAAACTTGACATGTGTATAACTAATATTATCTTTCTTAAGAATTTCATCAAATTAAAACTATTCATATTCATAATTTAAAAAAAAATTATTATACATTAAAAAAATAGAAAGTCCTAATATCAAATTATTTTTTAATCTTAATAAATTATAATTATTCTAATAATTAAAGATGTAAAAAAAAGATTGTGATTGGCCCTCCCAAATTTTAAAGGGAAATTTCAAAACTACAAAAAAACTCCTTTAATCTAAAATACATTAACAACCCTCTAAAAAACTGTAATCGTCCAATCTCTTCTTTATTTTAAGAGTTTTAAAAATTCTGGATATTAATTTTAATTTTAATTCTCTCTTTTACATAGTTATCCCTTTATATATAAGAATACGCAAATTGGCTTATACATTTATTCTTCGAAATTATCACTGAGGATTATGTTTTAATTCTAATTCCACTACTATAAATAATGGCAGCCTCGTAGGGCGGTTCTGAGATTTTAGAGGCCCTTGTGCGAAAAGTAAACACATTGCCCTTCCTCTATATACAAAATATCAATAATTTTCAATTTGGAATCCCTAAAATGCTAGCGGAAAAATTATTACTGATCAGACATTAAAATATTACCTTGATTTTTTTTACATCTGGTAGTTTTAAACATAACTTTTCAAGTGCTATTGTCCATTCTTCATCTCTTCGCGTCACACTGAATAAAATGTTACTGATTAGGATAAATGCATGTGAATCTCATCTTAATAAATCTTTTCAATAGAGCAAATAGGTCCATAGTAAGAAATACTTGCATATTATGTTTCCTTTGTATCCGTTGCTTACCTTCATAAGAGGACATCCGAAGCCTTTAGCATCAAAAAGTTTATCATCGAAAAATTAGTCCTCTTGCATTTTTAGCTGTAAATCATTTAATTAAGCCTTTTAACATCAATTTTATCTATAAATCATTTCAATGGAATCAAAGCTAGCCCATTTAGTCTTTCTTGTGACATGGTCGATCTCAGATAAGATTTTAATAATTTATAATTTTGAAAAACTTCTTTCTGCAGATACGACTGTGAACATGTATAGTCAATAATATTCTTAAGCAATGCACTGCATTTGGAAACAATTTGTATTTAAGAAATCAGTTATCAATAGCCATCTTTGTTTCTTTGGTAAAATATTTCAGTAAGATTTTTAGTTCTCCAAATAAATCTTTCCCATCAAGATCAGAAAAATGTTTTATATTTTAGAACAATTTTAAAGATATATTCACAACATGCCCTTTCAAATTATTAATCATCTAATGAATTTAACTTTTCTGAACCAAACAAAATCCAAAAATATCTTCAATACTTTATACTTTGCTCAACCTTTCCTTTAGTGAACCAATAGCTTGATCTACAATTATTACAAAAAATAATTTGATTCTAAAGATTCTTCCAGCTTGATTGTGTTGTATCCTCATTAACATTTCTCATCAAATTGTCTTTTTTCACGGATTGACGTTTTACTTTGAAATTACAGAATCAATTTCCATTTTCAGTTGCATTTCTTTTAGCAATTGTCATAGCTTGCTGTGAGCCCAACTTCTCTATATTAATCCTCAAAAAAGCCTAAATTAAACTCCTTTTACTTGATCTATAGCAATATCTATAAACATTGTCTTTAGATTGTAAAATTTGCTAATTACGTTAACAGTAAACAATATACTATACCAAATAATCATACTTAATAAAAATTAAACATTTTAATTCCATGTGTTGCCTAAAGGAATATGCTTCACTTCTTTATTTTTATCAGTCATTATCAGTTTCTGCTCTAACTGAATAGTTGCTTCTCTTTATTTCAAGCGTTTTGCGATCTAATTGCCTTTAACGCTATTCAATATGCTTTTCCCAACGTGTAGCCGACAATGGGCCTTCACACGTTAAACCTTTTTACATTTATTTATCAAAATTTTGCCATCGTTTTGTCTTGAGTGAGAAAATAATGCTATAAATACATTGCTATCACCAAAAAAGTCTTTTGCTTTACCACCAACATTTCCATATCACAAAGTGTTAACATTAGACTATGACAACCCACAAGGCAGTGTATAATGTTCTAGGATTTATATCAAGTAATTTTCTTTGTACCATTGGCTGTCTCCCTTTCATATTACACCCATTTATACATACCCTTGACCTCGTTACTTATTCAATATCAAGATTTAAGATCCTTTTTTAGATATTTTGCAATTCTTCAAAATTCCTTGTCGAGACTGTATCATTATATTTTTTTAAAATTTCTACAAAAAATTCTTTCTATTTTTATCGGGCTTGTAGAATATCGACACATCGTAATATTTTAAAGTCATTTGTTCTTGGTGACTTGCATCCGGAGTACAGAATCAAGTATTACTAAAAAATATTTAGCTTCTTTAATTTTTAAACTATTTACACATTTGATTTTAGAAGTAACATACTTATCAATTCATTATTGACATGCTATGGACCAGATAATGATAAATGAATATTCATCTTATGGTTAATACGTCGAACAATGTTCTTTCATTTACCGGATTTCCCATTCTTGCAATCATTTCAATTAGGCCTAAAAAATTTCCATTATTATTTTGATAAATTCTCTCATTTGTTCCTCGAAATTGCCAAGTTATGTTTAGCAAGATATTTTAACAACTAAATTTATTCTTTGTAATTACTTTCTTCCAATGTTCCTTCTCTTTATTAATTTGCTTTCTCTTTTTTGGGGGGGGAAATATTTTATCGATTGTTTTATTTTTCTTTAAATCTTATTGCGTAAATCAAGCCAAAGCTACTCATGTTAATGGATGTGCTTCATTACGTTGTTTCATTGATCTTTAAGCCTAGCACTAAGATGTTGCCAATATTAAACCTTCATTTATTAAAAACTTTCTTAAAACCATCTTTTAAACATTTACAACAAAATAGAATACTTTTATCGATATCTTTTGAATAAACTAACCATTCCCTATCGCCATTTCTCTCCAATTGATAAATGCCTAGTGCTAAAATGCTGTAAGATAAACATCTTCCTAATTTATCTTTAGGCATCTTTTTTCGAACTAATAGATTCTTTTATAGGGTCATTTTTAGTAAATCATCTCTAGATTTTGTGTCCAAATTATCCCAATTCTTGCCCGATCATAAATTATTTAAATTATGGCATGCGCACTTGATTAGGCTTAGTCATTGCCTAAAATAATTTTTATTTTTTATTTTCTTTTTCATTGTCAATAATCATTTTCTTTCTGATTTCTGATCTCATTTTTACTTTCATTTCATTTTCATTTTGATTCTCATTTTCATTCTCATTTTTCTTTTCATTCTTATTCTCATTTTCATTTTCATTTTCATTGTTCAATATTCCATTTCATTTCTGATTCTGATTCACATTTTTACTTTTTTATCATTTTCATTCTTAATTTCTCTCATTTTCATTATCATTTCCATTTTCATTCTGATTTCTCATTTTTCAGATCATTTTCTATTTTTCACTTTTTGATCCATCAACATTTTCATTATCATATTCATTCAAAGCCCAAATCCATTAATGTTTTTCATTTTTTCAATTGATTTTTCAACTAATCTTGTGTTTCCTCTACAATGTTAATTTATCAAGCGCTCCACTTTGAGTTTGGATAAATTGTTCAATTTTTCTTTTTTTTTTGCGTTTATCATATCCAGAAAGATTACTTTCTTGGAGCATTTCTATAATAAAACAATAAATACTACAATCAAATTGAAAGAAGCCGAAGATTCGAACAATACAAACCTGACCAGAGACTTCTTCGACGACGTCGGTCTCCAACTCTCCTTTGATCCGCTGAAGTTTAGAGCCAAAAAGTTTTATTTATGGAACCAGTTTAACAAATCCTGCAATAAACAAAATATGTGCCGAAACAAGAGTTGAGTACTTCTGGTTCATCTCAGTTAAGTTATACGTTTCAGAAATAACCACTATTAATCCACTCCCGACCGAGACTTTCCAGTCATGACAACAACATCAGACTAATAATTCTGCAAAATAAACACATATATTGCTGTGTCACAAGTACAGTGCTGCAAACTTAATTTACAGACTTAACAGGTGTACACATTAAAAAATCTATTCTGCATCCTCAAGAAGTGAAAAAACACATTCTTTATCAATTATCAGAAATGTGGTTCAGTTGTTTGTACACTCAATCAATAGCCAATTTTGATCCTGCACTACCGAAAATTAGGATTTTTTCAAAAACTAAAAATTAAATATATGATGCAATATTTTGAAGCAAAAAAAAAAACAAAAATTTGCTTTTTAAGTTATAAAGTTAGAAAATTGTACATACCCCTCCATATTCTGGAGAGTTACCTCTTGATGATCCTCGAGGGTTTCGCGGGCGACGATCAGTGGGGCACCCAGCCAAGCGAGGGTTCGGCGGGTGACGAGCGCGATGTCTGGCGATCGTGGGCAGCTGAGCGATCATGTTCGTGTGAGGCAGCGAGTTTTGGTGGCCGATCCCAGTGGGCAGCCGAGCGACGGGGTCCGCGCGTCGCGAGCTCCGAAGGCTTGGCGGAGGCGAGCGTAGCGGCGAGCGTCTTGGCCGACGAGGCGAGGCGAGCGGCGAGGTCTGGTAATTCCCCGGTGACGGCGATCGCGGGGACTGTCTGTGCAGAAGAGAGGAGGGGCACGCGTCCAGACGGAGAGGAGAGGGGGTCGGATGGATTTTGCGGTGGCTGAGCTTTTGGCGATTGAGGGTTTAAGCCTTGAAGGGATTTTAGTGGTTTTGAATATGAATGAACGACCGAGATTCAATTGAGAAGTAGAATGAACATGGTAGATATTATAGGTGAAGGGATATTTTGCGGGCCCCCTAATTTTTGGGGCCCTGTGCGGTCACTCATTTTGCACAAGCCAAAGCCTGGGCCTGGCAGCCTAAACGCTTGTAACCACGTTTTGCCAAACCATGACCTTAACAATACCGTTTGGGTGAGAAAAACAACTATTTTGGCCATGTGTCGTTGGGGCTGCCTTAGGTTTCAACGCGTAGCCCCAGTGGTTCGTGACTATTTGGCCCATCTGTCCAAATAATTTTACCCATGGGCCAAGTACTTTTTTTTGTTTTGTGTTTTTATGTACAAGAAGACCACAGTGGCCCAAATGTCCTGAGCAAAAGAGTAAGAATATTCTATAAAAAATCTCAAAAACTATATATGCATAAATTGCCATTTAATTGAGAGAATAAGTTTATTCGTGTAAAAACCTCCGTGAAAAACTTAAAATTATAATTAGAACCGTTGAAAATTAATAAATTACCATTTTTTTGATGTTAGTTTATCTAACAGAGAGTTTACTATGCCGATTGTGTGAGGTGTTAGCGGTTCTCAAACTTCTCAACGGACCTGTTCTTGAGCTGATAGACCCATCTTGCCATGAATAACATAAAAGACGGTCACGAGTTAGGATCTCAGTTGCGTTCCTCGACGGTCAAGTTTGTTATCAAGCTTGAGTTGGAGAAGTTAAGCTTGCAGAGTCCTTTAGGGCAGATTTTTGCTTACCTAAGCAGCACCATCACTCCCCTTTTATAGCCGAATCTTAAAATGGAAAATGGTAATTTAGGTCGATTCGAATTTGTGCGGTCATTGCGCGTTTACTTACAGGTGTTGGCTACTGATTGGGAATGAATCACCCAGGTATTTAATGTGATTGGTGACGCGGCGTGCGCGCGTACCGCATGAGGTCCTGATGAGCCATAAGCTTTTGAGGTTGGAGGTAATTGATGATTTTGATCATACGATTTTAAGGCAATAAAAATTACCTTCCCCTATCCCAAAATTGAGAAGTTCGCCTGCAATTACTTCACGCTGGCATGCTCCAATATCGTAATAACAAAAGCCCATTTTGCTTGTTCGCCTGCCATCAAACAAGCTAAGCTCGCCTGAACGTTTGATTCGCCCAGGTGATGAAGCGAAGTACACCTACGCAGAGTGGACTTCACCCAGCAAAGAACTTGAGCTCGCCTGACACGTTCAGTTCACATCCTGGCCAAAATTAGTTCGAATGAATGCTTAGCTCCGCCGCCCATGAACCAACGCTCGCCTGCAGAGAGTGTTTCGCATGCCGTTGAACAAAGCTCACCGACAGGGTCTAAGCTCAGCCTGAATACTCCTGAGGCTTCGCCTGACAACCCTCGCCTGTTCGCTATAGCTCGACATGCAAGCCTCGTCTGAGCATTTACTCGCCCTATGCTAAGCTTGGACTAGATCCGCCTGAGTGGTTAAAACCACTTCCACTGGTTGAGGGATTTGGGTATGGTTCTCCTCAGCTATAGTTGTGAGAATAGTCACTTCTCACGATTTAGGGAATGGTTATGCGTCACTCCTCAAACTATAATTGTTGTGCGAATTGGTCACTTCCACAATTTAATGGATTGATCATGACTCTTCCTTTAGCCATAAATAGCATGTTAGGCTACATGAAAAAGGGAGGCTCTCGCACTGAACTTGATTTTGCGATCATCTTTGAGATCACATTCTTGGCACTTGTTTGAACTCTTTTGGAAACCGGCGTCTTTTTGGAGATTTAAAAGAATTCGAATTTTTGCCTCTTGACATTCGGCCTTGATTCAGTCTTCGGGTTGTAATCGTAAAACTCTTCATCTTAAGTATTGCTACCACACCGCTGGAAACTTGCCCGGCCAATCTCGTTTCAAATCGTCCATGAGAATTTAAACTCGTGACGAGCATCGGTGATGGCATCCTATCGCTACCAAGAACCCACATTAAATCAAGATATCGAGATCGCCAACCAATTCTATTCGCTTCATGTAAAATGCCTGATTTATTGCATTTGTAATACAATTTTAATTAATACAAATTCAGAATTAAATTTTACGAGCCGACATAATTTAATCGATGGCGATCCAACTTTTGGCGGGCGCGTCCGAGGATGCTACATCCATTTCGACGTTCGTCTTAACTGTCGAGGTCGACGAGTACCGCCTGTTTAGTCGGCCGCGAAGGTTGTACGCCAAGCGTACATGGTCGAGTATTAAAAGTGCGCGGGTCGGCTTAATGGCAGTGGCGTCAAGGCGTATTTTCCCGCTTTCGAACTGGCGAGCGAAGTCGACAACACCGCCTTTTCTAGTCGAGTCTCGCAAGTTGTCATCCCGACCTTTGGACCGCCTTAGATCGTCCCTGCTCGCGCGTGAGACCGAACTGAGGATTAGTAAATCAAGGGCACCATGATCGGTTTTGTAGAGCGCGGATTGATACTTAGAATATTCATGGCGAATATAAGACACCATTATTATGATGTTTTTCTACCAAAAGTTATTTAGGAGGTTAAGTGAGGGAAACTAAAAAAATCCATTCTGATTATGTTGTTATTTACGTTATAGGGGGAAAAACTCCAAACTAAAGTTTATTTACTTTTTGGAGGAGCAACATCCAATACAAAATTCAGGTACAATTTAAATTTTATAATGAGGGTAATTTCAAAATTTTTTAGATGAAAAACCATAACAAAAAAGGAATTCATAGAGAACAAATAAATTAGATATACAAATTAAAAAAAACCAAATCAACCCATGCGAATATATATTCACTATTCAATAAATAAAAGTTGGAAGAAAAAGACATAAGAAGAAAACGGAAGACGAAAATATTGAAGAAAAGAAAAGAAAAAAATAACTGAAAAAATAAAAGTAAAAGAGAGTTGAAAACATGATCATTAAATCTTCTTAATTATGGAAGTTACAGTTTAATTAGTATTGTAAATATTTAATATTTGATTGGCAGAATTTTTAGTTATGAGTAATTTTAATTTGATGAGAATTTTTACATGAAGATGGTGATCAGATGCGCGAAGGATAGTTATAATTTGATTAGGATCAAGAAAAAAATTAATATTATACTATTAGAATTTTCTAATTATAAATAGTTTTAATTTAATGAGAATTTCTAGGTGAAGATATACAGTACTAGGTGCATGCGTGTCATTTTCTAAATAGAATAGCAAACCACAGACTTCTTTTTATTGTATACTCAGGAAGGATTTCAAGTGATCTGTTGTTGGGTGCGTTTGAGATGTTGACAATTTCGAACATGTATTCCGTGTTTGTTAGTACCGTACTTTATGTCCCCTCGTTGCAACCCTGAGACTATAGACAAACATGCAACAACTCGTTCGGCTTGGTTAATTAAATCCATAGGTAATTTGTTATGGGTTGAGATTCCTAAAACTTTGTTTGTTTCAACAATATTTTGGGATTTGGAATACTATAATTTGTAATATTTTTGTTTGTTTTAAACTTTTTAGAATTTGAAATCTATAATTTGTATAAATCTTTTGAAGTCCACCTCACATCCCACATGAAAAAGAGGATTTTACTAATCCTTAAATATATTATTATTTTTTATTATTTGGGGATTAAAAAAACCCCACCCAAAAAAAAAAAAAAAAAAAAAAAAAAAAAAAAAAAAAAACCTAAAGGTATTCTGATTCCAACAGGGCATCTAAACAAAGGAGGGCAATAGTCTCAGCCAGTTGGGACTCCTTTTCCTACCAAGATTTAAACCAACTCCCTAATTGCTTTTGTGTACGAGGACTCCCCTAAAAGTTCGCATAAATACCCCCCAGCAGCTTCGCCCCAGGATCATAAGCAATACGTTCTCCTCCTCGATCAAGCAGCGCTGCAGCTTGGTTGTTGAAGGCGATGGCCTCCTCCTCCTCCAAAGTTTCGGTGGCGCTCGTGGTGACCGCACTGTGCGTGCTGCTGCTGCCCCAAGCAGCTCACGCGCACTTCTGTGGCGCCGTACCACCACAAATTGGCCACGCCGTCTGCCACCGCTCACCACCAACATAAAAGGCCGCCTCGCCAGCTGGCTTTTTCACAGGGCGCACCGCTCCTTAGACCGTCGTATACCACGCTGACGACTCCGCGGGCCAGATATGCGCCCGCATTCAATCCTCCGTCCGCCGTACTCCGCCGACATCACCGTCCGATGCTCCTTTCGCCAACCGCCCACCGGCTCGTCGCGCAGTACGCGTCCGAGGCTACTAGCGCCATGCACACAGCCCCCTTCGCAGCGTCGCCGTCCGCGATTCCTACTCCGTCGGTCGCCCCCTCGCGTCGCCTTTCCGGGGGGGGTGCCTGCCCTCAGCCTCTAGCTCGCTAGCAACTCCAGCCGCAGTCCCCACTCCACTCTCTCGCCTCCGCCTCCACGCGCAAAACGCACGCTCCGAAAGCATCGTCGAGTCCCCACAAGACGTCTGCCGCGCTCCTACCCAAGAATCCCACGACCCCGTCACCCGCCGCCTATTCGCGCCGTCACCTTCCGTGGTCCCTACCCCACTACCGACTCCGTCGCCATCACCGTCCACGGTTCCTACCCCGTCACCCGGCCCTTCGCCATTGCCGTCACCTTCCGTGGTCCCTGCCCCATCACCGTCCGCGGTTCCTACCCCGTCACCTGCCCCTTATCGAATGCCATCACCGTCGGACGAGGTTCCTAGTACACCATCACCGACGCCTTCGCCTTCGCCATCCAAGACTCCGCCCCCAGCACCAACCCCATCCCCACACCCATCGCCGTCCAAGGCTCCTACTCCATCAGCCACCCCTTCGCCATCGCCGCCGCCCGAGGTTCCGCCCCCATCCCCGACCCCGTCGCCATCAGAAGCACATCCCCCATCATCACCGTCACCACCAAAGGCTCCTACTCCACCACCATCACGACCACCGTCAGCGGCCCCACCCTCATCACCACCATCGAAGGCGCCACCGAAGACTCTGCCTACACCACCGAAACCGCCGTCACCTTCGTCGGCTCCATCGCCACCTACAACGCCGCCGCAGCAGCCGCCCATCCGTGCCGACCCCCTTCCGATTAACCTGCAACAACTACTTTAACCTCACATATATTCTGAATTATATTTATCCGCGACCCCGGAACGAACAGATGACGAATCTGCACGGTTCCGCCCTCCGGCTCCGGCTCCAGAACCCCGGCTGACCAGTCCATCGCAGCGACTGTCCGCCTCCGACCTCGCCAACAAGTTCCTCCTTCACGCTGAGACAACAACATATCTATCTCGTCGACAGCCTGGCCGTTTGCCGTGGGTTTGGGAGTCGCGCTGCTTTTTTTTCTTCTGCTTGCTCTTCTGGGAGTAGTGGCCGCCCCTGCGTTCTTCTCTCGTTTTTGACTTTGCTAATTTTTTTGAGTGACGGAAGGGTTTCAGATGACTGAGCTAGCTAGCGCGAATTCCTCTTCATTTGTTTGAATTTTTATCTTCGGCATAGGTTTTGTCGTGAGTTTAAGGTGATACACTAGTGTAAATTTCTCTTCACGTATTTGAATATTTTTTATTTATTTCGGACATAGTTTTGTCGTGAGTTTATTACGCGTATTGTGCATGGTTACGTGATGTTTTATTGCTGATGATATAATGCTACTGACACCAAGAACCAAGCGCGCGTGTGAGGGTTATTTTTTTAATACATTATTGCGTTAATTGCTCCCTTATATTATGAGTATTTGCAAAAGTACTCTCCAAATCTTAGTATTTACAAAAGTACCCTTCAAATCATCAATTCTGAAAAAATTAGCCTCAAAGTAATTAATCATCAACTTTAATAAGTTAATTTCTAATTGCAGTGTAAAAATTATCAACAATATAGTGAAATTTTAAGCATTATGTTGAAGATTTGTTGATTATAGAGATTTGTTTTTCCTCACCAAGTCGATAACTTGCTAGATGGTTTTGCAAACGCTAAGATTTAAAGGGTATTTTTGAAAGTACCCATGACTTAAAAAGTATATATATGCAAAATAACTCTATATTAATATGTTGCAACGAAGAGTTATATCTCTATAAACGTTATTCGGATCACAAATTTCTAATTTGCTTTCTTCAGATTAACTTCCCTTTGGTACAACCACGTCGGCCTGAACTTCTCGAATCAAAGACATCTAAATGAAGATAACAGTTGGGGAAAGTTTTATTGGTTGGCATTACCAAGTTTAGAAAGAAGAGATTAGTATATTTATATTCTTGTAACACTATACAAAATTTATTTTTATTATTAATTTCTCATCTACATTAAGTTTAATCAGAGCCCTTAATTATTACTCCTTTTTACCCAGAAATCTGTTATGGACTTTAATACCGCAATTTCACCAATAATAAAAATCCTGTATCGTGTAACTTTCCATGGTACTTTGTAATCGAAATATATAAACCAAACTACATATTCAATTTCTAAAAGCGAAGTTACCAAGGACTTTGTTCAGCTAAAAAGAACGACGTCACTCACTTCATGGTAGTGGCATAAATAATTCATGAAAATGTATACTATTCATAGTAAAGTTATATTTCAAGTTAATTGATAAAATTATTCCAACAACATTCTCTTAACAGAACTGAACTGTGGAGACATACACCCTTTCTAGGCTTCATCTGCATCACACTCATTGCCTTCTTTTCTTTGAGCTCTGCCATTTGTTCCCCAGCGTCTGCAAGGTTTTGAAAATCAAAACATTAGGTTTAGACTTATATTTTCCATTACATTATTGATAATTCGGTTCGTATAGTAATCTAGATTAGTGATGCCGCTTAATTCGAGTAGCAAATGCTGTCATCTCCATTCTCATATGAACCTTCCTAGTCTAAATAATTCTTAATAGGGAAAACTTAACAAACTTCTTGATGAGTGAGATGATCACTGTTCTTGATTAATTTATATATGTTGGGTTGCAAAACGAGCAACAAACTATGTTAATCTACTTGAATCCAATTGACTCCAAATGGTTTAGTCCTATTGACTCGTGAGTCCAAACATATTTATCTATATATCCATCTATACCCTGCTCAAGAGAGCGGGACTATATCTCATCACCATATATACTATATATATATATATAATTTTTATATATTATATATATTATGATATATTATATATATATATATATATGTAGAGCAGAGAGTGAGAGAGAGAGCAAGACTCCTATCAACTTAAGTTGATGTCCACCAAAGTCTCATAGCCACACATTTATTATATATAAAACACCTTTTATATAATAGCAAAGGATCCGCTAAGCAATATGAGCCTGGTTAAAAAGCTTTGGTGTTGGCACACTGACCTCCCTATCCACTTAAGTGACGACCAGTTTTCAAAACCTGTATATATATATATATATATATATATATATATCATATATATATAATATATAATATTATATATATATATATATATATATATATATAATATATGAATTTAAACTTACAAAATTAGGATTGAATTGGAAGCGATAGAAGTACTAAAAGGTAGGGAGAGGACCTTGTCATCACTAACCCTTAAACTACTACATCGCTTCCAAACCTCCTAGAGAAACTGAAAATTAAGTATAACTTAGCTGAACTTTTAGCTATATAAACCTTCCAAAATCAACAAAACCCAATATAACACATAGTGAAAAGTAGGGATAACTAAGAACTTAAGTAGACTGTTAACACAAGATAAGAACTGAGAGACTGAAATATGATGGAGCATAAATTAGTTCCCTACGGAGAAGTTGTCACCCACTGCATCATCCACACCGCATTTGGTCTGATCCTTCAAGCCCAACTCGATTGCAGCCTTAAGCAACCTGGTTGCTTTTCTGCTCCTAGAAGCTCCTGTCCAGAATAAGGTAAACCGAGCAACGTTAGATGCTATTAGTTGTGAAGTAATTGGAACTTCGTTGAATATGAGGTTGTTATGACGATTCCATATCCACCAACAGAAGCATGGAAGGAGGACCCTCCAAAGAGCTCGGAGATCGTTACTGACCAGGAAGTTACCCTTAACTAAAATCAGGGAATCCACACCCTGAGGCCAGTTCCCTAAGGTTTCTTGAGAGAGAAGGATGAACCATGCAGCTCTAGTGAAGGGGCAGGTGATGAATAAGTGATCATGAGACTCTATATCCAGGTTGCATAGAGGGCAATTGAGGTCACCAGTCCACCCTTTTTTGGACAAGATATCCCTGATTTGTAGTCTTCGTTTACTGAGGATCCAGCAAAAGACCTTGACCTTCAATGGGACTAGGGATTTCCAGATGAAGTTGTGGAGATGAAAGAGGGTACCTCCGTGATTGAGGATAGAGTAGGACTTGACTGTATAGATGCCCGATGGATGATATTGCCACCTGATACTATGTTGGATAGAGGCTCCCGAGGGCTTGATAAGATCAAGGAGAGAGTGGAGCGCTGTAATTTCAGATCTTTCCTCTGCTGAAGTACCTCTTCTAAGGATAGGGTGCCACCTCCAAGAGTTGTGAAATATGAAACCTTGAGATTAGGTGGAACATGTGCGGGAAAAAGCTAGTTGATGAGCCCTAAGGAAGAGGTTGCTGAGAGAGTTGGCACATGATCATTTGTCTACCCAGAATCTGCAAGTATTGCCAACACCTAGATCCCATCGAACATGACTAAAGAAAGTGTGGTGAATAGAGTACAAGTCATGGATCAATTTAGAACCTTTGGGAGGATTTCAAATAGGGTTGGAATTGTTGATTGAATATATGGAGAAGATGACTTTGTAATGTAGGAATTTCTATCAAGGATTTTCCGAATCCATTTGGAGGAGAGCTTGGTTGAATGTTTGCATATTGATGATGCCAAGACCACCTTCTTGTTTGGCTTTATAAATGTTACCCCATTTAACGAGACATTTTGTATTAGATGTCTGTTGATGACCATCCCATAGGAAGTTACACCTGATTTTGTCAATAGCCTTGATGAGCCAAATAGGTAATTTGAAGAAGGACATAAAGTATAGGGGAAGAGAGAACGGAGTTGAGTAGAGTAAGTCTACCTCCAATGGAAATGAATTTATTTTTCAAGAGAGCTAGTTTTTTGGAGAAAGAATCCAAGAGGGGTTGCCATTCACGTCTTGTGAGAGATCCTCTCTTGAGTGGGAGGCCAAGGTAGGTGAACGGGAGGAAGCCTACAGAACAATTTAGGATATTTGCTAGACGGACTCCTTTGTGAGGACTTTAACCAAGGTAGAAGAGATTTGTTTTGGTGTAGTTGACGTATGAGACCAGAGATGTTGATAAAGATGTAAAGGATGAATTTGAGGGTGATAATATCTCTTGAGGAAGCTTTGCTAAAGATTAGAGTATCATCAGCGAATTGGAGGGATCTTATAGAGTTGAGCTCTGCTTTAAGGTTGAGCTCAAAGAGGTCCCCCGAGAATACACTAGTCTTGAGCATCTTGTTAAGCACATCAACAATTAACAGGAACAGCATTGGGAAGAGGGAATCATCCTGCTTAAGACCTCTTTGGCACTTGAAGAAGTTGGTAGGGGAGTCATTGACCAGCACAACAGATTTAGAAGAAGACATGGCATGATAAATCCAAAGGAAAACTTATGATTAAAGCCTCTGGCTTTGAGGAGAGAAAGAAAAAAGTTCCAGTTAACACAATCAAAGGCTTTGAAGAAATCCACTTTAATAGCACACAATTCCTTTTTGCCTAAGGAGCATTGGTTAATCATTTCATGGGCTAGAAGGATGGAGTTGAGGGAGGACTTGCCGCTTTGAAAAGTTGTCTGAGAACAATCAATGAGAGATGAGAGAAAGGGGCTGAATCTGTTTGCTAGAATTTTGGTGAAGATTTTGAGTGAACCGTTGATCAGACTTATAGGTCTGAGATCTTTGGGATTATTCGCACCATTCTTCTTTGGAATGAGGCAAATATAGAAGTAATTGATGTTGTGGAGAAGATGAGCATCTGAATGTACAGATTGGATGAAAGAGATGACATCATGTTGTATGGTGGACCAGAAACTTTGAAAAAAGAGTATGGGTAGGTCATCCGGCCCTGGAGATTTGTCTAGGTGGAGGTCAAAAATCGCCTTCTTGATTTCATCTAAGGTGAATGGAGAGTCCAAAGATGATAGGTCGATAAAGTTGGATGGATAAAAAAGATTCCAATTGACCTCAAGCTTGGAGTCTGCTTTTGAGAAGAAGAGGTTAGAGAAATATTCATAGAAGGCCTGTTTAATGTCTTTGTCGGAGCAAAGGTGGGTGTTGTTGATGTAGAGGTGAGGAATGAAGTTTTTTCTTTTATGGGAAGGAGGCTGATTTGTGAAAGAAAGCAGTATTATTGTCTCCTTCTTTGAGCCATTGAATCTTGGATCTTTGTTTCCAATGGATTTCTTCGCATGTTCTTTCAGATTAAGTCTAAGCTGAGATTCTAGATTAGAGAGGACTCTAGATTCCTCTAATCGATCGAGGGAGTCTAGTTTGGCTGTGACCAGTGATTTTAAAGGCGCAACGAGGCGCGCGCCTCGGGCGCGAGGTGCTTCAGCGCAGTGGAATAGCGCCCCGCAGCAGGTGCGGGGCGCTACACTTTCGCCGGGCGCGCGCCTGGATAGCGCCCCGCTGCGCTTACCGCCTTTGACGAGGCGCGCGCGTGAAGAACAGGAAGAAACCCACTTTTATTCTGTGGGTTATTGGGTATAAACCCGCTTCCCACTTAAACCCGACTTCATTTTAGGGTTCTTTCGCTCCTTCTCCACTCCCGAATCCCGATTCCTTTGTGGCGATAGGCGACGACAAGCGGTGACAGGCGACGGCGATCGGTGAGCGGCGACTATGAATTTAAACTTACAAAATTAGGATTGAATTGGAAGCGATAGAAGTACTAAAAGGTAGGGAGAGGACCTTGTCATCACTAACCCTTAAACTACTACATCGCTTCCAAACCTCCTAGAGAAACTGAAAATTAAGTATAACTTAGCTGAACTTTTAGCTATATAAACCTTCCAAAATCAACAAAACCCAATATAACACATAGTGAAAAGTAGGGATAACTAAGAACTTAAGTAGACTGTTAACACAAGATAAGAACTGAGAGACTGAAATATGATGGAGCATAAATTAGTTCCCTACGGAGAAGTTGTCACCCACTGCATCATCCACACCGCATTTGGTCTGATCCTTCAAGCCCAACTCGATTGCAGCCTTAAGCAACCTGGTTGCTTTTCTGCTCCTAGAAGCTCCTGTCCAGAATAAGGTAAACCGAGCAACGTTAGATGCTATTAGTTGTGAAGTAATTGGAACTTCGTTGAATATGAGGTTGTTATGACGATTCCATATCCACCAACAGAAGCATGGAAGGAGGACCCTCCAAAGAGCTCGGAGATCGTTACTGACCAGGAAGTTACCCTTAACTAAAATCAGGGAATCCACACCCTGAGGCCAGTTCCCTAAGGTTTCTTGAGAGAGAAGGATGAACCATGCAGCTCTAGTGAAGGGGCAGGTGATGAATAAGTGATCATGAGACTCTATATCCAGGTTGCATAGAGGGCAATTGAGGTCACCAGTCCACCCTTTTTTGGACAAGATATCCCTGATTTGTAGTCTTCGTTTACTGAGGATCCAGCAAAAGACCTTGACCTTCAATGGGACTAGGGATTTCCAGATGAAGTTGTGGAGATGAAAGAGGGTACCTCCGTGATTGAGGATAGAGTAGGACTTGACTGTATAGATGCCCGATGGATGATATTGCCACCTGATACTATGTTGGATAGAGGCTCCCGAGGGCTTGATAAGATCAAGGAGAGAGTGGAGCGCTGTAATTTCAGATCTTTCCTCTGCTGAAGTACCTCTTCTAAGGATAGGGTGCCACCTCCAAGAGTTGTGAAATATGAAACCTTGAGATTAGGTGGAACATGTGCGGGAAAAAGCTAGTTGATGAGCCCTAAGGAAGAGGTTGCTGAGAGAGTTGGCACATGATCATTTGTCTACCCAGAATCTGCAAGTATTGCCAACACCTAGATCCCATCGAACATGACTAAAGAAAGTGTGGTGAATAGAGTACAAGTCATGGATCAATTTAGAACCTTTGGGAGGATTTCAAATAGGGTTGGAATTGTTGATTGAATATATGGAGAAGATGACTTTGTAATGTAGGAATTTCTATCAAGGATTTTCCGAATCCATTTGGAGGAGAGCTTGGTTGAATGTTTGCATATTGATGATGCCAAGACCACCTTCTTGTTTGGCTTTATAAATGTTACCCCATTTAACGAGACATTTTGTATTAGATGTCTGTTGATGACCATCCCATAGGAAGTTACACCTGATTTTGTCAATAGCCTTGATGAGCCAAATAGGTAATTTGAAGAAGGACATAAAGTATAGGGGAAGAGAGAACGGAGTTGAGTAGAGTAAGTCTACCTCCAATGGAAATGAATTTATTTTTCAAGAGAGCTAGTTTTTTGGAGAAAGAATCCAAGAGGGGTTGCCATTCACGTCTTGTGAGAGATCCTCTCTTGAGTGGGAGGCCAAGGTAGGTGAACGGGAGGAAGCCTACAGAACAATTTAGGATATTTGCTAGACGGACTCCTTTGTGAGGACTTTAACCAAGGTAGAAGAGATTTGTTTTGGTGTAGTTGACGTATGAGACCAGAGATGTTGATAAAGATGTAAAGGATGGATTTGAGGGTGATAATATCTCTTGAGGAAGCTTTGCTAAAGATTAGAGTATCATCAGCGAATTGGAGGGATCTTATAGAGTTGAGCTCTGCTTTAAGGTTGAGCTCAAAGAGGTCCCCCGAGAATACACTAGTCTTGAGCATCTTGTTAAGCACATCAACAATTAACAGGAACAGCATTGGGAAGAGGGAATCATCCTGCTTAAGACCTCTTTGGCACTTGAAGAAGTTGGTAGGGGAGTCATTGACCAGCACAACAGATTTAGAAGAAGACATGGCATGATAAATCCAAAGGAAAACTTATGATTAAAGCCTCTGGCTTTGAGGAGAGAAAGAAAAAAGTTCCAGTTAACACAATCAAAGGCTTTGAAGAAATCCACTTTAATAGCACACAATTCCTTTTTGCCTAAGGAGCATTGGTTAATCATTTCATGGGCTAGAAGGATGGAGTTGAGGGAGGACTTGCCGCTTTGAAAAGTTGTCTGAGAACAATCAATGAGAGATGAGAGAAAGGGGCTGAATCTGTTTGCTAGAATTTTGGTGAAGATTTTGAGTGAACCGTTGATCAGACTTATAGGTCTGAGATCTTTGGGATTATTCGCACCATTCTTCTTTGGAATGAGGCAAATATAGAAGTAATTGATGTTGTGGAGAAGATGAGCATCTGAATGTACAGATTGGATGAAAGAGATGACATCATGTTGTATGGTGGACCAGAAACTTTGAAAAAAGAGTATGGGTAGGTCATCCGGCCCTGGAGATTTGTCTAGGTGGAGGTCAAAAATCGCCTTCTTGATTTCATCTAAGGTGAATGGAGAGTCCAAAGATGATAGGTCGATAAAGTTGGATGGATAAAAAAGATTCCAATTGACCTCAAGCTTGGAGTCTGCTTTTGAGAAGAAGAGGTTAGAGAAATATTCATAGAAGGCCTGTTTAATGTCTTTGTCGGAGCAAAGGTGGGTGTTGTTGATGTAGAGGTGAGGAATGAAGTTTTTTCTTTTATGGGAAGGAGGCTGATTTGTGAAAGAAAGCAGTATTATTGTCTCCTTCTTTGAGCCATTGAATCTTGGATCTTTGTTTCCAATGGATTTCTTCGCATGTTCTTTCAGATTAAGTCTAAGCTGAGATTCTAGATTAGAGAGGACTCTAGATTCCTCTAATCGATCGAGGGAGTCTAGTTTGGCTGTGACCAGTGATTTTAAAGGCGCAACGAGGCGCGCGCCTCGGGCGCGAGGTGCTTCGGCGCAGTGGAATAGCGCCCCGCAGCAGGTGCGGGGCGCTACACTTTCGCCGGGCGCGCGCCTGGATAGCGCCCCGCTGCGCTTACCGCCTTTGACGAGGCGCGCGCGTGAAGAACAGGAAGAAACCCACTTTTATTCTGTGGGTTATTGGGTATAAACCCGCTTCCCACTTAAACCCGACTTCATTTTAGGGTTCTGTCTAGGGTTCTGTCGCTCCTTCTCCACTCCCGAATCCCGATTCCTTTGTGGGGATAGGCAACGACAAGCGGTGACAGGCGACGGCGATCGGTGAGCGGCGACTGGCGACGGCGATCAGCGACGACGAGCGGCGACGGCGATCAGGTACGTTCTCCTCAGCGATGTTTTTTCTGCTTTTTTTTCTTTTCGTTTTTGTGTTTTCTTTTTTTCTTTTCTTTTCTTTTCTCCTTAGCGAGTTCTGTGTTCTCGTTCTTTTTCTTTTCTTTTTTCTTTTCTTTTCGTTTTTTGCGTTCTCTTTCTTTGCTCCTCAGTGATGTTTTTTCATTTGTTTTCTTTTCATTTTTTGTTCTCTGCTTTTTTTTTCTTTTCTTTTTTGTGTTTTCTTTTTTTCTTTTCTTTTCTCCTCAGCGAGTTCTGCGTTCTTGTTCTTTTTCTTTTCTTTTCTTTTCTTTTTTTCTTTTCTTTTCGTTTTTGCGTTCTCTTTCTTTGCTCCTCAGCGGTGTTTTTTTCGTTTGTTTTCTTTTCTTTTTCTTTCTTTTTTTGTTCTCTTAATTAAGGACAACGAACATGTGTTTTCTTTTTTCTTTTCTGATGTTCTAAAATCTGAGTTTTTAGTAAGCTGACTGTTAAGTGTAAACTATTAATTAAGTTCATATTTAATGTTAACTAACTCATTATTCCTAGCTGTTAGATCTTAATATAATTTTTTTTTATCGCTCTTGACTGATAACTGTTTTTTTCTTTGGCTTAATATCAAAATGTAGAGTCATGATATTATGAACTAATTGCTTGCTTCTTATTAATACATATCAGTCATAATTGTTAAAAATTTTCAAGCTTATTAATGTAGTACTTGTGCTACTATTTGATTTCCTGTGTAAGACTGCGAGTATTGAGTCTTGCTATTTGAGCTAGGTGTAGTGCTACTAGTTGGAAGTTGAAACTTAAAACTTGATTTGCCATTTGTAACCTGTGAAGAGGAAAATAAAACTTAGTAATATAGTTGTTAGTGATGCAATATACTAGTATGTAAGTTTGAATAATTTGCATAATTGAATGAAAATTAACGTATAAGTTTTGTGTGCCTCGCTTCACTCGGGCGCGCGCATCGCATTGCGCTTTGCGCATGTGCGCATAAACTGACTTTGCGCGCCGCACTGCGCCTCGCGCATTGAAAACACTGGTTGTGACATTGCGTTTGTGATGATTTTTGGATCCAAGAAAGTGTTTTTTCCACCATTTATTTCTCCTACGAATGAGCTTAAGCTTAAAGGGGCGGGAGATCGATTGTTCTCTATTGAAGGAGAAGGAGTTCCAACATGAATGAAAGGGGGTGAATGATGGAAAAATAAGGCAGGATTTTTCAAATCTGAACACTAGAAAATGCTGGGGGCCTCCTGAGTCTAGGATGATGGGGACAGTGATCAGAGCATGGAGATTGGTAAGCGAATTGTATCAAATATGGGAAGTGGGTTTCAAAGTCTAGTGAAAGAAGGAACCTATCGAGCCTAATTAGAACAAAATTGGCTCTTAGATTGGACCAAGTGAATTTTCTACCACTGAGGAGGAGGTCAATGAGTTGGATAGAATCGATGAGGTTTTTGAAGGAGAAAATATCTCTAATGGAATCAGATCTACCACTTCTCTCTTCTAGACTTGAGTCATGTTGAAATCGCCAAAGACCACTCAAGGCAAGGAGTAAGAAGATCTAATCCTAGCAAGTTCCCACCAGCAGACCTCACGATCTTCTATATCATGTGGGGTGTATATGAAAGTAGCTACAAATTGCCAGTTGGAAGGTCTGTGAATAAAGACTGCCGTCACAGAGAAAATACCAATGGATGAGGAGCAGGAGAAGATAGACTCGTTCCAACCCAATAGGATACCCCTCCTAGATTCAGATGCTTCTAAGGAAATCCAAGATGTAATACTAATACTCCCCAGACTTTTAAGGATATTAAGTCTGATGGAATTAAGCTTGGTTTCCTGGAGACCCACTAGATCTACTTTAGCGAATTGGATACAGTCTCACTAATCTACGTTTAGTAGGGTTGTTTAACCCTCTCACGTTCTAAGATCCGATCCTCATTTGAGGATTGGAGGGGACCAACTTGGGAAGAGAGGGCAGTTAGGTTAGCTTATCCCCTTCTTTCTCCATGGCTTGGATCTCTACCAAACCTAAACGGTCAACCGGTTCTTTGATGCCATAATTGATAGATATGTCGCATAATTGTTGCAAATTTAGCGAATTAATGTGTAGGGGAGGAAGAGGAAGATTTACCCTTAGAGCCACCTAGAGGGAAGCTCCTCTTCATAATTGAAAGGTGCTTCCTGTAGGGAAGATGAGCCAGCATTCTTCTGGATGATTTTCTCCTTGATTTCTTCTTGACATTCTCAAAACCTGGGGGAGGGTCGGAGGAAGATGCAACATCCATGGAGTCGGAGGAACTACTGATATTAAGAGGAGAGTATGAGAGCTGGGGATGTGGGGTACAAGGGAGACTTCTGCTTGGTGAGGGAATGCAACTGTAAGAAGATTCCAGTAATCTTTTGTGATCCTAATTGGGACCCCCTTACAGACGACATCTATGAGCTCAGGCTGGACCACCTCCTGGTAAGCTGGGAGTGGAATATGGGGAGAGGTGGGGTTGAGCGTGACTAAAGTGGTCCCCCAACATCTGCCATGGGCTTTTTTTCCTTTAGGGTCCAAGGATGCCCCTCTTTACGAACAAAATTTTCAAAGTACTCCAAACATTTTCCTTTCCTTTCAAGAAGAGGTTTGCCCACTACCTTAAGCTGGACCGTACCCTCCATCAAGTGCACATCGTCAGGGGATGGATACCAAAAAGTAATTGTTTTAGGGATCTCTGATATATCTCAGACGCTGAGCATGACCTTGCATTCTTTAGCATGTTTTTTTATCATGACATTATCGAAGACTGTAATGACATCTCTTATGTCTTCTAACAGCTGCATGAGAAACTCCGAATCCCATAGATGGAAGGGGAGGTTGATGATTTCGACCCAGACATAAACAAACTTGGGGAGAGCATTGAGCCATATCTTCTCTGACCATGGGGAGAAAACTCCACCAAAGTTACCCATGTCAAAATACTCCTTAGAGCATGCTAGATCTAGAGTCTCTTTGTTAGGGAATTGAATGAAGTAGGATGAAGGGGAGGTTCGTCTGATGTCGTACTTTCATCCGTTTACCTTGAGATGGAACTCCAGATTTTCAATGAGCTCTTCATAGGATGAGTTACCTACTTGCAATTTGAAGAATCCATAATAGGAACATGGCTCTATGTTACTAATCATTGAAGGGGGCAAGGTGATGTTAGGGATGAACAGGGGAGGAGGAAACATAGAGTTAGGAGTGATATTAAACAAAGGAGGGTTGCTTTTGTTGGGACAACAAATCGATGTGTGACCGACTCTGTTACAAGCGAAGCACTTGAGATCACCTAGGAAACCATTTATTGCCATATGTGCTTTATCTTTACAAAGAAAGCACTTGAGGGGTTTGGGAGGGTGATGAAGGTGAATGGAACTGAAGGAGGACTTGGGTCTCTTGGATCGTCTTTTGTAGGACACTTTGATTCAGCCTTCTTTTGGAAGAGGGAGGATCCCCTTTTGAGGGGAAGGGATGGAAAGATGAGACGGGGGAGACTGTATGCCCTTAAAAAGATTTGCAAAGGGGGAGAAAAGGGGTGGTGGGTGTTGGTGGGGTAGAGGATTTGGCTGGCAGTGGGTTGATGGGGTAATAGAGAAGGTATTACTGGGAGGAGGGGGAAGAAGGGGAAAGGCAGTTTCGGGTGGAACTGTGAGCGGAGGGGCTGACTTGGGCGGCACTATAGACGGAGGGATAGGAGACAGAGGAGTAATGGTGATATTACTGTTGTTGAAAGAGACCATTCGTCGCTTTGGGAATCGCGCCGCCGCCTGTTCGCTTCTTCCGCCTGGTCGCCTACCTAATTGCCTTTTCGCCTCCATCCTATAATCCTCATCACCGGATTTTGCTAGACCAAACATATACTTAAGTCAAACACACACTTAAACTGAATGGATGTGTAACTCCTAACGATATGCTTTTTTAGATTTAGATTCTGTAACCTTGGATATGCACATGAGCAACTGTGAGAACATGGCAGTTATGTCGTGCAAGTACAAGAACAACATTGAGAAAACAATGGATAGATCTACAAGAAACCAATAAACTTGTCGTTGACTCTATTTGGAATTTCATGTGGAAGTATAGAGTAGGCCTGGCCACTGGTTTGGTTTCAGTTCTAAACCTTGTTTCTTCAGATATTCTGGTTTTTATTTCTATAAATGCATTACGTAGATCACATTATTAACATTGCCTTGGCGGATGATGGTTGTAATGAAGAGAAAACTGATCCAAGGTTGCCATGTGTTTTTTGGGAGCGCTTTGCGATCAATAGAGTGAAAAGGCCTAGATGGATGATCAGAATGAAAGAGAACTTTTCCAGGGTTGCCATACATTTCCTAGGATGCTTTATTCAGTAGGACATATACATTCTTGTTGAAGAATAATAGGCCAAACTAAGAAAACTCACGTGTTGATCCGCAATATTAGAACTTCGTGATTGTGCTTTTACAAGATAGGAGTGGTCCTGTAGGCAGGTCCCAAGATGGTGGTGGTGGCCCTGCACAGAATAGAGGCCGAGAACGATATTTAGGGCTAAGAAAGGAGAGAGCGAGAGAGTCTATGGAAGGAGAAAATGAGAGATAGTCAACTGAAAGAAAAAATTGAACTTAGGATGTACTGTCTCTTTCTGGAAATGAATAAGTTCCCATGTAATTGGTTTGGCGCGTTATGAGCTGGTTGTGATAGAAAACGATACCTGTCAAGGCAACACTAATTTCAACAAGGTTTTCGGATTGTCGGTGGAAACCCTGTCTTCAACTGTATGGACTACAGAGCAAGGACCAGGGATGAGATAATCAGGCACGGTTTCCAGGTAAACCAAGAAGGACCATCTGATGACCAGTATAATTGGGTCGCTTATGGCCAACATCACCGGTTCAACCATAACGAACGTGATCATTTGCATATAGATCTTCATGCAAATCAAGAAGTACCGTCGGACGACCGACGTAATCGGGTCACTTACGGCCAACATACCGGGGTTCAACCATAACGAACGTGATCATTTGCACATCCGGTCAAACAGTAACGAGACCGACCATAGGTCGCCTGATCAGGTTGACAGGTTAGACAAATAGAACCAGCACACTGGCTAGAGCCCAACCATAAGTCGAATGTAATCAGCCGCACATAATTAATGCCCAACTAAATTTAACCTAACAACACATGATCCCGAACAAGACCCCTGTATTTCATCAGGCTGCGTCCCCGCAATCAAATCAAAAAGGGATTCGCTGAATAATGAGTTTTTTTTTCATAAAAAACAAAAGAAATACTAAACAGAATTATCTTTACCCAGAAAAGCATCAATCATTCATCCTTGAGGACCTCATCCGCACGGGCGGCGGCGGAAGAGGGGTCGGCGGCATCAGCAGCGGTTCTCGCGGCGTCTTCCTCCTTCAGAATCTTCTCCATGTCGCTCAATCTCGTCCTCACGACGCTGGTGATCAAAACTGAGCCCAAGAAAGCAAGGGCCAAAAGAGTTCAGTTACTAGGGTTTAATGGGGGGCGAGATGGGGGGGTGTAATAAAAGAGTCTTACTTGCGGCGGTGCCAAAGGTCCAAACCCAGAGGATCTTGAGGCCGGGGCCTTTCTCGCTCCACCGCGTCACCATTGAATTTCTCCGATTCGATTCGATTCGGTTCAGAGCTCGGTGGTGGTGGTGGTGATGATGAGGATGGGCTGCGCTCTCCAACTTCTGCTCACAGTCGTCGGGAGCGGGCCTCTTGTCAGGATGATGGGCAGTCTTAAGGTTTTAAAGTGATGTGGGCCTAGGTAAACCCAGCAGCCCATTTAATCGAGATGGCTTTTCACATGTAACATGTACTGGGCCAGGCCTTACTTGCCATGCTATCATTAGAAGACGAACCGCGTCGAGCGAAAATAGCCTGACAATTTCATCCTTAAGTAAGTGTAATTTTGTTGGAATTTTGAGAATAAAGTTAAATTCTTCAAGTCATTTCTCATTTTAACTTTGATACCACACTGTTCTTTTGCCCAAAAATATTTCACTTCGTTTTTCACTTTTACCCCGAAGTTCTTTCTTGCCACAAAAAAAAAAAAAAAAAAACCCTCTAAACCCCGAAGTTCTTTCTTGCCACAAAAAAAAAAAAAAAAAAACCCTCTAACGTTCTTCGATATTTAACTTCGATGCTCTAAAGTTCCACAAAATTTAACCTTTGATCCCTAAATTTCAGTAAAATTTATTTTTTGACACCTAAAGTTCAGTGAAGTAGCAAATCAGTAAATTTTCTTCTTTTCTGAACAGGTGCGTCTGCCTCCAAGAAGGCTATCAAACTGAAGAATATCCTCCAATCATCGGGCCTCCCAGAGATTCTGGAATCAAGTGGAGACAGCAACAGGCTCCCATGATAATTCATCTACCCTTCAGCTTGCCAGCAGAAAGCCTTTCCAAGGGCTCCTTTTGGTTTTTCTTTTGTCGTTATGATTTTGGTAAGTGGGTGGGAACATTGAAGATGTCTCCTTATCGGTGACGGCAAGGCAGATCAAATTGTCTCCTTACCTGTGAAGAAGTGCATAAACAACTCAAACGTAAATATTTGTCTTCTCAATGGAAATGCGAAGCACACAACACTCGAAAGAAAGCAAGCAGATCAAAATGCTGCAATGAGTCGGAAAGCTGCAGCTGTTGCAAAGTTAGTCTCTACCTTAGATGAAAATAAAATATCATCCCTACACATTTTCACATGATAAATTTCTTCACGTTGTTATATTGAATTCAGTTGTGTCAATGTTCTGTACGTCCTGCTGACATTTCTGCTAGATGTATCCTCGACCTGACATACATTCAGGCCACGACACGAATGTATACGTTCACACTTATATGCGTGGTGTCTTCGCAGCACAAATCCTGATCGCCAACCATGACCAAATACTGATAATCTGAAATGTGGAAGTTTGGATGTGCCACATTAATGTCATACCAACAATGAGCCTGAAGGGGTACCCTTACATCATCCTCCATTCACTCGCGAAATCATGATTGACGTGGTGTTCTTCGCTTAACTTAGTACCTGTCAATTACAAATATGAAATATTTGTGAAAAATAAACAGGAATTATTACACCATTTTATTTGTTTGAGTAATTATGATTCTGTAATTACAAATATTAGTAACTACAAATCTGAAATATAACTTTATTTTTTGTTTTATTACATGTGGGTGGTTGAACTGTACACTAAATAATGACGGAATCATCAGAATATCAGGAATTAATTCGATGTGGTGTCCCTTCACTGATGAATCTGAAAAAGTGACAGATAATCTTTGCCCAGAAGGAGAATTTTCTATTTCAATTCAGTTGTCAGGACTAGCAGATCCAACAAAATTCATTGTGCTGAAGAATGACCTTGGAGTTCTAGAAAGAGCAATAGGAAGAAAGTAAAAACTTTTCTGTTATTGTTGTCCACCTGAAGAAGTGTTGCCAAATGCAAATGATTTTGTATTGTTGATTTTCTGAACCTTCTTGAAATCGTTAGCAAGACTACTTTATTTATTCTCTAAGCTGCCATTAACTCATTAACAAAGTATAGTTACTCTTGATTTCAAAACTGTCTTTACATATTACAATACATGTTATATGTAGTTTTGATAAGCACTGATACAAATGCAAAAAATACTTGTGATGCAGCTGCGTAGCATTGTAAAAATCTTCTGATCCTTGCCCCCTATTAAAAAAAGCGTAGAAGAAATAAAAGAAAAAGGATCAATCTCACCCAAACTACACATTTTATAGATAGCTTCACAGAGAACAATAGGAAGAAGAGATGTACCCAGGTGCTCTTCACTACATACGGACTATTTCTATCTGGAATATCGATCTACAAGTGACTTTGCTTTCTCTGGAGCAAAAAATTTTGCCTGCATATAACATACAAAAATGGCTGTCACAAGACATTTTCCTGAAGAGTGGTGCTACTGCTAGGAGGACCCAAATAAGGGACAGATTTAGCGGACAGGTGACATGGCGTATACAGCTGTTCATTGAGTCATAAGCATCATTGGTAATTCAATGCATCATCTCTTCCCATCTATGATTGCTGCAGTCCCGAAAAACTTTTTTCCCAAATCCACCACCATCCATGATGCCGCCATCGCGCTATCATTGTCTAGTCTATCATCATATGATTCGTACAATTCGATCGCTGTCAGCATTCAATTTAAAGTTTTGGATTCTTATTTCTAGCATTCTATTGTCATGGAAGTTACAACAGCCTCATAAAATCACTCCCTTCTCCTATTGACTGCAGAACAATCGCTCTTCCTTCTCCTTTGCTAAAACAGACTACATTTTATTGAGCTTCATAGAGTGCAGAACTTGCTTTCGTATGATACCAAATTAGCCTATTACCCAATTTGCCAAGAAATAAATCTTAGATCTTGATGGTTGAGCACGCCACAAGCTCTTCCTTGTCTTTACTTATGAACAGGAAGGGGAAAATTGTTTTTTCTATCTTTTTATTTTTGGTTTGAGAAACTTGAACTTATGATAAAATCAAGTTGGAGGACATTGTTAATCTGAGGACAAAGTATGAAGGGCTACCAGCTGATTGCAAGAGAAATCAATGGTGAAATAGAGGGAATTAGTACGAAGACATTTGAGTAAAGCTCCAACTTCAAGCTCCCTGTAGCAGAGGTTAAAAGATTACTGAAACGTTAGTTGTTAGAGGCCTTTGGGGTAGGGATGGAGAGAGGGGAGTTGCGAGAGAGAGAAACTTCAGGAGTTAACTTTCCAGCATGGAATTAAAAATAGTGCAAATAATTTCCATGTCACCTGTCCCTTAGAATGGTCCCATATTTTGGGTCCAAAAAGAATTATTCTTTCCTGGAAATAACAACACATAAAAACTCCTATTTTTCAATGAATTCACAAAGGCATGCTAGAGAATTATAGTTATAATTTCCGGAAAGAAGTGAGAAGAATGAGAAAGTTCCATACCTGAATAAACATCCTTTCTGCATCGCCAAGTTTACCATTTTCTTTTAATATGATTCCCTGATACGGAAAAGAAGCTTCTATCATGAAATAGGTATATCAAAGATTACAAACCGTTCATTATTACCTATTTCAAGTGAGTTACATAATAACTTAAATATCAGAAGTGGAGGATGCACATGCTGCCCTTGTCAGTGTGAAATCTTAATAGATTTCTAAGCGTTACTGGTTTCTTACAGCCAAATATAATTGTTGTTTCTAAACTTCCTACCACATTTCACATTAAAATTCTGAAGCTATAATGAGGCAACAAATAGGAGGAATATCTAGAAGAATATTCAGTGGAAAAAAATTGAAGATAATAAGAACATGTTGTGGAAGAAATCCATCTTAGCTGTCAAATGGACTGAAAGGGGAAATCTGAAGAATCTCTAAAGGAAAATTACGAAGCAACCTTGGTAATTATTCAACAGCATAGTGATGACAGTTAAGTTGAAGAGGATATTTACAGAAAGAAGTATAAAAAAACCCATATACTTTTGTTTATCGTATGGTACTATAAGTGATGACCATGGCTGTGACAGTCATTTGTAAGTGAAAATTTTACATACCTTTTCAAAGAAATAACAAAACATGGATATTTAGAGTGCACCTTAGCCAAGTAACCACGGAAGTCATTTGGATACTTGGAAATAAGCTGATCGTAAACAGCAACAGCATCACTAACATGACCCCAATCAGAATAAGCCTTTCCTAGAAGCAACTCAACCTGCATATGAAATGTTAAATTAACATCAAAATATTTTTTTTTGCTACAGAAAGATATATCTATATGTATGTATAATTGTTTTATTTTAACCATAGCTGTTTTGTCAACTCTTATTTGATAATACAGGTTTATCGTAAACAAACTATATTACTTGCAAGCAGGAAGACCATGAATCCAGGCTACATCATTATCCTATTACAACTGCCGCAGGGCCTGTACCATTATAGAGGTGGTCCCCACCACATGGTCCCTAGAGTTCAAGACTTGTCTTTTCAATTCTTTCTAGTAGTTAAGACACTGTCCCTGCTACAGTCCAATTTCTTCCTGATACTATTGTGTACACTATATGGTCTAGCCTGATAAGAAGGCATGACATTTTGTAGGAAACAGATGAGGCAACAGTGCTATAAGCATGTTTTCCTGAATCATGGTATGTTATTGGTTAAAGATCCACAAATAAAGAAACATATATGAACTTAGAAACAGTCATTCATAACATTGAGTACACTTCTAAGTAGAGGCCTTTACCTGGACTGGATCAACCTTCTGCATTGTCTGCTCCAGATTACTGCTTGCATCAGGTAAAATATTGGAGGCATCAGAACTGCCACCATTTAACTGCCCTCTAGATGACAAAAGGACTTGAACAGCCTACAACATTCACGAGCTGCAATGGTGTTATATACAAAATATGAACCATAAAAATCGACATATTCTATTACATGTGACAATAGCCACAGTTTTCAAAGGACATGGATAATTCAGTCATTATGCTGGAGAAGTTCCATCTGTGTAATGAACAATAGAAAACCTCAAATTCTGACAGAAACAAGAGAAGTACAGAATTAGATATACCTCTAGTATGCATGTAAATAAATATATGAGTTTTGGGGGTTGGTATACCTCCATGCTCATAGCTGGTGTGTTGCTGACATGATGTAATCCAAACCGCCACAATCCAGTATTCCAGATCATTAACATATCCAGATAATACCTAACAATCTGAATGTGTGTCATGTCAGCTATGCACCAGTCAGGAGCATTGATGATCATGTCAGCTATGCAGCAGTCGGGAGCATTGATGGTCCCCCCCTCACCCCACCCCTCCCCTAGGAATTGTAATCATGCTTGACCTACATCCACTAGGAATATAAGGTGTTAACCACATACATTTACGATTTAGTCTAACACGCATCCGTACGGACACGTACCCATACCCGTATCCAAACTATTTAAAATAGTGGTCATACATTTTTCGAACGTATATCCTACACTTCATATCCATTTCTTGATAGTTGTTGGACATAGGTCAGATTCAGATTCTGAATTATGATTTTGACGGAACATTTAGATGTCTAGTTCAAAAACTATTTTTCAATTTATAATCCACTTAATACAAGAAACATAAACTTTTATAGGAAATTTAATTCTCATCCTTGTCCTTATATAATTCTCATCTTTGTCCTCATATAATTATTAATTCCAATATATAATATGTGTATATAAATATTTATATAGTTGTGTCTGTGTACCCTACTTTTTACAAATTTATCGTGTCTCGAACCTATACTGGTACCGATACCTGTACCCATACACATACCCATACCCAGGTAACAGAGGTCTAAACCATCTTGACATTTGATTAGTTCATCCTAAACATTTTGTCACGTCACGCCTCGTTTGGTACGCGGGAATGGACAGACTTGGGAATGGAATGGAAGAAGGAATGGAATGGATTGCATGTGGGAATGGAATGGTCATTCTCATTCTCTTGTTTGGGTGCATTCGTAGAATGAAGCTAGAATGAAAATCTCATTCACATTCCCATGTTTGGTATCATTAGTACACAAGTGAGAATGAAATCTCATTTTCTAATAATGCCCTTACAATAACATAGATTTAAAATAAGATAAAAAATAAACATTAATGATAATAACTAAATAATTTTATATACGCATATGTTATATTAATCTAGGTATGTGTTATACTAATGCTCGTGTTATCCATCAGGTGTATGTTTCGTTTATATTTTTTAAACAATACTCGCTATTTCTTAGTCTTAAAAATTAAAGAAAAATAAAAAAAAAGATTATCGTATCTTTCATAGGTCCAAAAAAAAAGAATGATATCCACAATCCACAGTTCTAGATATATAAATTAACTTATTTGATAAAGTATCAAAATCACTCAATTCATAATAGCAAAAATCCATAAAACAATACCAACTAAAATAATAATTTTCGAAATAGCAAAATGATATACTAGCCTAAATTGTCAATCTAAAATTGTCCACTTGCATAGGCCTCACCCAAACATTCTTTATTATTAATATGGATATAATTGAAAAATACCTAACTAGTTTTTGATTCTCACTTGAATGGGAATGACCATTCCTTATCTTCTCACTTGGAATGCTCATTCCCACAAATAGTGGGAATGATCATTCCTAGGGAATGGTCATTCCAACATCTAAAATATTGGTGTGTTTGGTATGAGGGAATGGGAAGTGGGAATTGCATTCCATTCCTCCTCATTCCAGCGTACCAAACGAGGCGTCAAAGATTGAACAATTGCTCAGAGTGCATGAAAACATCAAATTGCCTATATATTTGTTCCTCTTAGTTATATGGGATATAGGATTATTTCTTCGAAAATTTTGTTAACATTGTTCATTATATTTTTACTTGGTTTTTTATATATAGCATAATTCCTTAACTTATTTAGGAGAACAGCTCAACCCACTATAGTTTCTCTAGCAGAAATAAACAAGTTTTGACCAGATGAACAATATAGGCTTGACAATATATTTTGGGATTCTCTTTGAGATGGATACCTCTAGACTATTGATACTTGGAAGTTATGGACATGATCATAAATGCCTTTAGGATTTTACAGGCTAAATTATGTATAGCTTTAAGATTCTACTATCAAATATTTGAAATATATATTTGTTAGAAATAAATTTACTATATCGTGCAATTTGGCTTTTATGCTAACTTGTCGTGGTTTTTAGCTTTTATGATAAAAATTTTATAAAAATCATATGGGTAAAATAGTTTTGCTTGGTCAAACCTAGCTTATTCAGATAAGCTTGTAAGCTAGTTTTTCAAAGTTGGAGAAGCCCAACCTTTTTAAATAGGACATAAAAGCTAGCTTACTTGGAATGTTATCAAACATGTAAGTATGACAAAGCTAGCTTAAAAGCTGATTTGACAAAAAAATAAGCTCCCTCACAATTGTTTTAAAAAGCAGTCTGCGCACCAACCTAAGCCTTCACAGTGCTTAGACCGCCCAACTAGATCCTCGAAGCGCTTAAGGGAGCATGAGTTGCTTATGCAGATCGATTTATATAAAAAATGGGTATATTACTCGCTTAGGCATAATAAGTAAATAACGGATGAAGAGAATGAGTCAAGTCAAAATGGATCGGACCAAAACTTTGTATTCAAGTCCATCTTAGGTAGACAATGAGTGTAAGATTTTGAATATTTGAGAAGTATCCTTCTCTATTGATGCTAAAAACATCTACGTCCCGCTTAAGCGCTCGCCAGGGTGCCTGGGCACTAGGTGCTTGGTCTGGCACCTGGAAGCACCTAGCACTTCCTAGAACATTGCCCTAAACATCCTCTTATGATTTTGGAAAGAATTGATGATTGTAATTATTCCGTCATTGGATGTTGTCATGTACTTGAGTAAGTGATCTCATAATTCTGTCAGCATCAATATTGCATTGTCACGAGAAAGGATAATAAGCTTCCTAAAAGTTGAAAAAGGCATCTGAAACTTCTGGCAAGATAAAACTCCTGACAAAATGCGTACATCTTATGGTCAAGAGAAATAACAAAAATCTATTAAAGGAAAAAGTATTATCTCCATTATATCTAGAGTTATTAGAAAGCATGGACATAGTTGAAATTAGTATTTGCTTCCATAATGACTTTTAAATAAATCATCCTGGTATATATAAATTATTTTCTGATGAAACTATACTTGTGTAAGTTTTTTGATTTATTTCTTACTCTTATCTGTAGGATTCCACCTTCAAATAGGTTAACAAACCATGCTCAAACAAACCATTTTCTGCAAAACAGTGTTTGGCGTATTTGCACATGCATTCAAAGAAAATGGTTATGTTATCCTATTATGCCTACAGGCTAAAGGAAATGCCCCAAGTATTTTAAAGTATTTTTATTGGACTCATAATGAATGATATAGTAGAAGACTTGGATCTTCTATTACCTAAAATAGACTAGGGGTGGAAATGAACCAAATAATTAACAAATAGTTCGATAATTGTTCAAGTTACTATTCGGTCATATTCGATTCAGTAGTTAATTTATCTCTAAACAAATATTTTTTAATATTTGAGTTTACTAACGAATAGAATTTAACCAGATGTATATTCGATTTGTTTCTCTATCAAATATTTGTTTAAATTTTGATCACTTAATATTTATATTATTGCACATATAATGTTATATTTTTAACCTACTTATCATTTCTACTTGAGTTTTACGTACTATATATATATATATATATATATATATATATCATAAAGGAATAATTTTTATTTATGAATTTAAATACTATTTGAAAATCAAATTCTCTAGCGGAATAAATATGCTTTGATATTCGATAAGTATTCGTGAATATTCATGAATATTTATCAAATACCAAGTATTTGAGTTTGAATTCGAAACTCCATATATGAATATTAGAGTCTGCATTCGAATTCGATAATTTTAAACAAATACAAATACGAACGCTTTAGTATTCGATTCGATTCGATCGTTTACTACCTAGAGAGCATTAGCTAGAAGAAGCCCTTACGTACATTATCAATATGATGTGCAATACATATATAAACTAGATATCCACATAACGGACTCTATTATTACTTTTGATGCACGATCAGTTAATCATAATCTTCATCTTGTTCCAACATTTATGGCTAAAAGTCATTTTGTTATGCAGCATGATATGTGACAAAAACAACACTTCAAGGAATAAGAGGCCTCCAACAAGGGTGGGTCCTAGGATACATGGGTCTCCTACAAGAAATCTCAGTGCAAAGAATAAAAGTAACTTAAGGACGAACTAGGGGAGTATTTAGGCAAGAAACTTTCAACCAGAACAAATATTGCACTACTTTATGCGTAAATAGAAATTTCCAATGGAAAGAGGATTCTAGCCCACACAAGTTATATTCTCCAAACATCATGACGATGGAAGCAGGGAGGCAATTCGATAGGCGATTGGAGAGGCGATCAGGAAATTCAAATTTTCAGGCGACGGTTCGTGTCCCTAGGCAGAGAAAAGTCTCCTTCAGCAACGGTAAAGTCACTATCTCTCATCTGACGCCTATCCCCGAGTGCCACTCAAACCAGCTTCTCAACCTTCAAACTCACCTATTGTTTTCTCTTTTCCCCCTCCTCCCTCAAATACTACTCTCTCTAAGCATCTTTATACTCCTGCTCCACCTTTTTCTTCTTTTGCAAATCTGTTCAAGAGCCTAAATCGCCCCTCTACCTCCTCCCCTAAGCCGGCCTCTTCCTCCAAGGGCATTCTCCCCCTCCCTCCTCCTTCAGAAGAGGGCTGGAAGATTGTCTCATGTAGAAAACGTCCTAAGCCATCTCCTTTTCCCCCTCTCCCTTCTAAACCCCTCAGGTGTTATCTCTGTGGTGATAAAAGACACATGGCAAAGAACTGTTCTTTGGGCGATTTTAAATGTTTTGCTTGTAATAGGGTAGGCCACACCTCGGCTACCTGCCAAAACAAGAAGAATCCTCCTCTCTACAACATTACCCCTCCAACTCCTTCCCCACCCCCTCTCTTCATTCCCAATATAGAATTGCCCCCTTTTGTTATCAGTAATATGGAAGAATATTCCTCCTAAGGCTTCTTTGAGCTCCAGGTGGGCAATCCATCCATCTCTGAACTTATAGAAAATCTTGAGTATCATCAAAATGTAGAGAACTGGACATTCAAAATCAAGCGTTCTTCTCGCTCCTTCTTTCTTCAGTTCCCCAATGAGGACACTCTAGCCTTAGCGTATTCTAAAGAGTTTTTTGATATGGGTTCTTTTGGAGGTGTTTTCTCATGTTGGTCAGATCAAAAGGGACTTAAGGTCCTGCCTAAGTTCATGTATGTTTGGATCGAGATTCTGGAGCTCCTCATTCATCTATGGGACTTCGAGTTCATCTCTAACCTGCTTGGGGACATCGGAGATGTCATCACGGTCTCTGATGACGTTATGATTAAATCGAATGCTAGAGACTGTAAGGTTATGTTGGGTGTTCGAGACCCCTCTGAGATTCTCAGATCGGTGATTTTTCGTTGTTCCTCTCCAGATGATATCCACATTCTAGAGGGCTCTATGCAGCTCAGGATAGCGGGTAAACCTCTACCTAGCCATAAAGATAAATGTCTGGAATATTTTGAGCTCTTCGTCAGATTTGAAGGAGTCCCTCCATCATCATTTAAGACTCATATCTCTTAGAAAATCGTCTTCAGAAGCTCAAAAGGCTTCGGTGGAAGGTAATCATCTTCTCCCAGATTGTCCTCTTATTCCCCCTTATTCTAAAGGTAAACAGGTCGTTCAAGCGGAGGGTGAACCCTCTCAGACTTCTCCTAAGGGCTCTATGGCCCCCCCTCCATCGCAGCCCCCTCTTCCTAAGCCGGCATCAGTCCATGATGAGCTCATGAAAGTCACTTTCAAGAGGGTCCCCATCAAGATCATCAGAGCATCATGGGCTATGTTATCTGCTACTATCCCCGATCTGGCTGTGAATTCTTCAGTTGCCTCATTCCCTTCCAATGATACTCCCCCAGTAATGGTTAGTAGCTCCTCGGATTCTTTGGATGGGGCATCTTCCTCCGCTCCCCCTCCAGGCTTTGAACATGTCAAGAGAACCTCCAGGAAGATATCGTCCAAGAGGATGCTGGCTCACCTCCCCCACAGGAAGCATTTAGCCATCATGAAAAGATGTTTCCCCTATGTGGTAAGGGTAAATCTGCATCCTCATCTTTGCCAATTTCTTCTAGTAGTCTCGACAAGCTCTAAGATATAGCTATTAACTGTGGCATCCTAGAACCGATTGATCCAGCAGGTCTCTCTGACATTCAAGTCATGAAGAAAGAAGGGTCAATACCCTTACCATAGAGATAGTTTGATTTTTTGTTTATTGGTTTAAGTTGCTCCAAGTTGGGTCATTTTCTTTAGATATGAAGATAGGTTCATGGAATGTCAGAGGTCTTAACAACCCTGCTAAACATAGATTAGTGAGAGATTGTATCATAACTGTTAAGTTAGACCTTGTGGGGCTTCAGGAAACTAAGCTCTCTTCCTCCAATCCTAGAACCCTTTTCAGTTTGGGAAGTAGTAGATTTTCCTGGTCTGTTTTAGATGCCTCAGATTCTAGAGATATAACGTTAGGGTGGAAGGAGTCCTTATTCAACTGCTCTGACTCCAATATAGGTATTTTTTTCTGTCACTGTCTTTCTCACCCATAAACCCTCTAACTGGGCTTTATGCCCCCCATAATAAAGAAGATGTCTTCCTCACCCATAAACCCTCTAACTGGGCTTTATGCCCCCTATAATAAAGAAGATAGAGAAGTTTGTTGGTGGGAACTTGCTAGGATTCATCAATCCTTATCCTTGTCATGGGTGGTCTTTGGGGATTTTAATGTGACCTTAAGCCTTGACGAGAGAAGTAGTAGAATTGGTTCTATTAGGAAGATTTCTACCTTCAAATCGCTCATCAATTTTATCAATCTTTCTGATCTTCCTCTAAGTGGTAGAAAGTTCACTTGGTCTAACCTTAGAGCTAATCCATCTCTTGTCAGGTTAAACAGATTTCTTATTTCTCAAGACTTTGAATCTCAATTTCCTCTTTTGGTTCAATTTGCCTTTCCTTCCACGTGCTCAGATCATTGTCCCATCATTTTGGACTCAGGGGGTCCTCCTCCATCTAAAGTGTTCAGGCTTGAAAACTCATGGTTTATCCATCAATCATTCTTTCCATTTGTTCAATCTTGTTGGTCTTCTTTCTCTGTCCAAGGTGAACTCCCAGCTCCTTTGCCCCTTAAGATCAAACTCATTAAAAGAAGAATCAAGTGGATGGTCAAAAATGTTCTGGATAACATATCCCTGTCAAAATCTAAGGCTTCTTCTAACCTTCATTATCTTAACTGTCTTGAAGAAACCTGACCTCTCTCTGCTTCTGAACTTGCCTCTAGAGTTGAACTCAGAGTTCTCTTGTTCTCCCTTGCTAAAGAGGAAGAGATTAAATGGAAGCAGAGATCCAGGATCTAATGACTCAAAGAGGAAGATAATAATTCTGTTTTTTTTCATAGAGTAGCTTCCCATCGTAGAAGAATCAATTTCATCCTATACCTTTTTTATAATAATCTTTCCCTGACGTCAGCCCTGGATATCAAAAAAAGCTTTTCTGGATTTCTTCTCCAATCTCTTCAGTGAGCAACCGGCTTCCAAATTCAGTATTAACTGGAATTATCTATATCCCTCTAATCCCACTTGTCTGTCCTCCCTGGATGATCCATTCTCCAAAGAAGAAATACATAAGGCTGTCTTTGACCTTCATCGAGACAAATCTCCAGGACCGGATGGCCTCCCAATGTGGTTCTTCCAGAAATTTTTAGTTGTTATTCAAAATGATGTCACATCCTTCATTCAATCTCTTTTTTATGATGCTAGACCCCTCCACAACATTAACTTTTCTTTTGTTTGCCTCATGGCTAAGGAGGGAGCAAGTTCACCATTTGATTTCAGAGCCATTAGCCTTCTTAACAGCTCTGTTAAGATTTTCACCAAAATCTTAGCCAACCGTCTCAAACCCCTTATTCTTTCTCTGGTTGATCAATCTCAATCAGCTTTTCAAAACGGCAAATCATCTCGACTCTGTTCTTCTAGCCCACGAAATGATCAACAGCTGCTCTTCAGGGAAAAATGAACTTTGCACAATTAAAGTGGACTTCTTCAAAACCTTAGATTGTGTTAATTGGAGTTTTCTCTTATCTCTCCTCAAAGCCAGAGGATTCAGCTCCATATGGTGTCACTAGATCTCCTACATCCTCTCCTTTAAATCTGTAGTTCTTGTTAATGGTTCACCTTCTTTCTTTTTTCAATGTCACCGTGGCCTTAAACAGGGAGACCCCCTCTTGCATATGTTCTTTCTGTTGGTAGTGGACGTGCTCAATAAGATGATGACAGCCAGTTTCATAGTTGGTGATCTTCAAATCTTAATCTTAAAGGAGAGCTCAACTCTATCAGGTCTCTCTAATTTGCTGATGACACCCTCATTTTCTGCAAAGCTGACACTAAAGATATTTTCACCCTCAAATCTATCTTGTTCATGTTTGAAAACATCTCTGGTCTCCACATTAATCTATCTAAATCCACCCTCTTCTATTTTGGAAAAATTCATAGCAGAGGTGTCCATTTGGCTAATAAACTCAACTGCACTATCGATTCTCTTCCATTCATTTATCTTGGTCTCCCCCTCAAAAAAGGTTCATTGTCTAGAACGTAATGGTAACTCCTACTAGATTCTTTTTCGAGAAAGTTGGCATTATAGAAAAACAAGTCCCTTTCCATAAGGGATAGACTCACGCTGGTGAATTCAGTTCTATCCTTTTTCCCGTTATACTGTATGTCATTTTTTAAACTCCCTAATTGGCTTCTCAAGGCTATGGACAAAATTAGAAGAAACTTTCTTTGGGGTTCCTACCAACAATTTTCAAAATCTAAAACTTTGGTGAAATAGAGTATTGTTTGTAAAGCTAAGGATGAAGGAGGACTAGGTGTCATTAATCTGCAACCCTTTAACTTAGCTTTGTTATCTAAATGGATTTGGAAGATCCTTGACAAAGAATCCTATATTGGTAAAGTGATCATGTCTATTTATTCTGTTAATAGCTCTAACCACATAACTAACCCCCCTAAATCTTCAGCTTCTAAACAGATTAAGGACTTATTCTCTATTCATGATCCTTTCTTTCACTTGTTTCAATGGAAACTGGGGGATGGTAAACTTTGTAGATTTTGACAAGATAAATAGTTGAGGGACAACACCCTCAGTAGTCTGTTCCCCAGAGTGCATCAGCTTGCTTTTGCCAATTCCACATCCACCAATTATCAAGGCTTTCTCATCAATAATTCCTGGAAGTGACACCCAATTATCAAAAGAGGTAACTCTGACGATAACAGAAACCAGATTGACCAGCTATATCTTAAGCTTGAGTCTGCTAAATCACCAGAAGTAGCCATCAGAGATGAAATTACCTGACATCTCCACCATTCAGGCAAGTTTACAGTCAAATCTCTCTCCTCTTTTCTTAACTCAGGAGGTACATTCTCCCACTTACAAAATTTTATCTAGAAGTCGCCTACTCCGCTTAAGGTCAAGATCTTTTGATCCCTGAGTTTGCACAAACTAAACACGAGATGTCTTAGTTAAGAAGGGTTAGACGGGGGATACAGTTTGCCCCATGTGCAGTTCAGATACTGAAACTCACGATCACCTGTTCAATGATTGTTCCTTTACCAGATCGGTTTGGGCCCTCCTCATCCCAAATGGTCAGTCTGGTTACTGACCACAGGGGATTGACTCTCTAATCACTACTCAAGGTGATTTCTTCCTCAACAAGAACATCAAGACTATGGAAAGTCATCCTCCCCTGCATGTCCATGTCTATGAAAGAAAACAGGAACATCCAGTAATTTCACGTTCCAAAATGATGTTTGGGTTCCCAACATCCCCTTCAAATGAAATATGAAAAAAACTAATTCCATCATCAAAATACAGATAATAATACAAATTGTAGTTCTTGTAGGGTCTTGAGTATATGATAAGGTCATTCAATACTCCATGTTTTACCTTTAAGGCTGGAGTTATATATAGATATAGAACAATTTTTCAAAACAGATCCCTTTAGAGTTTTATTTTTCAAAATCGACCGGTTTTTTTTTATTTACCAAAACCGACCCGATTTTATGATTAACAGCCTAATCACCATCCTAAATAGTCGGGGTTGCCAATCCTAAAAAGTCGGGGTTGGCAACCCCGACTATTTAGGAGGGTAAGGCTGGAGTTATATATAGATATAGAACAATTTTTCAAAACAGATCCCTTTAGAGTTTTATTTTTCAAAATCGACCGGTTTTTTTTTATTTACCAAAACCGACCCGATTTTATGATTAACAGCCTAATCACCATCCTAAATAGTCGGGGTTGCCAATCCTAAAAAGTCGGGGTTGGCAACCCGTCGGGGTTGACAACCCCGACTATTTAGGAGGGTATTAAACCCTGATTAGATGCCTTAAACACTAAAAATTAAGGTCCTAAATAGTCGGGGTTGCCAACCCCGACTATTTAGGAAGGTGATTAGCTGGTTAATCACAAAATCGGGTCGGTTTTGATAAATAAATAAAAAACCGGTCGATTTTGAAAAATAAAACTCTAAATGGGGCTGTTTTAAAAATTTGTTCATAGATATATTTGTACTATAATATCATCTGCTTAGACATTGAAGAGTATGATGCAAATGTAACCTTACTTTTCTAGGAACCAACCACCAAAATATGGAGGTGTCATTGTTACATAAATAAAGAGCTGATTCTGTTGATAAAGAAGCAAAATGTCCCAGGGCCCTAGGAGTTCACATGGAGATTTAGGACAACTCCTAGGGGAATTAAGCTGTTAAGATTGAAGTTTGACCCTGTGCACAACAGCTGAATCTTATCGAGGTATCTAAGAAAAAATTAATTCTGATTTCTGATTTGGCCAATTATTCCCTTCAACTGGGGAACTATACAAATAAAATGAAATATCAGCATTGAGTAAAATATAGGTCTAATGAAGTCCGACTTGCCACACTCCCGATATCAAATGATTATAGAGATTATTCAACGGTAGTTGACAAACTTGGGAATGATATAACATATCAGAACAATAAAGCATATATAACATATCAGAACAATAAAGCATATATAACATATCAGAACAATAAAGCATATAAATAAACTATAGCAATTTGGAAACAAACCTCACTAGGCTTTTTTGCAGCGAGCAATGAGTTTGTGAGCCCACGAAGAACTTCAAAATTGATACCATCAGAGGCCTTCTAACCAAAAACAAGAGAGGAAACAATACAATTATCACGAACAGCAGATCAAAGAGGGAAAATAAATAAAGAAATATTGTTGACGTGTGGCTCAAAATTAAGCGGTGCAAAGAAGCAGCAACAACGGAAGACGGTAACAGTAGCAGAAAACAGCAGTGGTAGCATGACCAGTGGTGGGGCTGGCTGGTCCCACTGGTGGGCGACTGGCTGGTCCACCACCAATGGGATTTTGACGGTGGGACCTACTGGTCTTACTGCCCGTCAGACAGTTTTTGGGTGGTCTGGCCCCCTGTGGGACTGCTCGGGTGTGTTTCTGCACAGTTAGCACAGTTAACATCCTATTGACTGAGATTTTATGGTTCTACCCTATGAAAAGGGGTATACTCTCAGATGTAGGATTTCAGGATGAGAAGAGAGAGGGTAGCCAAAAAGAAAGAGACCAAAAGGTCAAACTGTCAAGGTCAAGAAAATGAAGAAAAAGAAAATGAAGAAAAGGAGACAACTCTTGTAAGGGTTCACAAGAGAAAAGTTATTATTCTTGTGAGGAATTACAAGAAACCGGAGAGATTACTCTTGTGATGTGTCAATAAGAGAAAAAGTAATCATGCATCTTCTTCTTGAAGTAATAAAAGCACTCTCTCCTTCTCCCGTGAACATAGACACGTTGCCGAACCACGTAAATTTTCTTGTGTTTTATCTTATGACTGTTTGTTTGTTTTGATTCTTTCCCACAAAACCCAAAAGTTAAGTTTGTGATCTAAAGTAAAATCCTTACAATTGGTGTCATAGCGATACCAGTTGAAAAGCAAGATCCCTAAGGATCCTAACAATTATACTAGGTTTGACAGGATGAGCAATTGTTTTGAGCAATATGGATGTAATTCAGCACACTGTTTAATGTTTCTCAAACATTTGTTTATTTACTTAGTTTGAGTGGTATTAATGTAATACTACATTTGAAAGAATGAACAATTTGTTTGAGCAATATAGATGTAATTCAGACATTGTTTAATGATTCTCGAACATTTATTTATTTACTTAGTCATAGACCAATGAGGTAAAAAAGCTAAACTAGCTTGCGCAAACTATGGCAAAACCATTTCTAAAATAAAGTGATAACCATGCCATAATAAATGTTTTATCTAGTGTAATTGATCTCGCTAACTATGGCCTGGTGAAAAATGAATATACTAACGGATAAAGCAGTTCTATATGTTGAAGCGCTCCCTTCAAAATCCTTCAGCTCATACTTCACTTCTCCTAGTAACCGAAAAGCTTCAATGTCATTTGGTCTTTCCTGGATATCAAAAGAGGAAAAAAAAATATCAAAAACTTCATTTGAGGACTAAGATCACGAATACTTATCAACAGTATTTGTTTGCAGTGGGATAAATACAAATTCAAACCTTTATCAACTTTTCAAGAAAAGAAGATGCCGGTTCATATTCTCCTAACTCTGCCAGAGTCACTGCTGCACCCTACAGAAATTGCCAAAACCACGTACAAATTGCTAGCAAAACAAACTAACAAAACAAACTGTGACAAGAGTAACAAATTTTTGAAAATAGTAAAAAGCAAGACGGTATGAAATAGATCTCTTAAAATTAATTTAAGCATTGTACAAAAATACAAACATTCGTACCCACTCTAAAATTCAGAGTGGTCACACAGGACATGATGAGAATGAATTAATTGGAAAACTATTATTTATCATAAACTTCCAAATGTGCAGCATGAGATGCATTGTTAAATTGGGAAAACTATTATTTTTCATACACGTTCAAACATCATTCCATTTACATAGATGTGGTCTTTGAAGCTTTTTGTTTAACATTGAACTAAAGAAAAAAGGACGACAAAACACACTAAATCAACTAACAAGTTGAGCTGAATAGATGCTGTTGTTCACGACATGAAGAAGAAAAAAAATTCATCAATGTCATTGCATTAAAATTTGAAAACATAAAACTGTATCCTCCTCAATTTGAAGTATGCCCTTGTTTCTCCTTGCTAACATTCACATAACCTCAATTCTTGGCCATTTTTAACTGCTTCCTGAATCTTATGTAATTTTAGATGGTATTGAAAGAAGTTAAGAAGATGATTATATAAGTAGAAATGCTTTAAATGTAAAATGTTGTGTGATTAAGAAACATTATGATAGAAAAGGGCAAACAACAGAGAAATGCTCAAAAATAGTAGAAGAAATGAGTTTATCCATAACATGTAAGATGTGGCTACAATTGGGGGAATTGGGAAATCTATATGTAATAGTTTAGACATGTCGAATGACTGACAAGTGAGATTATTAACAACAATGGATCCTTAATAATGAAGCCAAAGGATAAGGGTAGATCTAAAGCTAGATAAAAGGCTTTGGAGTTATTAAATTATCAGGGATGGTCCTAGTAAAGCTGAGCGAAGAAAAGTGATTCATGAAGCTGCCCCTAAAGATCTAGCATAAAGATTTGTTGCGACATCATGTTGTATAGCTAACCAAATTATATTATATACTAAAGTTATTGGAGACGAACAGTGTGTAACTACGGTTCATCTCCAATAACTTATCATTTAATATAAGGACCACAGAAATGATTAGTTAGGAAGTTGACCTAGTGGTACGTCATTCTAATTTAAGGTTGCAGGTTTTACGCACACTGAAGTCATTCTTTAAAGGGGGGAAAATGCCGCAGGTTCCTGGTTCGAATCTTGAAAACTCTTTATTTCTCTTTTTTTTTTGCCTTTTTACTAATAAACCCACCTTTGATCTCCCTTCTATTTTAAACTCACCCAGAGCTTCTTTTTCCTCATATATGCGTCTTTTTGCCTATAAACCCAATTTTTACACCTCTTTTATTTTTAAACCCTCTCACTTCTCAAAGAAAGTCTTTTTGCCTATAAACTCAAAAAAAAATCGTCACCTATGTTTAACCTCATTTTTTTTCATATTTGTGCCTATAAACTCAATTTTTAGCCCCCTTATACTTTTTGAACCTACCCAGAGCTCCTTTTACTAACATTTCTTTTTGTCTTTTTGCCTATCAATCCAATTTCAGCTCCCTTTTATTTTAAACTCATCCACTTCTCAAAGAAAGGCTTTTTGCCTATAAACCCAAAAAATTTTCCTCATTAATTGTTAAACCTATCCACATTAAAGTACTCCACCCATAGTTTTACAGTATTTTTTTTTAAAACCATGAACTTCCTTAAAGGTTATGGCTAAATTAATCCAAAGCTTTACCTACATCTATTTTGAACCCAAACACTTCTGAGATCACAATTAGATCAAAAATATTCACCAAAATTTTTTAAACTCACTTCGTATTTCAATAGTTTGTACATGTTGTAGGTTATTATAATCTGCTTTAGCTGGCAATTTTTTTGTTCAAAATGATTGAGTATGGTGTATTTTTTAACTAATTGCTTAAGTGATTATTTTTTAGACTTTTCACCGTAATGTATGGCATAACAAGCTGTATATAAGTTTCTGCTAACATGCCTAAAGTTTTAGCCCCATTTATTTTTAACCCCGCTCGCTTCCAAAGTTTTTTGCTTATAAATCCAAAATTTTACCATCAATTATTCTTGAAGCCACAAACTTCTGAAATCATTCTTATAGCCAAAATACACTACTGAGTTAATAAACACACTTTGCATTTATTCTTAAACATATGAGCTTCCATAATTACTCTTAAACGAAATATATTTTGTATTTTAGTAGTTTTTATATACGGTGTAAGATGTTATCATTGGCTATAACTTTGCTATATATTTGTTATAAATTGTTACATACATGATATTTTCAGACCCAAAACATTCTATTCAAAGTTTTACTATCATCTATTTTTAAAACCATCATTTCTAGAAAGAATTTTTGCTTATAAACCCAAAGTTTTACTCTATTAGATTTTAAACCCATCAACCTAAAAAATTACTTTTAGACCCAAAATACTCCGCTATGTTGCTATATTTTGTTGTAACTTGCTATATATTTTGGAAAATTTAAAAAAAAATCAAAATTTAACATTTAATTATGAAAATCAACCCCTTTTATATTTATTTAGCATTTTCAACCAACTTTGGCCACGCCAACCAAAAGTTGGACGTTGTGAAAACCTAAAATTTTGTAACTACTCGGGATCGGTGATCCCCTGCAGTTAACAAACTAAAAATTACACTAGAAAATAGATGTAAAGAACACACCTAGTTTTTTCAAGAAAAAGGAAACGGAAAAAAAAAATTCCGATTAATTTAAAGATAATTATGATTTGATTAGATTGCCAAAAAGTTGATTACAATGGTAGTTTTTAATTATGTATAGTTTTAATTTGATTTTGAATTATATATAGTTATGATTTGATTAGAATAGTTTTAAGGCTAAATTGCACAAAAACACCATAAAGTTTTCAGTTTTGACAATTAAATACCACAAATTGCATTTTGATATAAAAAATAACATAAAGTTTCCAAATTTGCATGTTACTATCATCGATCATGTAAACATGGAAATTTTCACCCTAATGTTTCACTATGATGCTTACATGCTAATTTTAGATCTTTCTAACCATTAATATTTGTTAAAAATTTTATTAGAAATGTCTCAATTCTATTTTAAAGTATAATTAAGATAAGTTTGAAAAAAAAAATTTGTTGATTTAATAACAAATTTAACAAATAATATTAGTTAAAAAGCTCTAAAATTAGTATGCAAGTATCGTAGAGAAACATTCAGGTGAAAATTTTTAAGTTTGCCTGATCGATGGTAGTAATATGCAAACTTTAGAAACTTTATTGTATTTTATTGTACCAAAATGCGACTTGGGTATTTAAATGTCAAAATGGAAAATTTTATGGCATTTTTGTGCAATTTAGCCTAGTTTTAATTATGGATAATTCTGATCTGATTAGGACAATTTAATTATGGAAGTTACGATTTGATTGTAATTACCTCAAATCTCATCTTCACTATTCAAAACATAACTATAATATCAAAAGCCATTATTCGTGATTAAATAGGTATCTACCCGGGATTGCCAATCTCAAGTAGTCAATAAAATTGATATTTTTCAAAACCGACCAATTTTTCATTGACTTGGTCAAAACTGGCCGAAAATACTAAATAAATAAAAAGTTAGTCGATTTTACTAATTAAATGTTAATACTAGGTGTTTTTTTAAAAAAATTCCATATATTTTAGTGCTTATATGTATTGTATATTTTTAAACCAAATGCTCAAACCGTTGTTATTTATTATTTTGTCCTCTGTCACACTAACGATGCGGTATTGTAAACTAAAGATAGGTGTTTTGCCTGAAAATCTAAAGGTTTACCCCTATTGATTTCTAAAACCCAATCATTTCGCGAAAAGGATTTTCTGCTTGTAAATCCCAGGTTTTAGCACCAGCCACTATTAGGCTCAAAATAATTCAACGAGTCAATCTTAAATTCACTTTGTATTTCAGAGGTTTAGTACAAGGCGTAAGTTCTTATATTTTGCTGCAATTTCTATTATTTTTCTTCTAACTGTATTTTTAAACTAAATGTTTAAACCATTATTTTTATGATTTTTTTCACACTAATGCCGCAGCATCGCGCAGGTAAACTTTCCTCATTTTAACTGAATTTTTTTAGATGAATAGAACTACAATTTTATAAATTTCATTAAAGATCCAGATGCCTCAACTTAGTAATGTAAACAGGTCAATTTAGAACGCAGTAATGCATGATGAATTAATGAATTAATTTATTTTAGGAACACAAGTTTCAGTATGATATTAACAACTAAAGAGCCTTATGCAAGTATTCAATATGTCCATCTGGAAAGGAAAATATTTGCTGCAGATTTCAACTAAATGCATACTGAGGATACGACTTACTTCAAGAGCAGTGGGATCCTCTGGTGAAGTGCTAAGCACTGCTTCAAATTGTTGAAGTCTTTCCTGGAGATAACCAAGAAGAAAAATAAACTAAGTTACCATATAATTCAGAATAGAAACATTTCTCACTAAGTTACCATATAATTCAGAATAGAAACATTTCTCATTCTGCCCAGAAAATTAGATCATTGCACACTCATATGCAAATTACTTAATAAAAAGTCTAAATCATACAAATTTTCTTCAATTTAATAGGTATTCAAATCAGATTAATAGGGTGAGTAACACGTGTTTGTTTAAGGTGTTAATCTGCTTTGGAATATCATAAAGTTTCCTAAACCACTTCCAGTGATCAATTAGCATTTTCAGGACTAGAAAGCCCAACAAGAATAGGATATCAGAAAATAGTGAATACTTATATTGAGAACTTCATTGGTGTGATTGTATTTCACCAAGTTACGATTAATTCTTCAACAACTATTGCTTAAAGGTCAAATTCATGTAGTACAATGAACAAATCATGGTTCCAGATCTAATCACTATGAAATTCTCACCTCCTAAAAAAATAAACATAAAAAAAAAAATCTCTCACCTCCTTGCATTGAATCTACATCTGGAAAAATTATATTAAAATAAGTTACATTTTTCTTTTGAACAGCGATAATGGACAACTTTTTGAACATTGAAATCTAATCAGAATGTGCATACAAAAGAAGTCCATTTTGATCCTATAGATGTATACTGGATAATTTGATGTAAAACCTGACAAAGTAAGATCATGACAGACAAAAGAAGGATAATTTGTTGTAAAGTCTGACAAAAAATATCATGACATAGACAAAGGTAAAAGAAAATTTCTCTTGATAAAATAAAGGATAAGACCATAAGTTTGGAAAAAAGCAAATTTCACAGAGGGGAAAACAAGAATCATGAAATGTTCATAAATACAGCAAAGGTTCCATAATCCATCATACAGGTTCCTCCCATTTTACTCTTCATTTTATCATTAGTTGCAACTTGCAACATGCTTTTGTGCCCCTTCATTGAGGAAATACTAAGTGAGATAATGGATGTCAGTCAGTGCAAAACACCTGATTGGCATTATTTTGAATACTTCTGCTTCCTGAGGAGTGTGTAATATGTGCATACTGAATTCACTAACTAAAAGTCTAAGACAGCAGGACTCGCTTCAGGTAGATAACATTGTATGTATTATCAATTAATCATAAGTATTGGTATGTCAATGAAAAAAGTAAAGATGACTACCTTAAGAGTTGCTTTCTCTTTGTCAGTAAGCTTCTTCTCAACTACAGCTGAATCATTGTTAGGCCCAACACTGCAACAAGCAAAATGAACAAAAAGAGATTCACAAATGCTAGTAGTTAAAGAAAACATCTTGAAGAACAAGAAATTAGAATAAGATAACAAAATGGAAACTCACATGAAAGAAAATCCAGGGAAAGTTTACACTGTCGTGTTACATGGTCAACAAGCGAGAAGTCTGAAATTCTTATAGATAGTTCAAGGGCAAAAAAAAAAATTGATACAACAGGAATGCAAAGACAGAAAATAACATATTTTTTATTACAGTTGAAAGAGAGAATTCGTTCAAGAATAACAAATTCCCCATGTCTGTTTGGAAAAAAGTAAAGAAAGAAAATAAATGGTCGATAGTAAATGACAAGATATAATAACAGCTCAAAAGGCAATGAGCTCGATATATCCAGCTCCAAAACACCATTAAAAACCAACAATAGTTTAAGGTCTAGAATATATATGGATTACTTACAAAGATATGGAGCATTATAGAACACGTATGGAGAATGCTTATTTGAACAAGAGACGTCTTTAAAGTAAAAGAAGATTCTTGATATTTTTCCTAAAATGCAAATCATAAGCTCAAAACAGAAAAGTTAATTTGCTGACAAGACAGCATGCTAAAGGTTAGTTGTTAGAGTTAGAAACCTCATGTGGAGGTTCTTGATTGTAAGTTAAATAGAGGTCAATCGCTATAATTCGTGAATAGATATGACATATCATATTTGTTTCTCAACCATTTTTAAAGGCTTAAATACCACTTTAGCCTATAAAGTGACACCCACTAACCGATATGGCCTCAAAAGTGACGCCAGTGATAATACCTATAAACTAACACATTAACCATTTACACCTGCCCCCGTCGCTGAAGATTTGATTTGAGCAGGAAAATTATGGAATTTTGCACATATACCCCCTCATATTTCTCACATTTACTGATTTACCCTCTAAAATTCAAAATATTTATAAAAAATCATTCCCCCCTCCCCTCCCTCTCCCATATCTCTCCCCATCATCTCCTTCATCCTCCTCTTCTCCCCTCTCACACACTTCACTTTCCCTCCTTCCCAAAATTACTCCCTCCCCCCCCCCCCCCCCCCCTCTCTCTCTCTCTCTCTCTCTCTCTCTCTCTCTCTCTCTCTCTCTCTCTTCCCCCCTCCCTCTCCCTCTCCCTCTCTCTCTCATCTGCTTCATCCTCCTCTTCTGACCTCTCTTACTCCATCTTCCCTTTTCTCCTTTCCAAAATCCTCACCCTCATCTCCCCTCTCCATCTCCCTCCTTCTCCATCCATGTTTCTCTACTCAACATTTCTCTATTTTCTCATCTCAGTCTTCTCTTCCCCTCCCTCCTCTCCTTTCCTCTCTCTCCTCTCTCCCCTCAAATATTAACTAAAAGTGAAGAAGGGAGGAAGAGGAGGAGAGAAGTGGAGGAAAGAGAGGAGGGTGAGAAAAGAGGTTGAGAAGAAAGAAAGAGTTGAGTTTTTATGCAAATATTTTAATTTGAAGGTTAAATCTATAAGTGTGAGAGATATGAGGGGTATATATACAAATATTCATAATCAAAACTCCGACGGACAGAGTAGATGTAAATGATTAAGTGTGTCAATTTATAGGTGTTATTGTCACCGGCGTCACTTTGTAGGCTTTATTGGTAAGAGGGTGTCACTTTATAGGCTAAACTGGTATTTTAGCCTTTATATTCTAATAGAAAAGAAAAACGGAAAATTATAGCTGAATAAAAATCTTCAAATCTGACAAAAGCTGAAATAGCCTGCCGAAACATAGCTAGCTCCTTGACATGTAATACTTTTATAAGTCAAATTCTTATGATTCATGGCATCACCATCATTGTTAGGTGGAACAATGCAGCATGAAATACTTATTTCCAGGTGAAGTGATTAATAATACAGTGTAAATGATAGACGTGGAACTACAATAACTTTCCATAAGTGCTGTAGTTCTTCCAGCAAGTACACAGCACATAAAATAATCTAGACATCCAAGAGTATGAATTTACCTTGTAGAGGGAAGAAAGTCTCCAAAAGCAAAAACCAATCCGAAAACCACAACAGCGATCCCAACTCCAACCTATTTTGCATTCAAATGGATAAAGTGAATTTTAAGGAAAGAAAAATCACCTAAAATCTGAATAATTTCCAGTCCGTATAATCAACTACATGAACTGAACCTTAGTGCCAAGTCCAGTTGTGCTTTGTTCTGTTTCAACGGGTGCATCATAATCAATTGCTTGATAGAGTTTGTCCTCCTCCACTTTTTTCAGCTCCCGCGCCGACCTGACATAGTATAACATGTGGTTAAAGAAAGATTTCAGTTTAAAATATCTTTATAAGAAGGAAATGCCTTCCATTTATACAGGGAGTTCACTGAGAAAGTAATTTAATAGACAAGTCAAACATTGGAATCAAGAATATCCCCACCTCTTGGTTAAATAAACAATTTAAGCTATGTACAAACTGAAAGTATATTGTTAATATTAAATCAATTTTTAGAATTCTCATTAGGAAAATGAATCACAGAGTACACCACGCCAACCCCCCAATCCTGTAAACTAACAAATCTTAGGAAAATAAATAAAATATTCTTGCACGCTACAGGACGATTCTTAATGTTGGTAGGTTTTCAGGGAGAAAAGTACTTTCCCAGATGCAAAAAAAAAAGGAAAACTCACAGAAGTAATCTTCAAGGAGAACAAGGTGCACTAAATAATGCAACAATCTATTCCTCCATACTTGAAGTTACTCTTCCTGCTACAGTAATTTACGTTTCATAAACAGTAAAGCAAATCAAATGTATTAAAACTTGGATCCTTCTTTAATTATAGAGGAGTAGATATGATTTCTAAATCAAATGTATTAAAATTTAGATCATTCTTTAAGTATAGATGAGTTAGATATGATTTCTAATTTTAAGCATATAATAATTAAATCAAATGTATTAAAACTTAGAGGGAGGTAAGTTCAAAATCCAGCGCTTAAAAACATAAGGGGCTGTGCTTTGCACGGGGTGCACACTAGTTAAAGGGAATAACTAAGCAACCATGCAGAACTGCAGTGAGCCAAAATAGGTATAACATTTAAAGCTACTACAAATTGGCCTTGACTTTGCAATATAGGGAGGGAAAATGAAATAGACTGAAAAGTTCAATGGAAGGAATACTAGGAATATAATTGTGATCGTGTATTAGGCATGACAATGAGTGAGATGCCAAGAATCTTCCAGAATAACTTCAAAGGAAGATTGGAATATAATTGTCGTAAGAATACAATTTGAGAAAAGTAACTAAGATCAGCAAACTTTAAAACAATAATAGAATTGCTATAAAACAAAGGAGTATTCAAGTTTTATCTTCAACTGCTTCTACCCACCACATTAATTGACTGTCTACAACAGATTTATTTGATTTCAGAAAATGGCAAGAAAAATATGTATATGAATGCATACAAAAACAGGGAAAAAGAAAATACTACTTAGGTTAAAATCTTTCTACAAGATTGTTGATTAATAATGTAAATAGCTGTTTAATAGACAAATGGGGAGATGAATTTACCTTCTCACCGCATCTACTTTTTCCAAGAATTTACGGTCTAAGATTCTTGACTTCTGGTCAAGACCAGTGGTTAGTTCAGGTGCCTCTACAAGCAGAAAAAATATATGAGATGTAGTACACTTCTCACAACATAAAATCGGCATGTCCGGCAGACATGGACAAGGAATCTGTGTACAAATGTGACAGACACTAGAAATTTCTCATGCTATTTATGTCAAAGTTTATGCAAAAGATGGAGTATGTTATGCTCCATTTGGAAGAAGGTAAATCTTGAATAGAGAAATTTACCAAAATTAGGTTCTCATATGATATTAACATAAATTTATAACATTCAAACATCCATAGATCCAAACAAAATAAACATAGCCATGTCATCACCATCACTAGATTTTGGACATTGCAGTGTCCGATACCCGAGTGCAGGATGTAGCATCTCATTCATTTCCATGTCAACAATCATAGAAAAATGCAGTAGATGTAGTTAAAATGTAAAGCATTAAGAGGTGTGTCAAAACCAAATCCATAATCCTAGTGAATAATGTTGTTTCCTATCTTTTAAGAGCAAGAAATATTAGTATCCATAATGTGATGTAAGAAATAGTAATAAGCAAGTGAAGATATATTAGAACTCACGTCGCATTCGTGTCTTAGGCGACTCAGAAACCAACTTGCTGCACCAAAATATGCACAGTATAAGATACTATCTGATAATAAACTCAGAAACCAGACGGTAAATTGCATCAAAAAGTAAGCTGTGTTTGATATTAGAGAGAAGGTGATATCTAAGATGGCCTAAGCTCTTCTTGTTAAGCTATCAAAATAATATATGCATATCCTTTCAGGGTAGCTCAGGATGAAATAAATGCTGATTCATTTGAAGTGACAACTAACAAACACAATAATGCAAATTCATTGTGCCATAATGCACTAAACTAAAGAAAAAACGAATACAAGAATACAACGCGTAGTATGATCTGTGGTCTGCATGAAGATCTCATCTTTTAAGATAGATTGAGACAGCGAGATAGACAAAGGAAAAAAAAGGTATATAGTTGATCTTTTATATCATATGTTGAACAAAAAGCAAGGCCTGATATGTGTCATGTTGATGGCTTCATGCTTCAGTGTGATTTACACGCAAGCCAAGATCTATATACAAGCTAGTAAGGATTACTAAAGATGAAACAGCTAACAAGAATGGATATTTTAATATGTAACTAGTATGTCACACGTACGTTGCACGTGGCGTACTTGGTTTAAGAAATTATTAGTTAATAGTATATTCTATATAATTTATTCTTAAATATGTACTTATGATATAATATTTACTTATGGTACAGTGATTCTCAATATATCATATACGAATGTTACAAAGGCCACTAAAATAAAAAGTTAATATTAAATGTCTAGAATCCTGTTGGAATAGCAAAAATTGTTATTAGATGCAAAATTACAAAAGCTATAATAGCAAAATGGAATCACAATCGATATAAAGATATTGTTTAAATAGTTCAGTTCATGGGAATTATATAAGTCGAAATTTTAATCCAAATTAAAGAATCTCAATCAAGAGACAAATTAATCCAGATTTCATATAAGAAATCAATTTTTTTATGCAAGTCAGTAAATATATCATATATAGGTTTTGTGTATTCTGACTTACTCAATGAACAGAGGATATATAGCTAATATGTTTTATTAGTTAGCTTTTGTAGCCTAAAGTTGATAGGAACAAAGAACTTATTGGTGATTAATAAAAAAGAAAACAAACAAAGTTTTATAATTAACATAATTATTTAAAAAAGAATATAAAATATGCTTAATAGAGGTAAGTAAATCAAACGGATAAGAAACATTAAAAGCGTTGGAGAGGCACCTTTAAACTTAAAGCGCATATGAACCTGAAAATTAGTTAAGAATTAAACCATGAATATATCTAATGAACAAGTAAGCAGAACTTATGACCTATGTTCAAAAGAAAAATCACAACTTATGATAAATAATACAAAATGATCCTTACAACATTGTGGAAGGGGGAAAAATCTTTAAATAGCTTTAAATAAACTCCAAAAATAAGATCATACATTCTTTCTAAGTATTAGAAGATCAATAAGAATCCTACCCAATCCAGAGAAAAAGGTACATATTGAAAACAATCTTTGGTTCCCAAATCAAATTTATATATACTCTTAAATATCAAGACTTTCAAATAATAACCTTCCTATAATCTATTGTCCTTCTCTTTTTCAATGATTCAAGAAACAAAACACAAATCAAAAGCTACGAATTGAACATTGGACATAGTCTTCAACTTCATAAAAAATAAATCTTTAAATCTACAAACTATTTGACAAATATTATCCAATATATGCACATGCACATACACATACATACACAACCTACGTACACTATAAACCATTTGACAAACTTTCCATATGACATATTTCAGAAACCATTGTGTTGGAGTAGGAATTTGGCTTAGTAGGTGATGTGGTGGGTTGAAGAGAATGGATGGCGAAAAAAAGGTTATGTAAAGGGGAAAATGAGAGAGTTGTTAGTTAACTGGATACATAACATATGCATTTAATTAAATAAGCTATGAAATCTTTAAGAGCCTAAGAAACTATGGAATCTTTACGAGCCTATGAAACTAATTAAATCTTATTATTATGATGATTTTTACTTGATTTAATTTAGTTTAATTTAAGACTTATTGAATGAGACTTTGAGATAAATTAGTTAAATCAATAAAATAATTAAAGTAGAGGGGTAAAAAGGATAATTAAAAGTTTTAGCACCCCAATCCTCTTTTATATGTAGTATAGATGTATGAACAATATGTTGGATAAAAAATGAAAATGCTAGGTATCTTCCTCCTAAATCAAATATGTACTAATAGGTGACTTCATAATTATTGTAGATAAAAAGTATAGCAGGAAAAATACAGATCATCTTTAAGCTTATCTAACTAGCAGTGTTTTAAATATCGGCCGCCATGTCGGACATGACGGCCGATATTGCGGATTCGGAGCCTAGCCGCCACGAAATTGTTGAATTTAATGCGTATGGTGTTTTTGATGTCATGTCGGGGACATGTCGGAAAATAGCGGATATATCGGGCGACATTTCGGCCATCAAATATCGGCCAAAATTCAGAAATATCGGTTTCACATTGACATGTTGAAATCATATGATTTGCAATATCTTTCACCTTCTATTTATGTAAAGTTTCACATTTTTTCCCATCCACTACCCATATGGGTGCTTGTTGTAGGTTTTAATTACTTGTTATTGCATGTGTTTTCTTTATAATGGAAGGCTATAAGAACACATGAATTTATTTGTATTAGGTGCACATATACTTCGGTTTTACTAGTTTCTTGTTTGGAGAAATGACAGATATATAATAAAAATCCTGCAATTGTTAGTCGATGCAGTTAAGTAGTTTAGAATAGCAATTACGAGTTTAATTTTCAATTTCAGTAGAATTTTCTTTTTGTTCCTACTAGTATAATGCACGCGCTTTGTATGTGAACATTTTTTTTGTAATCTTTTTCTTTGAGTGTAAAATTATGAAGTGACTTTTATAATAACATAAATTCTTTAATTGAACAATTAATAAATCTTTACATTAATAAATAAAGTTGTGTATAAAGAATTGTATTAGTAATTTTTATATTCTGGATAATTATTATACTTTAATAAGAATTGTCTAAACATATGCAGTTAAGCTGTTCTAGTGTCTATTTGGTTTTCTATGCAAAAGCAAAAACTTGGTGGTTGCTTGTGAAAATGAAGACCTTCTCATATGTACTTTTTCATATGTTTAGACTATAATTATCAAGTATGTGAAGATTCCATTTATGATATTATATCAACCTATCCGATATGGCAATCCGATATTTTTTTCATGTCCCCCGATATATCCCCGATTTCCGCTATCCGACATGAATTTTGGCCGAGCGACATGAACCCGACATCCGATATTTAAAACCTTGCTAACTCCAACTTGATAGCTTAGAAGGATGGAAACGGTTCTATTTAGACATTGGCCAGATTTGATTTCTCTACACTCAATCAAAAATCATTTGTCTTATTCCATGGGATATATCCAAGGTTACATCATTGGTGAATACTAATAGGCTAGAGTTATTCCCTGATGTATTTGAGATAGGGGCATTACTAAAACCGGGAAATACCTTAAATTATTGAGTGGATAAACTCTCTAGAAGACCCTTACAAGCTGGAGAAGCATATGAAAAAATAAAATGGGGGAATGCGCTGAGGCGCTAACCTAAAAGAACATAGACTATGAGGAACATAAATAAACATATTAAATATTATGCAAAATTCCTTCAGCAGTTTGAAACTGTATTAAAAGAATTTGTTAGTCATGGATAAGTGAACCATGGTCATTTACCAATAATGATTGGAATCATGAGGTCGTTTTTATCTCCCTAAGGCTGAAAATAACACAAAGTATTATCTATGGTAATATATCATGGAATATCAGTTACAGGCTGCAGCAGGGATCTTTGTTAACTATATGGAACAGAACAGATTGGAGAACTAAAATCCACAAAACTTCTTGGTGCTTACTACCTCAGCATTTACCTGATGGCTTCATCCTTCAGTTCTATGTCAAGAGAGTGATAATTACAGTCCATAGAAATACCCTCATCCAGCACCCCTCCTTTGAGGGCACCTCATGTCTCTCAGCACTGGTTCATCTGAAATCTCATTTACCAGGTTAGTAGCTTGACCGGACTCAAATTACAGCTGCCCCATGAATTCTTGACCAACAGTTTTGTTTTTCTAATATCAAGCTCCCATCAGGTCCACTTAATACAGACACTTTTAAACAGTCTATTCTAAGTGGCAATTTTCACACTTATGTACGGTTTGTTCATAGAAGTTTGTTTCTCACCACGTGGCAGATTATGCCACCATCCTTCGCTGACTTCCTTGGCGGGTGCACAACGTTACTTTCTCTTCCTCTGGTGTGAAGTTGCATACCTGCTCTGATGCTAATTGAACTGGTTATCCAAGGTATTGCTGGATGTTAGAACCTACACCGTCTTATAATACATGTTGTCTTCAGGAAGAGCAACAAAGAAAATTGTTCTAGTCAGAACTGCAACTAAAGTTGACATCCATGTGAGTTGATCTAGCTTCAACCACTTTTTGCGATATCATTTTCAAAGCACTAGCTGATGGTTACATGTGTCAAGAGACCCTGTCGGCTGTCACTACACCAGAACTACAAAGTTGTGTGGTGAGGGTTGAGGGACGTAACTTCATATACTCTGACATGCCCTGTCAGGTTGAGCGCTCATATTTAGGGGCCGAAACCTGGACCCGTCACTACACCAAAACTATGAAGTTGTGGTAAGGATTAAGGATTGTAATACTCTAACGACATCTGATTGTAAATGATCCCATGCCCTTAAGAAATTGAATGACCCTACTTTTGTGTTTGCTAACAAACCCCACCGATCAATAACCCACTTTAACTGCAACGTAGTAAATATTCCTTGGTTAAACACTTTTTCATGAGGCAAGCTGGTAGACTATAAAAGAAGGAGAGGGAAAAAAAACAATCTTTTTGCAAAGAATTGTCAAAGAGCAATCATATTCATCATATACCTCATCAGAAACACCTACCTTCTTTTTGACAGGGTCAGCCCCAAAACCTCGTTTTTCCGAAGCCAAACAGCGAACGCTGAGAGTCCTGGAGTGGCTTAAGTCGCTTCTCTTGATGATCGTGCCATGAATAAGTGATGGCGTGTATAGCTACAGCTTCAAGGGTTAACTTATCAGTGTTCAACTTCTTTGAAGGAGAGGGAATTGATGTATAAAACTAGAAAAAATAATAATAATAATGGAGGAAAAGAAAATTTGCTTGCCTGGAGATCGTCGGCAGTGATGGAGGCCTCGCCAAGCTGATGATCGCCGACGATGGAGACATGAAAACGGCGGACGATGATCGATGATGACGGAGATTTGGGAAAGAAGAGAAAAAGGGGGGGAATGGAGAAGACGAAACCCTATCAATTCGATTGAGATCAATGGTTAATGTTCTCATTTTTTGGCGGGTTTATCTGTTGACGATAATGATAGCATAAACAACTAGTTATCGACTTATCGGGTCTATAACCGATCCATTATCAAACTTTTCCACGGTAAAGAGGGAAGTGTACAGAATTTAATTAGTTTTCTGGTGAAATATTAAATTTCAGATGTTAGCTAAATGAGGAATGAACGAAATTACATGTTCATCACTGTATATTCTTCTTAGGATAGTTAGAAATAGTGTTGAGATAAGAGTTATATAAGCTCATAGGTTCAAATTGCTCATATTTTTGTTAGATGGGTATTTTATCCGCAGACTTAAAAAGCGCACCCTTAACTATGCGTGTTAAATTCATCAATGCATATTTCCAACAATATCCAATCCACTATTATTAACTTGTACTACGTATAAACTCCTTCTATGGTGTCTTGAGGGATATATTCCTCTTTTATTATGTTCTAATTTAACCAAAGTCTTCCATTTTCATTTGCCCATAGAGAACATTGTCAGAGCAAAAAGGTGGATAAATGAATTTCAATGCGACCAGAGGCTCACAGTACGAATATGGAATGGGGCACCAAGTGCCTCTATTTCCTTTAAGAAAAACATGAGAAGATCAGCAAAATACAGCTCAAGGACATCAAGACTACAACATAAACCCCCTTTTGTGATGATATCACAGAGTGATTACAACAATCAAACTATCCTGTAACTTGTACAGCAAAAAAATTCCATTCACACTTGACATGGAAATCAAGAAACAGGCAGGAGAGCAAATTACCCGATCAGACTAATAAACCCGGGTATACCCAGCTTACCCATAACATAACCAATACATACACAATGTGGGCATTCTTCAATAGTCCACAGAGTTGCTAAAAACTTTCATGTTGCTTTTTTGATCTTGGTATCAGGAACAAACCTCGGAAGTGTTAATAGTGTATCAACTCGGGCAACACCCTCTATTTCAATATTATCTCCTTGAACAGTCACAGGTGACCTAACTGTTCCTGATCGGTCTAGTGAGGTTGGAATCGAAGGATTTAGTTCAGTATTGTCATCAGCTTCTGTTGAGTTAAATGACCAACTATTACACGCTTCTTTGGAACTTGAAGCCGAGGTACTTTCATCTGCATTGAGGAAAAGGCAAACTACAGCACAATCATCTACTTTCGAGGTTGGATATTTGATCCTCCACGATCTAACTGCTGCTTCAACTAAGGAACGTGCTGCGTAAGACCGAACTTGAGTGGAGGCAACAATGTCTACCACTTCTTCATTGGATAGCACATCCCAGACCTGCTAGAGTTAGGGGCAAATCTTATTTTCTAAGAAATGAAACCACTGGCTATAAATCTATCAGAAAAATGATAGTTTTCTTTGTAATAGAAAAGGATAACAAAGATCAGATGAAGATTCCATTACCCCATCAGTGGCCAAGACAATAAACTTATCCTTTTCAGTGATGCGTCGATATGAAACATCAGGGACAGAGATCAGGCCGAAATCTTTGAGGCAAAAATCTCCAAAAGCTCTTGCCATTGCTAAGCCAGGGGAATCGTTATTCGGAAGCCAAACACGAGCCACCTCTGGCTCATCCTGAAGTGCAAAAACTCTGCCCTTACACCGCCTGATTCTCTCTGCTTCCCCTGTGCAGAATGACACATGAATTTAATGGACATATTCTTTTGCCTTTTCCTGCTACTGTATAGTTAAATGAATGGGCATACTGATAATAGCCACTGGAGAGAATAAAACCTTAATGAACAAATAGAATTCCATGTAGGTGGGTGGAAAAAGTTGTCTGTATCCACAAATATTTCCTTATTTGTTAGATTCAGATACGGTGAGCAAATGTCTATATCGGATAGGATAAGGGTACGGGATACAGAAATACAATGAAATACCTGGATCTGTATCTGAAATATGTAAATCTACGTTGATCATACAATAGCATTTGTTTTTATCATTAAATAAATAAATTAAGGTTAATTTTAATGATCCAGAAATCTAATCTTAGCTTCTCAGATCTGCCAAACAGATGAATGGACTGTGGTATCATATGACCTTTTTTTAAATCTTATATGCTTCTTTTTCGTATACATTTTGTATCTGTATATATTTTCTCTTATTTGATTAGTATCCGCATCTGATTTTGCCAAATATGAATACGAGTTTTCATAACCGAGACATGTATTTGTATCCATGTCCGTGATTGGTAAGCAGACACGGATATGGCAAGTATTATATCCGATCTGTATCTGATCCGTTTGCACCCTTTAAGTACACGACTCCCATGGAAATGTAGCCCATCCTTCTACACTAGGATCACTCCAGAAGCAATATTTAGTAGAGTTTGGCTTAGGCAATAAAATTGACTTCCATTTTCAAAGAGGACCTATGGACTCCAATGTATATAAACATGATAATCAACAGTCATGTAGTCATTGCATGATAAAACAAAGCAATCAAGTTTTTCAATGGCCTCAGGTAATGGATTGATGCAGTTACCCGTCACAATTATGATATTTTATCTGTAAGGATATGCATAATGGAAAAACCATGCATTTAATAAAGTCATTTACTTCTGATTTCACACCTTCAGTAAAAGAATAAGTAAAATAAAGTTATGTGCCTAATATCAACTGATTGCTGCAGAATCAATAATGCAAAATAATACTGAAACTTAGTCATTACCATACTATATTCGTTTTTAAAAAAAACACCCTCACCCGTGAACAACATATATAAAATTCAATAGCATGCTCTTGAAATTTGGATAAACTTCAGTTGTTTCTGTTAATACCAACATCACTAGCATCATGGAAGATCTTACTTTTAGATCTGGTTGGTTTGATGGACCCCATACAGTTCCCCATCAACAAGTTCTACAAATATCACATATCAAATGCCAGCATGGTTAAATTGATAAATCTTAGCTATCATTCTAGCTATGCTGATGAAAATTTTCCATGACATAATCGTTTGTTTGAAAGTATGGTTTCCATGTTAGGTTATTTTTTTGTTAATGATTCAATGCTAAATCACTGGATTTTATGATCATGATTAAGATGAAACTATGTATAATTATGATCATGATTAAGATAAAACTATCTCAATACAATCTCCTAGAATAATTCAACAATGAATACTGAATGCACGTGCACAGGAGGGCGCGCGACCGCACACGCACAGCTGGTAACACATGCAAAACGAATCACATACAACTGATACATAAACGTCCGTCAGAGGGTTGTGTTTACCTAAAAACAAATATTGGAGTTTCTGGTGACCTGCTTCATTATTAGCAGTTTCTCTTAATCAAATCTGTAAATTCATCAAGATCCAGGAAATTCTAAAAACAGTCTTTTTAAAAGAGGAATGAAAAGGGAAAATGTTGGAAGCTGCTAATATCGGAGGAAATAAACTTGCTACACCTAAATCTGGCGAGAAAAGGAATTAAGGCTACTATTGTTCACTCTTCATCTCTTGAAAGATCGCCATTCCATATGACTCGTGCATTAACTTACAGTTCCTTGGGAGACTCACCATTTTACACGATGTCACGCTTGAATTTACAACTTCATTCCTTTCATCGGTTTGATGTTCTCTGAGATATATGCTGATATTTCACAAGATTGAAATGTGATGTTTCATAGAATTTCATGGTTTACTCTAGGTTTTCAGGTCAATCATTTGCTTGATATTTATGTCCACTAGTGCGTAGATCTTAACCGATTAAGGTATTAATTCTCACCTACCATAAGAACAGTACATCCCCATGGTAATCTAAATGTGCATGGTGTAAACATCTTAATCCTATTTCTTCACGAACTACAGATTTTTCCACTTCATATAAATTCCATGTTTTCTTTGGAAAAAATATGGATGCACCCAAGAATGCAAATATAGAACCTCTAATCACATTCACAAATGAAATCTCTTGGAGTTCATAGGAAATTAGGAGAAGTGGAGAACCAATAAATAGTAAATGGAATTGCAATTCTAAAACACTCACTTAAAATGTTGCCAAATCTTATGCTTAATATAAATTACAAGCAACAAAAAGATCCCTGTAAATGAACACAATGCATATACATAAGAAATAACCATTAAACATTGGGAATCAGATAAAAATATTACAAACTACTTGTAATAATATGTAGAAGAGAAGAATACTTACTAGGAAGATTTGGCTTGAGGTCCACGGTCAATTGAACCGCAATCAACCTGTCATCTTGGTCTCGGGTACCTAGAATAGCTCTCGAATCACCGACATTACCGATTATGAGATCTTGACCCTACAAAAATGTTTAGAAGAAGTTAAAGGGGGTATTGTTCCCTGATGCAAACTATAAAATAAAATATTCCATTTACAAAATACCTGCTTGAGAAGGGTGACAGCTGTTGTCCCGCTACAGAAGCAATCAATATTTGGATGAACCCTAAGTTCTTTATCCATAACTTTAAAGGCCTTCAAGAATGATTGTTTCAGTCCCATAAACATCTCCGGATAATTATCTCTCTCTTCAAAATCAGCAGAAGCCCTAGATTCTTCCTCAAGATTAAGAGACAAAGAATCCTCTGAATTCATGCTTCCTGCAGTAGTTATACTGATGTTCTCTCTAACATTACCAACTTTTACTTCCAAATGAGAACTTAACTTCAGAGGGAGAGAATCTCTCACTCGTCTTGCAACCATATGTCCAAATGGTCCATGGCCGTCAAATACCCCGCAGAAAACTGTGTCACTTCTTGCACAAAAGTTCTGGAATGATTGAAAATTAGATTAGACGGTAGTCCAACCAATAACGAAAAGACAATTAACACCATATGCAAAGTTCTGCATAAATCAAGGCAGCAGGAAAAAGAGCGATTTCTGCATATAACATGTTCAGAAAAGGTGCAGGTATGCTGGTAATGTTATGATATAGAATTCAATAATAAGCATGTTCATAAGATGATTATATGCATTTCAAGACTTTAGCTTATCTGTGTGTGAGAGGATTTCTTTCTTTATTTTTTTTCTTTTTTCTTTTATTTAAATTTCTCATTTTCCATTGCGTATAATTGTTTTTGCTGGCAGTGAATTAGACCTTAACTATGCCATACTCCTTACAATTTCTGGATACCTTTTCAAGGCTGTGATCTTATCATATACAGGTCCAATGAATCCAACATAGAAAAATATTCTTCTTCTAACCATCACCATTCCTTGTGGCAGTTCTTATTGCCTGATACCTCTGTATCAAACAGAGCCTAGATACTGTAGGTCAAGCTATGCCTTGCTAAAGTGCATTATCTCAGGGATGGCACTTCTTATTGCCCACTACCTCTATCAAACAGAGCTAGATACGGTGCGGTAGGTCAAGCTATGTGTTGCTAAAGTGTACTACCTCACGGTTGAAAAGGACTAAGGTTTCAACCTCAGATGCAAATATCAGGGACTTCAGCTAAGAAACAATGGGCTTCACATCAGTAGGCATCATAATGCAACAGATGAGGTTCCTGGAACATAGAGATGAAGTACAACTTATCTAGATTCTAGTGATTCGGAGGATGCATCAAGAGGGTCAAGAAAGATTTTCCTAATAAATAGAGAAAAGGGTCCACATAGCTGGTCTATCTCAGGCGTAGCACCATCTCCCAACTATGTATTCTTCCACCATGCTCGGAGTGCTTTCTGTTTTCAGTATCACATTCCTTACTCTAGTTACTGTCTTCTGAGTGCTGACCGTGAAGTTCAAGTGTTATCAAAGAATTTTTCAACCAAAAGCCCACTTCGATTTATACCCCACTCCCCACATCGAGCACCTAAATATCAAAGTTCTAACTCATGAGAATTCGCTTCCACCCCATAAGCATTCTCCAATCTCTAAATTTGAAGTTACCAACTCATATGCATTCCCCAATCACTTTTGTCAGCCTTCGCCTATTCCTTCCATGTTAAGGCTCTGATAGTGCACTTGAAAATTCATGTTCTGTGATCATTTTGTTTTGACGTCTGAGCACCATAACCACCTATATTTGAAGTTCTACCTCCAACATCTGCTCCTCATTAAGACCACAGCCTGCCTGACATCCAAGCTTGATTGAAGCCTTGAAGTCTGTCATCATATGAAGTGTTACATAAATATTTCTCCTTCGCCACTAACATAATGATATCTTTATACTAGCAAGCTTCCAACTTTCGGTTCCCCACCTACTAGATTAGGTATTTTGCTGGATTTGAATATCTAAAAACTGTCAACTGATCTCCGCCATCTCATTCTTTGTTCGCTCAAGCGTTCAAGGTACCAGTCAGTTTTCAGATTCTGGCACATCTATTTATTATGAGACTTGGATCCATATTCTTCTCAAATTTAGACACGCGTCCATTCCACAATGCTATCAGCGAGTGCAACCCTAATGCTAATACATTGATTCTATCATCCCCAAATCAAACTCTTCAAGACAGTAGGGGGAAACTTGATACAATAGCATTGACATGTGTTTGATGATTCAATATTTTTTATAACGATACTTTACTATAAAGAAAAAATGGCCAGAGTAAGTAAATCACATGAAACCAAAAAGGCTTCTTTTATTATTCTCAACGAAAGTTGGCAATCCAGGAGCTATAAAGGTGCAAACTTGACCCACTCTCCAGACATAACAAAGAGCTGTCACCTAACCGCACTTACATTCAATACCATCACAGTTTCATCTCCTCACTTCCTCTATCTAACACTTGTTACCTAAAAAACTTGCATTTGTTAACTGCAAGCTGCCACTTTTGGTAGCGATTTCTTACTTTCCCCTTAAAATCAAACCTCGCCTCCATTTTCTAAACCATGGTAGATTTTCTACCACTTAATAAACGACTCCAATCAATCAAACGTAATTAAAAAGAAACCCATAAAACCAACCAAAAACCACAAGAATTATTAGGATTACCTCCCAAACAATCATGGCATCCTGATTAGTCCCCTTCTTCCCCTGCTGCGTGAACATCGACGCAATCCCACTCGCCCCGTTCAAGAACATCCTCCCCGGGATCTTGCGCAGCGCCTCATCGCTCTTCGCCTCGAAGGAGGCGCTCCTCCCCAGCGCCCTCCTCGCCCTCTTCTTCCTCGATCTCGGCGTCGCCGCCGACGAAGACGGCGAGGAGGCTTCGGAGGCGGTGGACAAGCAGGAGCCCATTCGAAGGGTCCTGATGATCGCTAGCAAGCACTCCAGTCCAGGATCGCACAGGGCGCCTCTCGATCGACGAGGATCCGTTATGAGATTAACCGTCGCCCGTCGAGATCGACGCTAGGTTAATGAGCAGAGGACGAGGAGGGATAGGCAGAGAGAGCGAGCGAGAGGGAGGGAGGGATCTGAGAGGAGAGGGAAAGGGAGAATATAGATCCAATACTCATTGATTCGCTCTTCTCTCCCTTTCATCCTTTTTCCCCCCTCCCCTTTTTTCTATTGGCTTTTTGGCTACTCGTTTCCTTTCCCCCCTTCAAATCCCGTGGCAATGGCTTTTTACTTTATTTCCCCTTTTTCCTTCCTTTTTTCTCTCTCTCAGCTACGTTATCTACGATCCGCCTTATTTTCTCGGGGTAAATAATACTTAGCATGCAAGAGCATCTCCAACAGCTTCCCTAAAAATTTCTCCAAAATAGGGAATCAAATATCATATTCTCCAAATTATTTTTGCTCCAACTCCAACAGCTTCCCCATTTTGAAGAATCATGCATTTATTACAATAATAAAAATATTCTACATCTTTGACTAATAAATAATAAATTATTTGTTATTTTGAAGAATCCCCATTTTGACCAAATTATTTATTATTATAATGAGGAGATGGAGTTGTTTTTTGTGGGTTGAGTCTAGAAGAACGTGAAAAAGTGCTTCCCCAAATATTTGCAGAATGCTGCAGATTTGGAGAAGGCTCTCTATTTTTCCTCTCCTATCTCCATTTTGGGGAATGAGATGGGGAATCTGTTGGACAAAAAAAAGCTCAAAATTCTCCAAATTTTAGAATACCAAGAAGATGGGGAAGCTGTTGGAGATGCTCTAATATATTTGTGATTAGCCCCTTCGTGTTCCGCAAGATGAACTGAGGGCAAATTTTGAAAACAGACCATTTTGCAAAAATATTCCCAAAAAAAGACCCGTTTTGAAAATATTCGCAAAAAATAACATAGTTTCAGACCTGAGCCCGTGAAGTTTTTTACATAATAAAATTTCGCAGGAAGTTTGAGAACTTTTTTTTAAAAAAAAACTGACCCAGTTTCAGCGCTGAGGTTAAAACTAGATCGTTTTTTAAAAATAAAGTGGAAACGAATCTTTTTTTTTTTAATATTTTTGCAAAGCGGTCCGTTTTCAACAAAATTTGTCCGATGAACTGATGATGCTCGACGCAGCACGTGCATGGCACAGAGTGTGGTGTGCTCGAGAGGGTCTTTCTCGTTTTTTATTTGGATATTTGCAAGTTGCGTGGTTTTTGTGAGTTTTAAAATGTTATAAGCTGTGGTGTGGTGGTATTTGATTTTGTATGCGACTCGCGTGACGAAAATGTTAGCTTAATCTGTGATAAATAAAATCGTCGGAGAGCTTAGTCTGTCATAAATTAGCTGGCTCTTCTATAAATAAGTACGAACATATCGGCCAAGAAGCTAATGACCAATTTAATTGAGATCATTAAGTGTAAGCCTTTGATTAGTCCAATTAATTAACTAAATCTACATTACACGTGTCACGTGCTCTCCTTGGACCACACTCGTCCACCTTATTCTCATGATAGCACCATAATCACATTCTCAATTTAAATGGTAATGATACTCTTTTAGGCATACAGGTCTTAGATCTCCTTAGATCTCCATCATGGGAAGTTTTAAGGAGATTACTTTTTGCTAGATGGCTGTTGTACAGTAAAAAGTGACTAGCTAATAGAATAAGTCAATCAATTTAAGAAGGTAGGAAGCTATAATTTAGCAATTATTTTTACTAATTATATAACACTACAATTTATATGTCAACTATAGTTTTGAGATCTATAATTACTGCTTAAGGATAGTTTAGTATGATAATGGGAACTTGTCTACGCGCGACAGGAGAATAAACAAGTTTCTAATGCGACAGCTGATGTTAAAGACGCATCAAAATATCTATTATTGTTGATTAGTAAATCTTCTAAATTTCTCTATGAAAAGTTAGTGTTTTATGATATTTTCAGTTATCGAGATAAGCATGGATAACTTTTAGTTTGCGATGTTGTGACTTATTGAAAAAACAATCATCATGTTTTTCAGTCATCTTTAGAAATGTATGATGATCACACTTTTTAAGTTCTATAGTTTCGGGTTTTCTGTGAATTCTCTTTCAATGAGATATGATGTGATTTATTGTGAGAATTTGTTAAATCCTTTCGTGCTACAAAACTTGCACAAATTCTTTGTTTCACCTGGCTAACAGACATTAGTAAAACAAATTAAATTTTAAAGAGACAGTTTATGGAAAATTAGGAGGCTGAATTGTCTTTTCCTAGGGTAAGAGTCCATCCTCTTTCATATTCTCCTCTGCAAGAGTATTAATACATCATCTTAATAATCTAAGGATCATGATTCAAAACATTTTGCAGTAACGGATCTAGTAGAACCCAAGTGTGTTTAGTTGCAAAAATCAGGGTCTGTGTTGATTTGCTGCATTACATATACTTCAAACTTCCAAAAAGAAAAAATTTACAAAGTTCAGAAGAACAAATGGGTTTTGTTAATGTTGACTACTGAACTTCATTTAAAATTTTAAAGACCAAAATTTAGTAAGATGCAGACATGTGCTTGAGACATATTCCATCAGAAATAGAGGGTATATATACTTTCTCCATAGATATGTCTTCAAAACATCTAAAAATATATTTACAGTAAATATTAGATATAGTGTTTGTGCGAGTTTGATCATATACAATTGTAGCAAACAACTAATAATGGCAATTAGATATTTATGGTTCGTCCTTAGGTTCTATGTCAATCACCTGGGACTTTGAAGTGCCAACAGTCCCAACACCATTAACCTTGGGCGTCCTAGCAATCATGGGTTTCTCATCAAAGGTAACATCCCTGCTGATCACGAACTTCCAATCTTCTGTACACCAAAGGCGATAGCCTTTTACACCCTTTGCATACCCCAAGAAAATTGCCTTCTTGGATCTTCTGTACACCAAAGGCGATAGCCTTTTACACCCTTTGCATACCCCAAGAAAATTGCCTTCTTGGCCCTCGCGTCAAGCTTTCCCCCCAAGAAAATTGCCTTCTTGGCCCTCGCGTCAAGCTTTCCCTCGTTGATGTGATAGTAGGCGGTACACCTAAAAATTTGGAGCCTCTCATAATTTGCATGCTCCCCTGACCACACCCGATAGAGTGTATCACCATCCAATGTAGAATGCGGGGATCGATTCACAATATAGTAAGCTGTAGCAATTGACTCTACCCACCATTCTTTGTCCAAACCAGCATATGATCACATACTCATTGCTTTCTCCCGCAGTGTTCGGTTCAGTCTCTCCGCGATCCATTTTGTTGTGGTGTAGATCTAACTGTCCAGTGTCTGGAAATCCCCTCCTGATCACAGAACTCCTTGAAGGCACCATGTGCATACTCTGTACCGTTGTCAGATCTCAATGTCTTTAATTTCTTTCCTGTCATGTTCTTAACCATCGCCTTCCACTTCTTGAATGTCTAAAATACATCATTCTTATGCTTCAAAAAATAAATCCAAGCATCTCTCGAATGATCATCTATGAATGAGACAAAATATCTGGAACCACCATTGGAAGTTGTCGAAGCCGGACCCCAAACATTCGTGTGCATATAATTTAGTATCTCTCTTCTCTTGTGATTGCTTGTCAGAAACCGGACCCTATGTGTCTTTCCATACACACAGTCCTCGCAAAAATCCATACAAGGCTTCTTCAGATTCTTCAATAAACCATCCTTACCAAGCAGATCTAGACCCTTCTCTGACATGTGCCCAAACCGCCTATGCCATAACCGTATGTGCTCACATGGGTCTCCACCACTTCCATCAGTTCCAACAGCTACATCTCCCGTCACCGTCGTACCCAAGAGAGTATATAGGTTACCATGACGAATGCGCTTCATCGCTACTAAGGAACCCCGAACAACCCTCTTCATTCTGTTCTCTGTTACAACCTTGCAACCCCCGGAGTCCAAAGCACCAACTAAGATAAGATTCTTCCGTAAGTCGGGAACGTGTTTTACATCCGTCAAGGTTCGAACCACTCCATCATGCATATTGATCTTGATATCACCTAGCCCCACAGTTTTACAAGCATGGTTGTTCCCTATCAATACAGTTCCACCATCAATGCTCCTGTAGGTAGTAAATCACTTCCTATTTGGACACATGTGGTAAGAGCAACCAGAATCAAGTATCCACTTCCCGGAGGTATCCTCGCCATCCGTGACGACATAGCATTCATTATCGTTCCCTTCCCTTGAAGCGTAGCTCGCCTCTTCCTTGCCTTCTCGTCTTTCATTCTTGTTGTTGTTCTTCTTCCCACCTACTCTTTTGTTAGGACAATTGACTTTGATCTGGACTTTCCTTCCTTGCATTTTCCTCTCTCATTACCCCTTCCTCTAGCAAAAACCCCATGCGTGTGTTCTTTGTTACCACCAGTGGTCATATCCTAGTTATAATTTTCCGAAGATCATCTGCTAGAAGCGCCATTCCAGTCTCATCCATCAACAAACTGTCACCCACAAGCATCAGTGTTTAAACCAGATTCTCATAAGACTTCGGCAGAGATAGAAGTAGTAGAAGTGTCTGATCATCGTCTTCCACTATCATCTCAATGTCTTTCAAATCCGATAAGATCCTATCGAACTTGTTGATATACTCCCGAATTGATGAGCCGTCCTCCATCTTGCAAGTGTACAATTTGGATTTTAAATAGATCCGGTTTGTTAGATTCTTCGTCATGAAGGTGCTCTCTAACTTTAACCACACGTTCGTAACCGTTTCCTCTCCATCCACCAAGAAAGCCACATCCCTTTCAAGACATATAATAATCGACGCTCGTGCTTCAAAATCTAGCTCTTCCCAATCCTCATCAGACATGTCCTTGTGCTTCTTCTCTTTTCCCGCCAAAGCTTTGTGCAACTTTTGCGAAATCAACAATTTTTTCATTTGCATCCTCCAATAAGAAAAATCATTCTTCCCATTGAATTTTTTAATCTCGTACTTTCTAACTTTAACTGTTTTACTTGTAGATGCTATTTTCCGCTTGTATTAATAAAACTGTTTCTCTTAGGAATTTTAACAAATACCTTGTGTTTTACCACACAATAACCAATCACCACCTCAAATCAGAAGTTCTACCACCACCAATCTGCTCAAGGGCTCTAATACCAATTATTGGGCAGAGTCACGCCCTCACGCCGCGGAAGCGATATCACCCGAGAGAAAGCCCTGTATTTTATTTCACAAAAGCTCAAGTCAACATCTATATTCTCGTTTCACAAAGGAAACAATAATAGAAGTGAAATATCTCAACAAAGTGAGATATACACTCTTCCTCTCAATAGTTCTAGGACTGAATTTCGAGGGAACCTACAAGCAATAGCCAACTCTTGTTCCAGCTCAACCTCTCATCAGTTCTAGGACTGACTTGTCGATGGAACCTACAAGCAAAACCAACTCACAGTTAAGACACGAGATTTACGTGGTTCGGCAAACTTGCCTACGTCCACGGGAGGGGGTTTTCACTATGAGGAAAATACCAAACTTGTACAACAAGCTCTCTCTCTTTCTCTCTCTCTCTCTCTTCCTCACTTCTCCTATTTATAGGCAAAGAAGAAGGGACAAGAGAGTATGGGTGAGCATGGAGGAAGCATGGGAGGAGCATGAGAGGTTCCACCATCTCTTGTCCCATCCCACATTCACACATTCCACATGAACCACGTTGATACAAGATACAAAACCATCCATGGTTTCCATCAACCAATTCAGGCTTCCCTCTGTACCATTAATTGAATAATAAATTTGGAATAGAAAAAGAAAAATAAAAATAGAAATTCAATCATTGAAGATCTCTATACAAGCTTTCCAAGCCATCCGACTAGAGAAAGGAAACAATCCTCAAAAACTCCAAAACACCTTAGAAAAGATGTGCAAGCCACGTTAAGATAATCCAAAAAAAAAAAGAGTTGTTGGGGATACTATCAATAGCAACCTAAATGAAACATGTAACCTTTGGGGGATCATAATTTTTTCAAATTAACGGCAGCCAATTAGAGGAAATATCAAGCTTGTGAGACTCTAAAATATCGCATGTATTTTTGATAGTACAAACGCCTTTTTAGAATTTGATGTTTATTGAATGAGATACTTTTTATTTGAGCTGATATATACACGCTCCAACAAACTCTTCAAATTCTCTAATTCTTACTCCTCTCATACAAGAAGTCTCCTTTTAAAATGAATACAACAACGGACACCGCCATTCTCAAAGAGGTAACAATCTTTTAAAATGATTACGACATTGTTGTTCTTAGAATTCCCTACGTAAAAAATTGGTTTCATGACAAAAGACGCCTTATGAAAAAGCAATTAATGGACCCGAGGTATCACTCGTCCAAGTCCGAGCCATACTTCTCCACTAAAAATTTGCACCACAGTGAATCACGTTCAGTCGCAAAATGCTGCTACCATTTACAGAGTAATATAATATTTAATATTCTCAAGGCGATGAGTACCAAGGCCACCTCAATCTTTACCATGCCGCCGCACCCGAGACCATCTCACCTTTACATAAACTTCTCTTTACCTTGCTGCCACGTACCCCATAAGAAGTTGCCTTTGAGTCTTCTCATGTTCCTTACGAACACCCACAACAATTAATCTTGAATAATGAGAGATAATATATGAGTAAATTCACCAAATTAAGCTAAATTAATGAGCATAGTCGTCCTCCCACAGAAACGTGGTTTCGTCTCCATGATGATACTTTTGATATGAAATTATTGCAAATGTCCTCCCAAACCTTCTTATTATTCTTTTGATAAAAACATAAAGTGAAGCCAAACTATTTAAGTAGAAGAGCTGTTGGCTTGCAATGGAGAGCTTCAGATGAAGTATATATTCTACTTACTTGACTGCTTAAGTAGAAGATATACTCTTGTGAAAATTTGATTCTAAGACTCGATACTAGTTCTAATTTTTAAACACTGGAGCACTCTCCTGATATTAACCAAGAAATAATGATAAGATGCACACAAAATAAAATGATGTTGTCCGTGAATTGAAGATGACTGATACTCTATTGATTGAGCTAATGCGTGCCCCCTAGTATAACTCGAGTTCCATCGCTTTCACTAGAAATACACTAAGACCTTCAGCCACCAAATTGAACAGCAAATGAGATAATTAAACATCCTTGATGTAAACCATGTCGCATTGGAAAATCACGGGTGAGATTTTCATTCACCAAAACTAAAAGAAAAGCATTGTCTAACAATCTTTAATCCACATTCTCCATTTATCGCCATATCCCATTGGAGACAACAACAAATCCAAAACCTCGTAATCAACACAATCGTAATTAAGCCTTCTCAAAATCCAACTTAATCACAGCCACTTCTTCCCCCTTCTGCTTCACTTCATCAGTAATTTCATAAGTCATCAAAATGTTATCTAAGGGCCTGTTTGGATTTGTAGGGGGTGAAGGGAAGTAATTAAGGGAAACTGAGGGTTTGTTTGGATTGAGGGGAATGAGGGTGAAGGGAAGTTAGGGGAACCATTCACCTCCATTCACCTTGTTTGGGAACACTTAGGAGGTGAAGTTAATTCACCTCCATTCACCTTGGTTCACCCCCTAATAGTATAAAAATTGTTACCCCCCAAATTGGGGTGTAACCAAGGGGAAGGGAATTCCCTTTCCTTCCCTTCCTTTCTCTTCCCTTCCCTTCACTCAGTTTCCCTTAACTTCCCTTCACCCCCTACGAATCCAAACAGGCCCTGAGTGAAGGGAAGGGAAGGGAAGGGAAGGGAATTCTCTTCCCCTTGGTTACACTCCAATTTGAGGGGTAACAATTTTTATACTATTAGGGGGTGAACCAAGGGGAACTAGGGTGAATTAACTTCACCTCCTAAGTGTTCCCAAACAAGGTGAATGGAGGTGAATAGTTCCCCTAACTTCCCTTCACCCTCATTCCCCTCAATCCAAACAAGCCCTAAAAGTTGCCTATTATATATCCAGAAAGCAAATTGAGTATTACTAACCAATTATTACTAATAAAACCCTTCAACCTGTTACCAAACAACTTGGTGATAATCTTATACATTGAAGACACGTGGCTAATATGCTATAATTTTTTCAAGCTAGCAGATGAATATGTCTTAGGAATTAATGCCCCTACCCATCGCGTGCGGGTGACCCCGACGGTTGGGAGGTTCCAATATGGTTCACATGGTCTATATATTCAGTTTCGAACTAGGTTATCAAAATAAAATCTCTTTCCCATATGATCATTTGTGAAAAACGTTGGGCGCAGCGGAAATTTCAGCAGAGTTTCTGGTGCACAATAAGAGAGAACGATCGCAATAAGAATACCCGTCTCATCAAGGAAACAAGAATCTGAAGCGAATATCTCAACAAGTGAGATATCAGCTTTTCCTCTCATCAGTTCTAGGACTGACCTGTCGAGGGAACCTAATAAACTATTACAATGGCCACAAACAGCAAATCACACAAGTTTTACGTGGTTCGGCAAATTGCCTACGTCCAAAGCACATACCCATTAGTGTCGAAGATTGATGGGTTCAGATGAGAATCTCAGTCTTTCTCAAATTTTTAATAAGTTAAGTGTATGTCTCCCCCCTTGGGAACTTCTTTCTTTTCAAATTTTAATATAAATATATTTGTTGAGTCAAAAAATGAAGGGGAAAAAAGAAAAACAATGCAATGAAGATGGGGAAACAATATGTGAAAAAAAAGAAAAAAAAAGAGTTTTACATTAATTATTAGAATATTAATTCAAATAATTAAATTTTAAAATTTAAGTCCTTAAGTTCTATCTTGAAGTTTATTTTAGTGATAAATATAACTTAGACTTATAAAACAAAAAATAATATATTCTCATGTTGTTGAATAGCCTCAATCCTATTTTCTCTACTTTTTCATTATTTTTCAACAATAACAAAGCAAATAATTAAATCAAAATAAAATAGAAAAACAAAAAAAGTCATTGGTAATTAAAAAGACAAATTATAATGCTGAAATGATGAACTTAAAAAAAATCTCTTCTTATATTTTATGATAGTCTCAATCATCGTTATCTAGACTTTTCCTAATTTTTCACTAATAACAAAATAAAAAAATTAGAAAATAGTAACATAGAGAGAGATTCCCAACCCTAAAAATTAAAAAAAATACTCATTGACAATTAAAAAAATTAAATTACAATATAGAAAGGATGGATTTGAAAATTTTCTTCCTACATTCTTTAATAGTCTCAATCATCTTTCTCTAATTTTTTCATTATTCTATCATTTGTAACAAAATAAATAATTGGAAAAAATAAATTAGAGAAAGATTCTCAGCACTAAAAAAGATTATTTTATTTTCTATTAATAGTTCAATTAGAACAATCAAGATAAAAATAGAAAAAAAAGATAAGAATGATCGAGATTGAAGATCGATTATTACCTTCATGAGACCATAACTTTGTACTACACATAATCTGATATTCGACCAGAAAAATGACAATAATGTTATAATATAAAATGTAAGAGTTATACCAAAATAAAAATTAATATAAATAATAACAAATAAAAATTAAAAATGATACATGTTAATAACACTACCACATATTTGCTCTAACGCAACGGTTTAAAACCGTTGCGCTAGCCATGGAACCGTCGCCCTTGAGCAAGTGCGACGGTTCTCAAACCGCCTCATATGTTGCTGTTGCCCTACCTCTATCGTAACGGCTTTGAACTCTATTACGACGGTTTTTTGAACCGTTGCCCCCGCATCTAACGCAACGGTTTTAAAAGGTAAGTGGTTTTTAAGCCATTGCAACGGTTTTGATTGAGCTATTGCGACGGTTTTTAAGCTATTGCAGCGGTTTTGATTGAGCTATTGCGACGGTTTTCAAGCTACTGCAGCGGTTTTTTTAGATATTACAACAGTTTAAAAAGACCTAACGCAACGGTTTTAGTAGGCTAAAGGTATGGTTTTGATAGAGCTACGGCAACAGTTGGAGCTATTGCAACAGTTTTAAAAGACCTAACGCAACGGTTTTAGTAGGCTATAAGTATGGTTTTGATAAAGCTACGGCGACAGTTGGAGCTATTGCAACAGTTTTAAAAGACCTAACGCAACAGTTTGGATTGAGCTATCACAACAGTTTGGATCGAGCTATCGCAGCGGTTTGGATCGAGCTATCGCAACGGTTTTAATCGAGTTATTGCAACTGCTCAATCGAAGTTGTTCTTGGTTTCCTACGTTAAAATAATTATAGTATTCAATTATCTGGACAATCTTTTTAAGAACATGGCCAAGTCAAATTTTAATACACAATATAAAAGTGATTATATTGAGCATAATCAATCATAATGATAAGTGCCAACATACATCAGTATAGTATAAAAACTACAAAGTATTAAATCCACACTACCAACATTTCAACTCAGAAAATATCGTACCGAACTAACATTCAAACAATGTACTTCAACATTTGATTACAAAACATGAAACTTCTCGGTCAAAGACTATATTCTCTATTTGTTTCCAAAAACTTGTTCCTCAATGTCAAATACTCACTAGGAACCTGTCAGTATCAATCTCAATCTTGGCTTTCATCATTTCCGTACATGTGTAAATTTCCATGAATCAGCATAATTTTTGCAATGATGATAATAAAATTGGGGAAAAAGATGTTTGAAAAGGAAGTTAAGAGAACAATGTACATCATGCTTGTTTGTTGCCACAACCAAATCCAACCATTTTAACAAAAAAGAGTTTCACTGCAATAACATATAGAAATAGAAGTAAATGATTCTCTTGATATGAATGCTGTAAATGTTCCAATACCGTGCTCATTGATGGTAGACTCATATACTAAATTTATTCCAATGCTTCTTTGGAGTCTTCTTGTGGTTAATATTAGTCAAAATTTATCAGTGTCATTTTGGAGTGCTTAAGTATTTTGGCTAGTATGAAAATCAGAATTAATTTATCAGATATGGTTAAGAAATTAAGCTATTATTGTATAAGTTCCAAAAATCCCTTGACATTTTGTTAAGTGATTCTTTGCATTAAATAGTATATAATGTAAAGGAGAGTAGGGATTGTTTCTACAAGAATTTGGGTGATCCGCACGAACTGACATGGCAGGCTCAATTTCAGCAGTCCAAGCAGCAGAATTTGGACTGAGCCAATCCAAGTGTGCAACCATATGTTTTCAAGGACTATAGTGATTCTACTGGTTTGTACAGAATAAACTGCGCATGAAGGGACCAAAATAAAGTGCATAGCTTTTGCTGCAGCAAATCAGAGAGCTAATTCCAAATGAAAAGCTTAAACATTGATTTGCACTATGGAATTTAATATCTCAAGGGATAAAATCATGTTCATCAACATGAAGGTCAAAATCAACTTCAATAGGCAACAACTTTTGAAACTATATGATGCACAGATGCATCCAAGATGTTCCCATCTGTACGGGTCAACATGTGTGCATTGGCTCTTTCACTAGTTTAATAAGAAAAATTACATAACAACTAAGCTTGTCCAACTATTTACAGCTAGTTATGAATTTTGCTCAATAATAGAGCAATCATGTATTATTTCAGTTTATAATACATGATGAAAGTACACTAAACAACAAAACATGCAGATGATTGTCCCTGAACTTCTTTCCTAGAACTCAGAAGAATGATCCTAATCTCAGAATCTTGAGCTCCACACCAAAGTCTCCTTTACAGGTCCATATCTAAGTTAACAATGTTCCGCATTTATATGTCAATTGAACCTTCCGACTTATCAGCCCCATGCTGGTCACAAGTGAACTCTTATGTTTCAGGAATAAAGATGGATTTCTGAATATAATCAATAAAATATGCCACATGTCAATTGCTTATATGAACCCTTTCTTGGCTCAAGAACATAAGATTATACTGATATTAGGCATGACTTATAAAAAGTGATATATAACATTATCTTCTTTGTGATGATAAGGATTATATATAGCATACAAGTTGTCTGCAACTCATTTAATTGGGGAACATGACTCAGATACACATCATAACAAATTATCAATTTTTTTGGGACAAAACTTGAGAAATAAAAGTGATATATAACATGCAATAACTAAGCGGGTCATTGAAAAGATTTCATATACATCATCACAGATTTCTCGGCTAATTTATATGCTAGTCAATAACTTTAAAAATCACTAAATTTAACTGGAAAAATCAATTTGAACTCAGAAAGCGGTAGTACGAATTGAGAAATCAAAATATCGTGAGAAAAGATAGGTGGAGCAAACCCTAGAAAGCTCCCGTTAGCGAGATCTGGGCTCGATTTCTGGAGCAACGAGAGTAGCTCGACGATGAAACGAACAAGATGAAAACGGCGACGAAAGTAAATGGACTCCGGCGAGGACTGAAAATGGTGACGAGACCAACGAGAGTAGGTCGACGACGAGAATGACAACAAGCTCGAAGATGATATCGGAGAGGAGATTGGAGATGAGATCCAATATGAAAACAGCGACGAATTCAGTGATGAGATCGTCGATTATATGAAGATCTTGGTCACGACGATTTTAGGGAGCGGAATTTTTTGGCTCGCACTAGTACAAAGCAGGGCTGCCCCAACGGTTGAAACCGTTGGGGCAAATCATGACCCCAACGGTTAGAACCGTGTTCGCTGGAAAATTCGTTGCTTTCTTTGTTATTGATTCCATTGTCATCTTGAGTTACAACTTTTTGAGTTACAAAAGATCCGGTCTTTTTATAAGATCCGGTTACAACGAAAATCAAATAAAAAATAAACAAAGATTACAACTTTTCTCCTTTTATGTCGAACGAATCGCGAGCTCCTGTTTTGCGGTCGCTCGCTTGGTGGGTTCTTTGCCTGCGCCGGGGTTATTTGCCGTGGACCACCGCGAGATCTAGATCCGGTCGGATCTACGCAGTACGACGGGTATTATTTCACCAAGGAAATAATAGCCGGGGAGGATTGTTTCACCAAGGAAACAATCGTCCAAGATGGCCGGCCACCTCAAGGTGGCTCGGCTCATGCCGAGCCACCAAGAGGTGGCTCGGCCGGCCACCTTGGTGGCTCGGCCACCGAGCCACCTCTTGGTGGCTCGGTGGTGGCCGAGCCACCTTGGTGGCCGCCGAGCCACCAAGGAGGTGGCTCGGCCTCCGAGCCACCATTTGGTGGCTCGGAGGTGGCCGAGCCACCCCAAGGTGGCTCGGCCACCGAGCCACCTAGGTGGCTCGGCCGAGCCACCACTTGGTGGCTCGGCCACCGAGCCTCCTTGGTGGCTCGGTGAGCCGACCTCCAGGTGTTTGTCGTTTTGCCTCTTTGTGCCCGTTTTCCGGTTCTGCGGTTGATTGGTTCGGATTCGATTTGCTGATCTGATTTGGCAGTAAATTCGGATCCCGATTAGGCAGTAAATCCGCTTCTGAGTTGGAGTCCGAAACCGATCTTGATTCGATCGTCATTCGTCCGAGTATGCCTTTGGTTGGATGACTCGTTGACTCCTCGAACCTTTGGCTTGATCCCGCACGCGAATGGATGTATTCCGTTGCTTGCGTGCGATTCGTCGATCTCGTCACCTCGTTGGTTTGTCGGTTCATGCCGAGCTGAGCTAAGGGACCTATAAGCAATTTTATATGCCTACAAACCGTTGGGGCTGAAAAAAGGACCGTTGGGACAAATTGCGTTGGGGCTGAGTCAGCCCCAACGGTTGCCAAGTTTGCCCCAACGGTTCCAACCGTTGGGGCAGTTAGGCAAATCAAATAAAAAAAAAGATATCAACCATTGGGGCTGGGCACCTTTGTACTGGGGCTCCTTGACAGGCATAGCAATAATAACCCATTGTCAGGCCAATATAGTTGGTGTTAGGCCAAGCCTTTACATCTTAGTAGATACAGGTAAATGTAAATCAACGATTGTCCTGACTTAGAACGCCGTGGTCCTAGTGAATATATTGTAAATAATACAAACTATGAAGATTTTCTTTAGAAGGTTTAAATGCATACCAGTCGTGCTGAAATAAATCCCATGTCAATGATGAGAGAGACATAATTTGGACCACTTGTGGGAACAACATTAATAACCCAAACAGATTTTCCTGCATTTAACAATGCAGCATAGAACCCGCCTAATCGAGCATTCATGTCAAGCACATTTCTGAGCATGTTAAAAGGTGGAGAGGGATCCTCATCACCAGGCCTCTTTGGATGATCCGAGAAAATCAGAGGTGAAAGAAGAGACCAATAGTTACGAATAGCAGAGTTCCAATTTAATGCGTCCTCGGCTAAGTCCTTTGAGTGCAAATTTGATGAACGAAAAATAAAATTGTCAATCGGTGTAAAAAGAAATTACAGTTTAAACTATGATCATTTCAAATTACCATGAATTGCAAGTTCAGTTGAGTTTGGATTAACCTAAGAAAAGTCTGTCCACTTGGACCAAGAAAATATCATCTGCATCAGTCAGTTCAAATGTTATTTATTCAACTTCATAATGCAAGATCCAAGATAAGCATTTCCCAACAAAAAAATATGCTGGATCCACTGTTACATAAGAATTGTTAGTATCTTAATGAGCATGTCATGATCAAAGCAAATGATTTAGTATCCAATTCAGTGAGGCATATTCACATTATAAGCCTACTTCATTGAATCTAAACATTTGTCTTAAGCTGATGTAATCTCTCTTATTGACCAATATGGGATATGTTAATGGTGATATTTTTAATGCATAACTTACCAATTCACATGTAGGTCCAACTATGCCTATAAAGCAATCAAGCCCTATTTACATGCAAGCATACATATCATATCGAGTCAGTTCTATACATGAGCCTCTGCTACTAATTTTTATGTAGACAGACACATCTATTTTTCTATTTTGATAACATAAGTAAAAGTTACATGCACAAATCAACTAGTAGAATGATTGATCAGTAGTTTTGCATTCAACTGAACCAGAAACGAAGTCAATCATCTAGAATTTACCACAAAGTCTGAATAAGAAATAAAGTATAAGAGAAAAAACATACCATTCTTCTCCCAGTCGATTCCACATCTTGCGATGCACATTGTTAGAAGCTGTTTTGAGAAAAGATGCGCTCCTAAGCTGCCGAAGCCACACCCAATATCTAACATAACTTATCTATTATATATGCTAATATATACAGGTGTATGCTAATATATACCTCTGAGATCAGAACAGAATTCTTGATACCACAAAGATTAGTTGCATAATGAAGTCCCCAATCTATGCGGTTAGCCACCTGTTCACTCAAGATGGAAGTGCAAGCTAAAACAAGAGCCATGTTAATGATTACACAAAGAAGTTGCAATGAACTAACCACAAACGAGCACTTCTATCTTAAAATCATCCACAAGCGCTATAATACAGCACCTACAATTTGTAAAATGAATATGAAGGAGAAAACAAAATCATATCCAAAGCTCTAACTGACAGAGTAAATCATATCATATCCAAAGCTCTAATTGACAGAGTAAATCATATCCAAAGCTCTAGTTGGCAGAGTTTTGGGTTTTAAAATTTATCTCCAACTGAATATATCTCAGCAATTAGAGGGAAAATGAAACTAATTACTGATGGAACAAATTATGTAATACTGAAAGGCAAGAAATAGACATGTACCTTTCAATGTAGAGGACAAAAGGCAGCAGCGACGAAGGAGGAGGAGGAGGAGGAGGAAGAGGAGCTCGAATCTACAAATGAAGGAGGAGGAGCTCGAATCAGAGGAGGAGCTCGAATTAGGGATTTTAGGGGAGGAGGAGGCGGCGAGAACTCCGACGACGGTGACGATGAGAGGAGGGCGGCGCTTGTTTTGGCTCGATCGGCGGTGATTTTAGGGAGCGGAATTTTTTTGGCTCGGCGGCGATTTTAGGGATTTGAGAGAGAGACAGATTTCCTTTGAGCGGTGCGGTCAAACCATGGGCTTTACTAAAGCTCTCCAAAGGCCACTAATAATTATTAAATCCAGAAACAATTATTAGACCTATGGCAACATTTTATATTAAATGTTGTATTAGACCCTGAAAATCGTTACGATAGATATCTAACGCAACAGTTAAAACCGTTGCGCCTTAACCGTTGTAATAGATCAATTATGTGGTAGTGACTTCCAAAATTTAAGGGTTTTTTTTTATTTAGATTTATTCTTTTTTTAGTCTGGTTAATGCTCGCCATGTTTTCATGCTGGCCTCATGCACGTTGCAGTGACGGGCGAATAGAGTGGGGATTAGAAAACTTGTGAAAAATGAAAATAAAATTCGGATATATATACATCTATTGTTTGATATATAACTTAGTATATTCTCTATTGAGAAAATCATTTTTTATGTTTCCACTATTAATACATCATTTATGTTTTTATTTTATAATCACATGATTATTTCTGTCCCATATTAATTATTTGTTTATTGTGCAGGCATATATTCAACTCAAAATAAGTAATTTTTAGGTCGAGAGGATTAATGTGGATCACTCATTAGAATCGGATAAGGATCATCTGTGCTAAAAGCAAAAATAGCTGAGAGATTATTATATTAATTATTGTTAATTTAATTACTTGAAGGTTATGATTCATTTTATATCTAACACCCACTATGTATACTCAAATGCAAATCACAACATTTAGTGCGGAGAACAACGAGTGTTATATATATAGCTAGACAATCAGCTGGCCAATGATCAAATTGTCAACAAATTAAATTTGATAAATTTGATACAATCAAGATCCAAAACTAAAAAGAACTAAGAATAGTCAAGATGAAAAATTGATTATTATCTTCTCAAGATTGGAACTTTCAAACTATACATAATCTGATATTCAATAAAAAATAACACAAATATTATAATTAAAATGCAAAAAAAGGATTAAAATAAAAAGTATTATAAATAATAATAAATAAAAACAATAAAATAACTTGTAACATACTAAGAACAATCAAATTGCTGAGTAAATTAAAATCAATACAATCAAGATCTAAATAACGAAAAATAAGAATAATCGAGATAGAAAATTTATTATTATCTTCTCAAGATCACAATTTTTGTACTATACATAATCTGATATTTAATTAAAAAAATAACATAGATATTATAATCAAAATTATAGAGTTGTGATTAATGTAAATAATAACAAATAGATAATAAAAAATTAAAATTGGAGCATACCATTAGTCAAAATAAAGAGAAAAGCACGCAAATACAGTTGAAAGCACCTTAAATATTCAAAAAAATAAGAATAAGAATTATTAAAAAATAGAGATCGACTTTGGAGAACTTTTTCTATGAAAAGAGAAAAAAATCATACATGAATCTTAAGAGATAAAAGACATGGTTAGTTACACTAGTAAGAAACAGAGTATTGGTGACGGAGATATCCGTCACTAGTACTAAGAAATTCGTCACCAATGAACATTGGTGAGGGGTTATAGACCATCGCTAATAAATTCGTCACTAATGTGCATCGATGACGAATAGACCCATCGCCAATACGTATTGGCGACAGATGACGTTAGCGATGGACAACAGTCTTCGCTAATGTATATTGGTGATGGACCAAGTCCATCGTTATTAGGAATTAGCGATGGGGATGTTGCACATCGGCAGAAGCGTGCACACGAACCAACACGAGTCTGCGAACAAGAGAGAAGAACAACCAACGAGTGCAATTCACAAAAGAACGGCACAAACCAATCACAAACACAGAGATTTTATGAAGTTTCGGTAAGTTGTCTACGTCCATGGGGAGAGGATGAAGAGATTTTACTATATGGAGAAGAAATACAATTGAATACAACTCTCTCAAACACTCAAAATAAGCCTAACCAACAATCTTTCACTCCTTCACAATAATCTCCCTCTCAAAGTGCTCAAAAGACTCTCTTTTCTCTCTCTACAAATCTCTTCTAAAACGTTTTATATATATAGAAACACTAAAACCAAAACAGACAAAGAATCCAATAATTCTAAAAAACCAATAACCTACTATCCAACAATTCTTCACCCCGACTAAGTGTTCCCAAAACTGAGCTGACACCAACAAGAGCACCAATTTGTCGTCTCTCTAAATCCGGCTGCACCAATATGGTTGCCTACGTATCCCCTCTCCTAAGGGAACAAATCGCCCGTAGTTCATCCAAATAGCGTCAAAAGGCCTCAACACGCACAAATCCACAATAAGTTTCTACAATAATCGAACTTGTTGCTAGGGACCACCTTTGTGAGCATATCTGCTGGATTGTCTCTTGTATGGACCTTCACGAGCTCCACATCCCTATCTTCAAGAACATCCCCGATGAAGTGATAACGAATATCAATGTACTTAGTCCATGCATGAAAAACCTAATTCTTGGCCAAATAGATAGCACTCCTTAACAGTCTCCGTAATCGCCAAGATCCTCCAACACACTAAGATCCTCCAAAAGTCCTCGAAGCCAAATCGCCTCCTTAATAATCTCTGTAATCATTATATACTCTGTCTCCATCGTCGACAAGCCACCGTAGACTACAAGGTGCATCTCCAACACACCGGCACACGAGTCAAAGTAAGCACATATCCCGTTATTAACCGGTGCTCATCAAAATCTCTAACATAGTCTAAATCTATGTATCCAATATATAGTTGTCCACCACTAGTGTCCCGCTCAAACACCAAACCAACGTTGAGAGTACCTCGAATGTACCTCAAAATCCACCTCACAACATCCTAATGACCCGGACCCGGGTCGTGCATGTATCGTGAAACTATGCTAACTGTCTGTGACAAATCCGGCCTTGTACAAACAATAACGTACATCAAGCTTCCCACTACGCTCGCATATGGAGTCATCGATATCAACTCTCTATCTTCAACTATTTTTGGTGAAAGATTAGTTAAAAGCTTCAATGGGCTCCCAAAGGTACACTGACTCGCTTCGTCTCCATGCTCACATTGAATTGCTGTAAAACTTTCTTCAAATAAGCCACTTATGTCAAACTAATTCTGCCCTTATCTCTGTCTCTGCCAGTCTCCATCCCTAAAATGCACTTCGTTTCACCCAAATCCTTCATCTCAAACTCGTTCGAAAGTTGAATCGTTAATCTATCTATGGCAGATCTGCAAATAGAAGCAACCAACATGTCATCGGTATAAAGTAATAAGTAAATGTACGCACCTTTATGCAACTTGTGATAGTACATGCAAGGATAAAACTGGCTCCTAATATACGAATGGCTGATCATGAACCCATCAAATCGCCTATACCACTGTCTTGGAGATTGCTTCACCCTGTATAGTGATTTTTTAATCCACACATCAATTTCTCCTTTCCGGCAACTCAAAACCCCAATGGCTGAGTCATGAATTTTTTCATCAAGATCACCATGAAGAAAAATTGTTTTCACATCCAACTGATCTAATTCCAAACCATACTGTTCCACCAAAGCTTGCAAGATCCGAATCAAAGAGTGTTTCACCACCGGATAAAAGACTTCATTGTAGTCAATGCCTTCTTCCTGTACATAATCCTTCACAACTAATCTAGACTTAAACCTCATAGGAGTGTCCTGAATGCCCTCCTTCTTTGTATATACCCATTTGCAATCAATAGCCTTCAACCCCTTTGGAAGATCAACAAGCTCCCATGTGTCCTTCCTGTGAAAAGACTCCATCTCCTCATGCATAGCCTCCTGCCACAAATCAACCCCTTTGAATATAGTAGAAACCATCTCATCGACACTCTCCATCGGAAGTTCATATGCAATGACTGTGTCCATATACCTTGCTGGCAATCGTATCTCTTCTGGTCTTCGAACTGCAATTGAATCCTGACACTGAGCCGTCGGTTCCTGATTCTGCTCTGCCATACATGTATCCTCCAAATCATCACCGTGCTTACTTGGCTTCACATCAGTCGACACTCTAATGGATACGGTTCTATCTGGACCCTGTGAAGCTACATCAATCTCCACCACCTGCTATATCTCCTCTGTCAAAGTACTATCCACCTGATGAGAGCTGGTAGGCTTCAAGATTAAAGCCTCATCGAATGTGACGTCTCTACTCAGCATAAATTTTTCTCAACTAGATCCCAAAGCTTATATCCTTTCACACCACGCTTGAATCCCACAAATATGGCATTCTTAGCTCGAGCTTCCAATTTATCAGTTCTGACATGATAAAATGCAAGGCACCCAAATATCTTGAACTGATCATAGTCGTGTGCTGACTCTCCTGACCACATCTCCATAGGGATTTTCCCCTTAATCACAGATGAAGATAACCTATTAATGAGGTAGCTCGTATATGAAAGTGCCTCAGTCCAAAAGATCTTCTTCAAACCACTCTGCGATAACAAACATCAGACCTTCTCTAGTAAAGACCGATTCAACCTCTTTACCACCCTATTCTACTGTGATGTATGACTAACTGTGAAGTGCCTCTCTATGCGCTCATCTCGACATAGCTGCTAAAAGGGGTCTGAAGTGTACTCGTCGCCGTTATCAGATCTTAACGTCTTGATCTTTCTCCATGTATGCAGTTCCAATATTCTCTTCCACTCTACAAATATCTCTAGGACTTTATTCTTCCTCTCCATAGTATACACCTAACAACGCCTAGAATAGTCATCTATAAACAGAACGAACCAATATCGATCACCAAGTAATACCGTTTTAGTGGGACCCCAAACATCCGTGTGTACATAGTACAAGATGTCTGTCATCCTATGAATGGTTATCCCGAACTTTATTTTAGTCTTCTTGCTAGGAACACAGTGCTCACAAAATTCAATTTTCCCACTCTTGGCTCCCTTCAATAGCTCCTGCTTGCACAACGTCTGCAATGATTTTTCACCCGTGTGCCCCAATCTGTAGTACCAAAGTCTGCTCGTGCCCGCCTCTGAAATTGTTGAAGCTACCTAGCTAATCTTGGTGCTTCCCTTCAGATAATATAGATTCCTACTGTGGACTCCCTTCATCACTATCAAAGATCCCTTAGTAACTTTTGCTACAACGCTCTCAAAAGTCACCTTGAATCCCTTTGCCTCCAAAGCTCCAACGGAAATAAGATTCTTCTTTAGCTGAGGAACAAATCTCACTTCATTCAACTCACGAACAACTTCGTTATGCATCCAAATCCTGATGGTACCTATCCTACAAATGCCACATGACTGATCGTTTCCTATGACCACCACACCCCTATCGAGCTTCTTGAAAGATGCAAACCAATCTCGTCAGGGAGTCACATAATAAGTAGCATCAGAATCTAGCGTCTAATCTGATGCATCAATATGGTTAACCTTTGGAGTAATTAATAGAGAAAATCACGAATCATCTGAATTATTACCACTATTAGCAACATTCACCTCGCTAGCCTTGGGGCCCTTCTTCTTGCTATTTCTCCTTCTCTCTGAGCTTCGGGTAATCTCTCTTCCAATATCCTTGTTCTTTGCAGAAAGCACTAATTGGTAGTTTCCGCTTAACTTTGACCTGTCTCTATTGCCACCTCTTGGATAGTGACTCCTACCTCTCGTCAACAAGGTCTCTCCTGAAGTGCTAGCTCTGGAAGATTCTTTATTCTTCCTGCTCAAGTCAAAATTCATCAACGCATTAGTCACTTCACTATATGTGATGGAAGATCTATTGTTCAACAAAGTAAGCATGAAGGTATCAAACTCGTCATCGGGTAAGGAGCCTAATAAAATAATCACCTTGTACTCATCCGATATCTTCTCATCCACATTCGTCAAGTCTGATAATAACTTTGTGTAGTTGTTCACATGATCTGCAAGTGAGGTACCTCTGGACATCTGGAATTTGAACAATTTTCACAGCTGTAGGAGTCTAAAAATGACTATAGGTATCGAAATATAGTTTGAGATGAAGAGAAGACGATGAACGTTATTATCTAAATCCAAATGAGATCATCCAAGGCCGTAAAGAAGCTAACGAGCGCATGAAGTAAGTCAGCAAAGCGTACAAGTTAACTAAATAACAAAAGACGCAACAAGTCCGGAAAAGTCAGAAAACGCCAAAACACTCCAAAGAGGCTCGCATGGGTGAGTCACCCTAAGGTGACCCGCGCCTATGTGGGTCACCAGGTACTGACCCGCACACGGTCGGGTCACCATGAGGTGGCCCGCGCTCGTGCGGGTCACTACGAAGTGACCCGCACAGGGCCGGGTCACCAGGACCTGACGAGCGCACGGACTTCCCAAAACACATTTTCGGGTGGTTTCTTCAGGATTTCTTCGTTCCAAAGTGTCCCAACTACTTTGATACGTGGTTAGGCTGTTGTCAACTGAAGATATGACCAAATTATTCATTCTTATCCAAATACCCTACATCCGAAGTCTTATAAATATAAGCCTTGGGCCTTCTTTCAGGGGGCGAATTTAATCAAAGAGGATGAGGTGCTGCCGAATTGTAGAGGAGGAAACATGAAATTCTAGAGGGGCTAGTAGATTTTTGGCAAACTTCAACATAAAGAGGAAGCTATTCAAAGGATCTGAGGCCCCGTTCTAGTATTCCTTGAGATCAAGCTTAGACTTGATCTCGAGAAGAGTAGTGATCTCGCTTGGTCGAGATCATTTACTTTAGCGATTACTTCCTTGGTGAAGTGAGAACTTTAACTAATCTTCTGTCAACTAGATCTGATCTGAGGTGGTCCATGGATAAACCCTAGTACCAACAAAGATCCTACATAAACAATAGGTGATAAACATCTATTGTGTGTAGTTTGGAAGAAAGTTGTAATAAATTTTCATTATGTAAAAGTCTTATAAAAAGATTATTTCTTTTGAATTTATTGTAATGCCCAAAGTTGTAATGAATTCGTCAATGAGAACAACTTTCACCCCAAACACACTGGCGATCATAGTGAGAGCCAACAACTTCTCTACAGAGGCTGTCGTGTCGCAACCTCGGATCCGGATCCCGATTGACGAAGTGGTCGAGTACGAGTTCGACCAACACAAATTCGAGGAATATTTGTCATCCTCCTCCTCTAGATCCTCCGCCCCTCACAAGTGTAGGAAGATCAAGGCCATCGTTGCTATTGCAATCTCACCTTGCAATGCCCCTCTGGCCTCCAACGAGGCTGGATTTGCAGACCTGGACTCCTCCTCAATCAAGGAGATAACTACTGGAAGCACACCCACTTTATCGAAGAGAGCTTGCCAAAGGCAGCGTCAATGCCTCGCGTGCTAATTCGTCAAGGCTTTGGAGCATGTTGATGGGATCTTCTATGAGGCAGATCTGAAACTCAGAAGGTGCCAAGTGCCCCAACAGCAAGCAAACGGCTCCTCCTCCAAACCAACAACAAATGAATGGATCCGAGTCAAAAAGACTCATTCAACTCTTGAAGAGTGTATCTACAAACACCGCACACTACTTGCGTACACGCAAATTCTTGTGTAAAGGGCACAAAATATGCAAAAAGAAGAAGTGGATAAGAAATCACGAAGACTGCATTAAATATGGAGGCCAAAGTCCGAAATAACGACCAAAAAGATCATAGAATGCGGGTCACACAAAGGTGACCCGCCACCTGTGGGTCACCCCGAGATGACCCAGTTATTAGCAGGTCACCTAGAGCTGACCCAACTGGTGGAGGGTCACCCTAAGGTGACTCGCGCCAGGGCCGAGCCAGGAGGTGTCACGCGTCTGTTTTTCCGACTCCGATGAATTTCACCCCTATTCCAATTGATCCCGCACATCCAGTGAAGCCCTGTGGTAGTGTGGACTTGTCCAAAGGCAAGAAAATGAGAGCGGATCGCCTTGGTCCTATGCACAAGGATCGAGGCAAAGTTCTAGTTAAAGAATGCTTAGGTTCGGTGACTGAACCCCAAACAACTCATCGAGCTGGGGTTGCACACGCCCTCGCAACAAGTCAGAGCCTCCTATAATAGGAAAACTCCTATAACAGGCCACCTCGGATGACGAGTCAAAATCCAAGAGCCTGTTAAGGTCTCGCATTCACGAAAGTGTGGTTCCAAGCATGCGACTCTTGAGAACGCCAACAAGGCGTTGCATCCTCAGAGGGAAATATGTTCATCTGATGATGATAACATTATACCTGGGAAGTTGTGCTAGCACATGTTAGGTTGCTCTGACAATCATGCCGATGAGTTGTACTATTGGGCTGGGGTACGAATAAATCTCGAAAGAGAAATACCCGGAAAGCAAACTCTCACTGTTCGTTTACCAAACTTATTAGGATAGTATTATCAGCGTGTAGCTTCCCCAAGACCGCTCTACAGAGGGTCTCGATATTCCAAAGGCTTTCCTTTGAAGCGTCGAAAACCAAGCCAAGATGTTTTCGTAAGAAACGATCAGCCATTCAAGATGGCGAACTTCCAGAAGTCATAATTAATATGGATGATAAGGGAAAGTCGACTCGACCTTCTAGTTTTGACCCCCTCATATCGCATTGTCTAACTCGGATACACGTAGGGACTAGTAGACATAGGAACTATCAAATGATGAATAGAGGATTATCCTTGAATGATAAAGCATCTGATGCCAACTTTATAGTCGCTTCTGACAATACGATATCCAACCTAGGATAATCCCGTGGGGTATTTATGATCAACACCGAGTAAATGAACAAAATTCTCAAGGATGCTCTAGCCAAGCAGAAAGAAGCATTCAAAATTAAAATGGAAATAACTATGCAGCAGATGAGGGAAATGCATGACCAATAGATTCGGGCTTTGTCTAATCAGATTGGCGAATCTAGTCGTCACAACAATGCCTACCGAGTAGGTGATGATTCAGACATGGACGAACACCTCGATACAGATAACCCTTCCATTGACCAAAACATTAGGGTGGCCACACTAAAGATAACGAAGCTGGGGGTGGTCCTACTGATGATGATAACACTGGGGGTGGCCGCGATGTTCCTCCTCAAAATCGACCAAGGAATGTACAAGCGAGGATGAGAAGATGAAGGACCTCGAGGGTAAAATCAATGCCTTGATGTCCATTAAGAAGGTAAAAAAGACCAGCATTCCATGTCCCTATCTAAGGGATTGGGAGTCGATCTCGTATCCGACGAAGTTTAACCTAATCAACTTCACGTTATTCGACGAGAAGGGTTCACACACTCAACACATGATTAATTTTAAGTCCCACTTGGGAGTAATCTTTGGCAACGAGCCTTTGATGGTCCAGTCATTCGTTGGCACCCTTCACGGGCCTACCTTCGATTGTTACCGTCGTCTCAAACCTAGAAGCATCAACAGCTGGGATGATATGGAAAGCTTATTCCTCGGCAATTTCTTTGATGATGACACCAAGGTATCAATCAGGATGCTCTTTGAGGAGAAACAGGAAGATGAAGAGACGTACGACGATTTCGTCAAGCGCTTCCGATATAAGGTGATGAATTAACAAGATCCAGTCACAGAGGACTTCATCCTCCAAACCTGTCATAACAACATGTCTATTGATATCTTAGAATTTATCGGAGTAGCACCATCCAAGACTTGGAAAGAGTTGAAGGTGCGTGGAGAGAAGGCCGAACGCTTCCTCAGAAGGAAGAAAGTCAAGAGAAGCCAACTGACGGCTAACCCTTCGAACTCGAACTTCGATTTCCGTGGTAAGGGGAAGGCACCTGCAGTAGCTGCTGATGTTAATCAGATGTCACATTAGCAACCTTGGAGATAGCGAAAGACTTCGGACCCGAGATTCCAAAAAGAGTACTCCTTTAAGATGAAGACGTTCCGGCCATTTTTAAATCCCTCCTTGAAACAACAAGATCAATCTCCCACCTATTATGAATCAGGAGGAAACTAACAACACTATGGATCCAAAGTACTGTGTGTATCACAGGAGGATCCTTCATCCCACCAAGACTTGCTTCATTCTCAAGAACAGTATTCAAGCCTTGGTTGATGCCAGACTCATAACACCAAAATAAGCCGAATGAGAACGGTAGACTCCGACGAGCATAAGAGTATAAACTGCTTCTCCCATGACTCCGACGAGTATAAGAGTATAAACTGCTTCTCCCATGACTCCGATGAGTATAAGAGTATAAACTGCTTCTCCCATGACTCCGAAGAGTATATGAGTATAAACTGCTTCTTAATCCTCCAATGAGTATAAGAGGTTAAACTATTTCTCTGTAATACTCTAATAGGTATATGAGTCTAAACTGTTTTCTACCTTTGATGGGAAGTTCCTAAAGAATTTTATACATAATATTCTTAAGGATAATCCGATCATGCAACTGAGTACAATGTTAGACCCAGTTTCACAAAGAAAGCTGGGGGTGGATAATTCATATAACGGGAAGTTCCCAAAAGAATGCTATATGGTGTATTCTTAGGGATAACACAGTCACTATAAAAAGTAATGAATAAAAAACTCCCACTTGGATTCTGAATACTTCCAAGAGTGAAACACATCCAATTGTCGGGATCAATTTCACCAACTTCCAAACACTCTTTTGCTGAGACGAGATTTGATCACTTTGTTGGATCAATCTTCCCTCACAAAAAACTCCCACTCGTGTTTGATGATTCACAATCTTCCACCATAAAATCCTTCACTGATCAAATTAATTAACGGCGGGTCCACTAAAATTCTTCCTAGTTTAATTCACTCAAACTGCCGCTATGTCTGTGCACTCAATACTCCCATTGTTAGAGTTCATATATAATGCTTGGAGTTTTAGTCTGCTAATCTTTGATAATTGTCAAACCCCTTCGTGTTAAGTTCTTATCATTTGACTCCAAGAACCCCCTACTGAGTGATTTGTATAAGTCAATAATCCCACTGCGATTTGTACTTCCACTCCTACTATTTATCTCGGTCAAACCTTCCTACAGTTAGGACCACAATCAAAATATCCTCTCGATTGCTTCCATGAACGAGAGGTCCACTTTCAAGTTGAGCAATCAAACCTATAAAAGTTAGAAATATTTCAAACCTCTACTCGGTCAAACCTTCCTACAGTTAGGGCCATAACCAAAATCTTCTTTCGATTCCTTCCATGAACGAGAGGTCCACTTTTAAATTGAGCGTTCAAACATTCCAACAGTCAGGGTCATCTTAAACCTCCCACTTGGTCAAACCTTCCTACAGTTAGGGCCAAAACTGAGGTTCCCTCCCGATAAACGAGAAATCCATCTTCATATTGGGTGATCAAACCTTCCGATAGTTGGGTTATCTGAATCTTTTTGATTCTCGAAGTGGAGATCCCTTTTGAGTTTCTTTTGCGATTGGAGATAGAATATAAAATTCTTCTTTTCCAGTATCGGGTTCGTCTTTGCCCCAAGAGAAGACACCGTTTTTTTTAACTCCCAAAATCCATGCTTCACACGCAAGGAGAATTTTATCTTGAAGCCTAAGTAGGGATAAGTCAATGTCTAACACGCGTTACCGGTTTAGTCTTTCACCGAGTAAAAAAGATACTAGAATCCAAGTCTGAGGACTTTTATTCCGAAGCCTAAGTAGGGATAAGTCAGCACTTAATGCGTATTGGTGGTTAGTTCTTGACCGTAAAAAGAACAAAAGCCTACATGTTCGATATTGTGGTAGGTTGTTATTCATAACGCTAAAATCCGTGCTTTACATGCACGGGAAATTTTATCTCGAACCCAAAGTAGAGATAAGTCAGTACCTGACATGCGTTACCGATTTAGTCTTTCGCTGTGTGAAAAAGACACCAGAATTTATCCCAGGGGACTTTATCTCGATCCCTAAATAGAGATAAGTCTGCATCTGACCTATGTTGTTGGGTAGCCTATTCCCATAATAATGGTGAAGTCTACGTATTCGATATTGTAATACTAAAAGAGTTAACTCTCTTAGCACAACGTTACATGTGAAAAGGGGTTTAAAAAATTCACATGCTAGCCCGATTTAAACGGTAATCGGTAAAGGCACATCAAATTCATTGAAGGTTGAGGGTTTGCCAAAAATCCTGAATTCTACGCCTGACACGCGTCGCTATTTAGTCTTTTCACATGAGAAAGACAAAGTTTACGTATTCAATATCATACCACTAAGAGAGTTAACTCTCTTAGCATAACGTTACATGTGAAACAAACTTGAATAATCCGCATGCTAGCCCGACTCAAACGGTAGTCAGTAAAGGCTCATCAAATCCGTTGATGGCTGAGGGTTTGCTAAAAATCCTATATATACGAAAGTCACTGACACATCAGCTTCATTAGTTGGTCTCGTGACATGAGCATCTAACAACTTCAGGATAAGATCCATACCTACAGATAAAATAACTTTAATAGTTAGTCCTGTAGCCCGACATTTGGGACTGACACGCTCTAATGCCTTAAGAGGTTAAACTATGTAGACTCCAACAGACGTACGAGTATAAACTGTGTTATCGCCGGTCAACGCATTATAGTAAAGGTCAACGCCGATCAACACGTTATAATAAAAGTCAACGTTGGACAACGCGTTATAGTAAAGGTCAACGCTGGTCAACGCATCGATAATTTTACCAAAATAAGGCTAACGAAAAAATTCCAGGTCAAAGGATGATTTCAGGGAGTTCAATCACATTCAGATACAAACTCCCAACAAAGATGATCAGTTCAAAGTCAACTTAATGACACGAGCTAAGTTCATAAACTTACACACCAACTTTAGTTTAAGACTTCGACAACGGTCAAATGATAAATGCAGCACCAAAAGAACTTTATCTATTCGACAAAATACTGAATAGACTGAAGGTTAAAAAAGTTAGGAATTGAAGCAATTCACAAGTCCTTCTACGCGATCTCCTCGATAAAATACTGAAGAGGTTGAAGACAGAGCCTATCTTATACAAAGCATTCCAGACTCCTCTATAAAAGAATGAGTCTAAAATATTTTAGAGGGGGTATCTGTAGGCGTCTAAGAATGCTTATAGGTATCCGAATATAGCTCGAGACGAAGAGAAGACGATGAACGTCATTATCTAAGTCCAAATGGGATCATCCAAGGCCATAAAGAAGCTAACTTGCGCATGAATCAAGTCAAGAAAGCGCGTACAAATCAACTAAATGATAAAAGACACAAAAGGACGGAAAATACAAGTCCTGAAAAGTCAAAAAATGCTAAAACACTCCAAAAAGGCTCGCACGGGTGAGTCACCTAAGGTGACCCGCGCCTATGCGGGTCACCACGAGGTGACCCACGTACATGCGGGTCACCAGGTGTTGACCTACGCACGGGCGGGTCACCACGAGGTGACCCGCGCCTGTGCAGGTCACCATGAGGTGACCCGCACAGGGCCAGGTCACCAGGACTTAACGCGTGCACCGACTTCACAAAACACGTTTTTGGATGGTTTCTTCAGGATTTCTTCGTTCTAGAGTGTCCCAACTACTTTGATACATGGTTAGGCCATTGTCAACTGAAGATATGACCAAATCATTCATTCTTATCCAAATACCCTACATCCGAATCCCTATAAATACAAGCCTAGGACCTTCTTTTAGGGGGGGCAAATTTAATCAAAGAGGACGAGGTGCTACCTAATTGTAGAGGAGGAAGTACAAAATTCTAGAGGTGCTTGCAGATTTCTGGCGAACTTTAACATAAAGAGGAAGCTATTTGAAGGATCTGAGGCCTCGTTCTAGTATTCCTTGAGATCAGACTTGGACTTGATCTCGATAATAGTAGTGATCTCGCTTGGTCGAGATTATTTACTTCAGCGATTACTTCATTGGTGAAGTGAGAGCTTTAACCAATCTTCTGTCAACCAGAAAAATACTGAAGAGGTTGAAGACAGAGCCTATCTTATACAAAGCATTCCAGACTCCTCTATAAAAGAATGAGTCTAAAATATTTTAGAGGGGGTATCTGTAGGCGTCTAAGAATGCTTATAGGTATCCGAATATAGCTCGAGACGAAGAGAAGACGATGAACGTCATTATCTAAGTCCAAATGGGATCATCCAAGGCCATAAAGAAGCTAACTTGCGCATGAATCAAGTCAAGAAAGCGCGTACAAATCAACTAAATGATAAAAGACACAAAAGGACGGAAAATACAAGTCCTGAAAAGTCAAAAAATGCTAAAACACTCCAAAAAGGCTCGCACGGGTGAGTCACCTAAGGTGACCCGCGCCTATGCGGGTCACCACGAGGTGACCCACGTACATGCGGGTCACCAGGTGTTGACCTACGCACGGGCGGGTCACCACGAGGTGACCCGCGCCTGTGCAGGTCACCATGAGGTGACCCGCACAGGGCCAGGTCACCAGGACTTAACGCGTGCACCGACTTCACAAAACACGTTTTTGGATGGTTTCTTCAGGATTTCTTCGTTCTAGAGTGTCCCAACTACTTTGATACATGGTTAGGCCATTGTCAACTGAAGATATGACCAAATCATTCATTCTTATCCAAATACCCTACATCCGAATCCCTATAAATACAAGCCTAGGACCTTCTTTTAGGGGGGGCAAATTTAATCAAAGAGGACGAGGTGCTACCTAATTGTAGAGGAGGAAGTACAAAATTCTAGAGGTGCTTGCAGATTTCTGGCGAACTTTAACATAAAGAGGAAGCTATTTGAAGGATCTGAGGCCTCGTTCTAGTATTCCTTGAGATCAGACTTGGACTTGATCTCGATAATAGTAGTGATCTCGCTTGGTCGAGATTATTTACTTCAGCGATTACTTCATTGGTGAAGTGAGAGCTTTAACCAATCTTCTGTCAACCAGATCTGATCCGAGACGGTCCACGGATAAACCTCGGCACCGGCAAAGATCCCACGCAAACAATAGGTGATAAACATCTATTATGTGTAGTTTGAAAGAAAGTTATAATAAATTTTCATTGTGTAAAAGTCTTATAAACAAACTATTTCTTTTGAATTTATTGTAACGCCCAAAGTTGTAATGAATTCGTCAATGAGAACAACTTTCACCCTAAACAGCAACAAGTACAACTGGTTCTAACACTCTTCGTAAGATATTTGTTATTGAGAATCCCCCACATCTTCATCATAGATGTCACACCGATCACATCGTACTTCAACTCTTGTTCCAAACAAGATCTTATTACCCCACAAGCATTTTGATTCATCTTGTCTCATATCGCCTCATCATACTTCGGTGACCTCTAAAACCAAAATCAAAACATACTAGGAATCCAAATAATTCTGAAACCAAAACCAAAACAGACTAGGAATTCTATTTGGTCCAATAACCTGCTATCCAACAGGGGAATCCCGTCAGCTAATGTTAGTAACATTTGTGACGGGTACACTCGTCGCCAATGCTTATATACCCTTAAAAATTATATTTGTTGGTACTTCCCTTACGGGAACACACATATAAGAACCTGTATCCATACATCAATCCAATCACAACAATGCATATCCAACAATCAATCACAACACATATTCACATTCAAAATATTCAGCAACAATTCAACCACATTATTCAACAACACTCATCCAATAATCCACCCACAATACATCTCCATACTCAAAAAATGTTCATCAACAAAGCAATAAAATCACAAATATAATACATATAGATAAAATCCAAAAGTCATAACATGTCTAACACAATCCAAAAGCACATAAATATAAGAACAAGTCTAACTCACTCCTCGTTATTATCGTCGTCCCTATTATTAGCGGCATCTCCATTAGAATGCCGCATCGTGTTGCTGTTCTCTACAAGCGTATCTCCTCTAACCTGAAAAGAATACAATTCAACATGAGAATATGTTTCAAAAAATTCATAATAAATACATATATGTTATATCATATATACCTCTCCACCACCAGTAACTCCATGCTCTACAAATGCTAACTTAGTGATAGCCACATATATAGGCCCCAAAAGAATCTCCTTTAAGGGCTCAGAATCAATGATGCGCTGCACAACATCCCATGTCGATTGTGCGCCCCTTAACTCGTGTAATAGTGGGAAAAAATTGGAAAGCCATAGGTTCAATATGGTCCAATAAATACTATTTGATTTTACTCATGATGTATGATGTCTCAAATAGTTGCTTCGAGGTCATGGATGAGTCGCTAGCCTTAGTCTTATTGGTGGAAAATTTCCTAAGTGTAGCACTTGATAAGGTACCCTCTCTTTTTTGTTTGGTCTGGAATCGTAAGCTCCATCAACAACTTTCTTCCACTGTTCTATGGTCATGCAGTTAGGATCAATAGAGCTCTATGCCTTAAGACTGGAGGGCCTAGGACAAAACAAAGTCTTGCAAAGCTTGTAGCGCCACTTGAATAACATATAGCAATAAAAATATATAAATTAGCAACTCTAATCAGAAATAATTATGTGCAAATGTGAAATTAAGCTTATACTTACATGCATATCATTTTCTCTACCTTTTTATCCTTATTATAGCCCTCTGGTAATGTATAAGCTCTTCTAGGAAGAAGGGTTGGTGGTTTAATCAAGGCATCTTGTGATATATCAAATTCCAAATTAATTCGATCAATATATGAAACTAGTCACATGTGTTAAGTTTTAATAATTTGATCATACCAGCTTCTCACTCAAATACTTATGCTCCTTCCGAGCATAAGGAGTAGCTCCTAGAAATTGATCATATAGCTTTCCATGGCGATTCTCTGATGCGGTTAAACATTTTCCCTTCAAAATAAAGTATTTTTTAGTATATGTTGTAGTAATATAATAAATTAAAATAACTCACCTTCTTCTCACCCTCTCACTCAACAAATGAGAGTCATCCAATTATATGGAGGAACCCTCTTAAAGCTCATGGATCCTCTTCCAGTCAACAGTTATCTCCATAATTTTTTTTGAGTTATTCCTCCACACAAGAAGCATCTTGGTCACTGTAGGCATTACATAATCACAAGAGTTCGGGTTGTCCACAAGACAATAACGATCCTGCAAATTACATGTGGAAAAAACATACACTATAAAATTAATCAAATAATATTTATTGAAAGAAGCACATATAATAAATAATTACCATGAGTCTCTCTCGTATTTTCTTTATGCCATTCTAATATTGTTCTTTAAAATTATGAGCAATGTTTATGGAGTGTGGGTCTCTGATTAAAGATCCGACCAAAATATTAAATTTGATAGTGTAATTCCCAACGGGAATGTTGTCCCTCCACACCAAAATAGCCCAGTAACCTTGAGGAGGTACTTTGGTATGCTGATCACTTCCATGCCTACTGAGCTTCTCATAGTCCTTATTCCCTCCAAAGAGAAAGAGAGAAATAATTTTTTCATAAACTTAAATAATCAAATAACCATGAAATATCAATAGTGTATATCATATTATTACACATTTCCCTCAACTGGCCTAACATTGCCTTTTGGAGTCTCTGCTTTATTACACGCTCCTTGTCTTTAATCTCATCTCTCCTCCTTTTATAGTTCCTCTGGCATTTTCTTTGCAATGCAATAGCTTTTTGTGGTAAAGGGATGTAGGTTACTGCTGGAGTCCATGGGCGGAGACACATAATCACCGCCTGAGAAGATCTTGAGAAAGACTCATGTTGGACCTTGTCATCATCGGATCCATCACCAACATCGTCTGGTGATGAATCTCGAGGATGAGGTGGACTCATAAGAGATGCATGTGTATATGTCCCTGCAATATCTAACAAAATGATAAATACAATATGAATAAGTAAATTTCTCAATGAACTTAATTCAATCAAAAAATTAATACCTTCAAGAGTGAGAATCCATGTAGAGATAATGGACTCTTAGAAGGTCATAAGAACATTCTTGCATAAATAAACAAAATTGTAAATACGATGTATGCATATCTATATCACAAACACAATTTATTGGAAAAAATTTAATACTTATACCTGATGATGAACCTGCTCGATCTTGGGAAACTTTCCCTATGCGCTTTTATCCTTTGGCTCATCTGCAACTTAAATTGTTAAATTTATATAATTAAAATATTATTCAATAAATGGAAGAAAAATAGGTGAATGTTGATGATTGCATTGATAAAATAATAAAAATGTATACATTAAAACTTGAAGTAACTATTTTTAAATTCTACAAGTACCAAATAAGTTACATCCAATCTCTTACATTACGCATGCCAAGCCAATTTTGTGGAGTATACATATTAAACTTGACATTTTGTAGGTATGAGTAATTAGGAAAAACTTCTCATTCGGGCTCATTTGAGTCATTAGAACCCTCTGTGTTTTCATCAAGAGAAAGTTGAACAAGAGTCGGCTCCGTATACAATACGACCCAAACCTTTGACTACCTATGATCTTTGTTATAAAAGCTCTAAGTAATCTGTTTTGTGAACATAAACTTTAAATCAGGGTATATCTCCTTGTCTAGATTTATAGATTAAAATTACATGCATCATTTGTTCAATTAGCATGACACCATCGAACCTTAAACATCACATAGTTACATATTTTTTGTACCATACACATAGAATATCTCCAGAATATATTCTAGTTGTCCATAATAAATTACATCACCAAGAAATGGATTCTAGATTGTCAAGCTTGAATAACATTCCTCAGAGAAGATAGTTGTGACCCCACTATTTTAGGTAACTCTCTCCTCCTCAATCCCTACCCATTGAAATAAACGCTCATTTATATGATATCCATTACATTGTTTAATTGTGTAGTATGACATGTATGTGAATTCTTATCTCCTCTAATATTGGCAAATCGGTAAAAAATTATCTTTCTACCTAACGTTGAACATAATAAAAAATGATCGTTAAAAGTTAATCTAAAATTTTTCTAAAATTAATTAAAATTAAAATACACAAAACTTACTTTGGCTACGACCCATCCAGTAAAATATGTGGCGGTCGGTTGTTGTGGTGCTGGCTCGGGCACAGTGGTTGTGTGTGTAGCACGTAGCAGGCGCAGTGCGGGCTCATGCATGGTGGACGTAGGTGGCAGGGCAGGCACAAGCTAGGGTTTGGTGGAAAATTTTAGAGAGAGAGAGAGAGAGAAGGATTTGAGATAATGTGGGATGTGGGATAGCTATGGTTTTGGGACTTATCTCATTTTTTTGTGGGGACCAAACATTAGCTACAGGGTGACCCATCACTAATGATTTTTGGCATCTAAATTAATTGGTGATGGGTCCAACCCATCGCCAATGTTCACATTGGCGAGGGGGTATTGGCAATGGAAGCCTACCCATCACCAATGTTCGTATTGGTAATGGGTCTAGCATCCATCGCCAATACCCACAACAGTCGGATTTCTATTAGCATTAGTTGGATAACTTCATATTCCTTAGTTGTAGTTATTCCAATTCAACATACCAGGTTGGAGATTAAAATTTATAACTGTATTTAACTAATATCTTAATCGATTTGACTTTATTATATGTAGATATTACTTAGGGTGATTTGATATCCTAAAGTTGTAGAGGGAATTCAAATAAAGAAGCATTATAATCTTAATCCATAATGTTAATAAATATTAGAGTATCCTTCATTTAAAACTCTCTCAATAAGAGATGACACATGTTATTTTTTAGTGTATTTTTATTTTTAGCGAGCAGCTAGATGAGGATGCAACATGACATTTTTATTTCTGAAAGAGGAATCTTATGTGGCATCCTCTAGTTTTTTTTAGGTTTTTAGGTTTTGATTAAAAATGTACACTAACAAAGATACCAAATAGAAGAAAGTAGAGAAGAGTTGTTTGGCTTGATGCAGTAATATAATCTTTATCATAAAATCAAGTTGAAGTAGGAACTACAAATTAATAGTTTTAGTGCAATGCTAACTGCACTAATAAAAGAGGTACAATATATGCTATATAGCTTTAAATAATGTTGACCGAACAATAGCATATAGAAGAACTAGATTGTTTTATACAGTTTAAACATTATTAATTTACTCATTGTTGGTAACTTGGACAATTGGGAGGTTCCAATATGGTTCATGACTTTGTTTTCGATTCCAGATCGTATTATAAGAAAATCATTAATTTCCAACTTTATCTATTAATATATTGATCTGATAATTGGCCAGGCTAGGCCTAGGGTGAGTCATTGGTAGGCCGGGTCATTTGTGGGCTGAGCCAAACTCTCTAGTCCTAGGCCTAGATCTAGACCCAGCCCAGCTAGGGAGCCCGCCTGTAAACTTGTAGGGTAGGACCCAGCCTATCATAAATTGAGGCGGGTTATTGCCCATAGCATGTTGTATTGGGTCTGGTTACATGCTGACTTAGCTAATATCCACCCCTATATTTAACCCTTTTAAAACACTATTCACATACATATAACCCAATATTTCCAATAACGTATTCAGTTATCCCTTATAGTTGAGAAACAAACACCTCAAGAGAAAATTTTGTTCTTACCCAAATATGTAGATATTGGAAACAAATATCTATTCAAGTGAATGTTTTTCATTGTTCTTATTCTCTTTAAAATTGATAAGAAGAGACCGTGATTCATAATCATATCAATTGCGGGTCTAGACATACACATTTGCACGCAGAGACCACTTAGCTAATATTGTAGTCATATTAAATGTATCAAACATTGAATGCAATATGAGAGGTCCATGAAAATTAAACCCCAAAGAAGTGAACAAAGCACCTAAAAGTCGAAAATTATAGCAACCTACATAGCAAAGAACTTCACCTTTCAAGCTACTCCAATTTCATCACTTAGATATTCTCGTTGTCAATGGACATCTTATTACGACGAAGAGGACATAGATTACTTTTCTCCAGACAAGGAACAATGCACTCACCATGGAATAGATGAGCGCAAGCTAAACTTGTCACACTCGTGCCCTCCACACAATCTTCCATACATATCGAACAAGCCTCCTTTTTTCCTTGAACCCCTTCATACCTTGATACTTTCAGATTTTCGATAAAAGACTTTGATGATGGAACTCCTCCAAAACCCTCTTCCATTGAGTTATCAAGAGCTTCCACCGTCTCTCCATCTACAACTTCCTCTTCATCATATTCCCTTCTTTCTGTGTAGCTGTACACATTTATTCTCAATAGACGATCACTACCTAGTAGGTAGTTAATAAATAACTCCTACATTGCATCATTTATCATTTCAATCAATCTCGGATATGTACCAAGAGAGATGAGAGGCCATAATCTTTAACTTTTGAAAGAGTAGATCATCATCATCGAGGTCATCTGGGGATATTTTGAACATTTGTGTCTTCCTATCACCAATGAGCTCATGACCAGAGGGCATAATGCTAATGTGCTCCACATAAAACTCAACGTAGAACTCTTCTGGATCTTCAGTCCAGATCTCAAAGACCAAAAAAATACGACATCGTAAGGGATTTATTTATTTTTGGTGGGGGGGGTGAGGGTTCTAAAATATGTAGTGGATTGAAGTTTTATAGGATGGATATAATCAATTATAGGTACGTAAGTTCTTTTTATAGAAAAACATTCTCATTTTGAACCAAATAGGTGTTTCCAAAATGAATCTAGAAACATCCGCAACCATATTTTGTGGTAAACCACTAGATAATGAGAACTAGCACTAGTGAAAAAATGACCAAACTAGACGGAACAACCTAGACGAAATTTTTTCAATCTAGGTTGATCCAAACTAGATGTAATTTATTCCGTCTAGGTTGTTCCGTCTAGTTTGGAGCATTCTAGACGGAATATTCCGTCTAGAATGACAAACTAGATGGAATATTTTATTTTTTAAAAATAAAAATTCAACCTAGATGGAATTCCGTCCAGGTTGCCAACCTAGACAGAAATTCTGTCTAGGTTGAATTTTTTTAATTTAAAAAAAAAGGCAACCTAGATAGAATTCCATCTAGGTTGGTCTTTATAAAATAAAAAAAAAACCTAGCTACTTTCATTCCCCCCCCCCCCTTTTAGTCGCACCCAACTAAACTCGCCCCCCAATTTCCCATGCCCCATCGCTAAGCCCCCACCGCCGTCCCCCCGCTGCCACACCCCTGCCCCTCCCCCCGCCTTCCCCCTACGCCCAGCATTCCCTCAGCCCCCTCTGTCTCCCTACCCCTTCCCCCGATTCGTTCCCCCACCCCTAGGCATCCCCCTCGCCCCCTCTTCCCCCCCTGCCCCACCATTCCCCTATCCCCACCCTCCTTCCCCCGCTCCGTCCTTCCTCCCTCACGTCGTCCCCTTGCTCCTAGCACCCCCCTCTGCCCCCTCTTTCCCCTACCCTCCCCTGCCACCCCCTATCCCTTATCCCCCTTTCCCCCTCCTCCCCCCTTCCCTCCGTCGGCTAGGGGGAGCCTGGGGGAGGTGCCAGATTGGTGGACCGGTGACCCAGCGGTGGCGGCGTGTTGATCCGGCGCCGGCTCCCCTGCCCTAATACCCCCTCACCCCGTCTCTTGCCCCCACCCTTCCCTCCCCGTTATCCCCACCCCTCTCCCCTCCGCCGTTGCCCCTCACTCCTCGCCCCTCCCCGCTGTCCCCCTACCCCTTGCCCCTGCAGCCCCGCACCCCTACCCCCACACCACCCTCCCCTCGCATCTCCCTTTCCCCTACCCCCTCTCTCTCTAACTCTCTCTATCTCGGCGTTCTCTCCCTCTCCCACTGTGCCTCTCTCATCGTCATCGCTCTCGTAAGTCCTCAACAACCCCTTCTCTTGCAGTCTCCATTCAGGTAAAATTTTTAATTTTTAAAATTTATGAACGGTTTTTAAACTTATTTATTGTTTCAATTAAATAGTTATTTAGTTTAATTAATTTGTCTAATTAAGTTATTTTTAGTTTAATATTGTAGGTGTGATTATTTAAGGTTGTAATGTGAAAATATGTGAAATAAAAAATTTCAAAAAATAGAGCGATATATAACACATTATAATTTGTAATAATGTGTTATATCCAATTTAGGTGAATGAAAAAATGACGTTATCCCTAGACTTCCGTCTAATAATTACGACCAATTCTTTTGACTTATAATATAAGATAGAGAATCATATTTGGGTAGGAGACGAAGTCTTCTCCCGGAAATGATCATTTATTTTATATTATATGAATAAAGAATTAGTACTGAAATTCATAATTATTGGATCTGTCCTTCTCGAACGAGTTAGGAATATAGTAGTGCATACATCCAACTTTGTATACTTTGTATATTTTTATTCTTGAAAGTTTGTGCAGCACATATTCATTGTTCTCCATGTATAATAAGCGTATATTATTCTACGTTTCAGGCTATTATTGATATGTATAAGAACAACCGCACAGTGTACAGGGAGAACGGTGGGTAGGTTCTGCTGAAATTTTTAAGAAATAAAAATATACAAAGTATATAAAGTTGGATGTAAGCATTACTATATTCTTAATGGATAGAAACATTCCTATGACAGCTGCTAGATATGTGTACTTAGTTAAATGATATATGAACATATGTTTGATGTGTGTTGAATGCATAAGAGTCATGAATGTACTAGTAGTTGTGAGATTAATCATAATTAATAATTATATATAATTTATAGATGATGATAATTCCTAACAAATTATGGATAGATATCTTATGGCTTTATAGATTTCATGACACACGATACAAGGAGGGATGTGACGCCTTCATACTTTATGCTGAAATGAATCCGAGAAATTTAAGAAGTGGTGATATGTATTATCCTTGTTGTAGGTGTAGGAATATGAAGCTACTGAATAGAAATGATATACGGATCCATCTAATAAAATCAGGTTTTGATAAAAAATATAAATATTGGAACTATCATGGGAAAGGTATCACTAAAGATGAGGATCTAAATGTGCGTGTTGGCACGTCCGGTGGCCAACGGATAGATGACACAGAAATAATGTTGAATGATATTTTTTCTCGACCTACAAAATATAATGTCGATGATAATATCGAGGATGATATCAGAGATAAAAATGAAGATGATATCCAAGTTGAAGTTGAAGAGGTAGGAGATGTTGAAAGTGTCAAAAATAATGATGATGCATTCCTCCGCGGAAATTAAGCTAATAATGGAGCTACTAGAAGATAGTGAAAATAACTTATATGAGAGATGTACCGAGTATTCCAGATTTTTATTTATGCTAAAACTCCTACATATTAAGACACTTAGCGGAATGTCAGATAATTATTTTGAAATGCTTCTTGATTTGCTTCGGACGATAATTTTTGGAGGAGAGAATAGCATACTGTAGGCGTCTAAAATTGTCTACGAGAGCCCGCACGAAACTCGAAGCAATGAATGAGCGAGTCAAGAAGATTCACCTAATCAGCTCGCGAGCGTCGCTTAGCGCACTCACACCATTCAGCCCGTGCGCGTCGGTCAGCGCGCGTACGTCAAACCAACTCGTGTGCGCTGGTCAACGCGCGCACGTCAATCAACTCATACGCACCGGTCAACGCGCGCACGTCAATCAACTCGTACGCGCCGGTCAACACGCGCACGTCAATCAGCCCGCGCGCATCGATCAGCACGCGTATATTAACCAACGCGCGTTCGATGATCGGTCTCGCGACAAAGCATACAAGTCAACAAATCGACCGAATACGCGACAAGAATAAGTCCCAGAAGAAAGAAAACAGAAAAAGGAAAAAGTCGGCGAACCCGCGCTAGCGCAGGACGGGATGATCCGACCCGCGCAAGCGCGGGACGGATTAAACCGACCAGCGCATGCGCGGGTCGGATCAATCCGACCCGCGCAAGCGCAGGTCAGACCAGTCTGCCGCGCAGTTTGGTACCCGAAATGCGTTTTGACGGTTTTAAAGTGGTTTTTCGCAGGATTCATCTGTTTCAGGGGTTCTTAACTGACTTGAGATCATCCCCAAACGTGGTTAGGCTGTTGTCAACTGAAGATAGAGCCAAATCACTTGTTCTCATCCAAATAACCGCATTCGAGGCCTATAAATATGAGCCAAAGGCCTCCATTTTCGAGATCTGGAATTTTATCAAGAGGACGAGGTGCTGCCGGATTGAAGAGTGAAGGAGCACGAAATTTCAGCGAAGGTCAACGAGATCCCGACGAACTTCGGAGCAAAGGAGAAGCCGTTCGAAGGATCCGAAGCCCGTACGTCCGTTCCTTGAGATTAGGCTTTGTCTTAATCTCGAGAAGAGCCCTGATTTCGCTTTGTCGATTTCAGGACTTCAAGCAAATACCCCCTTGGTGAGGTAGAAGCTCTGCCCAATTTCCCATCAACCGGATCTGATTCGCGGTCGTCCACGGATTAACCCCGGCACCGGCAAAGAACCCACGCAAGCAAGATCTGATAAACGGATCTTGTGATTATTTTCAAGAAAGTTGTAATCTTTTGTTCTTTTGTTATTTGAATTCATTTGTAACGCTTAAAGTTTAATGAAATCAATGACTAAGGTGACTTTCGACGGAAACAAACTGGCGACCACAGTGGGAGCCGACAGCCTTTCTGCGAAGGCTGACGTGTCGCAACCTCGGATCCCAATCCCGGTTGAAACGGAGGTCGAATATGAGTTCGACCAGCAGAAGTACGAGGAATACTTGTCCTCCTCCTCCAGATCGGCCTCTCCTCACAGATGCAGGAAGGCCTACTCCAGGAAGACCCGTTGAACTTCGGCTGCAAAAGCCCAAGAAGAGGATCTTCCCGCCACCGCTGCACCCATGGCTCACAACGCCCCGTCGGCATCCGACGAGGCTAAAACTACAGATCTGAACCCCTTAAGAAAAGGGTCAACTGTTGAGGATGTTCCCACTCTATCAAAGAGAGCACGTCAGAGGCGACGCCAACGCCTCGCACGCCAACTGGCCAAAGCCTTGATCAAAGAGAGCACGTCAGAGGCGACGCCAACGCCTCGCACGCCAACTGGCCAAAGCCTTGGAACCAGTAGATGGAATCCGCTATGAGGCGGATCTGAAGTATAGGAGGCGCCAACCATCACAACAGAGAATGGACAACCCCTCCCCTTTCAAACCAGCGAAGAACGAATGGGTTCGCGTCAAAAGGACCCGATCAACTCTTCAAGAGCGGATTCACAAACGCCGCGCATTACTTGCACAAGCAAAAATTCTTGTGCAAGAGGCCAAGAAATTGGAGAAAGAAGGAGTGGAACATAAGCCACAAAGACTGCACCAAGTATGGAGGCCAAAGTCTAAGACGACGACCAAAAAGATCGAAAATCACGGGTCACTCCAATCCGACCCGCCAAAGCGCGGGTCACTCCAATCCGACCCGCCGAAACGCGGGTCACTTCAATCCGACCCGCCGAAACGCGGGTCACTTCAATCCGACCCGTCGAAAAGCAGGTCACTTCAATCTGACCTGCCAAAACGCAGGTCACTTCAATCCGACCCGCCAAAACGCGGGTCACTCCTATCCGACCCGCCAAAACGCGGGTCACTCCAATCCGACCTTCCAGGCTGCGGGTCGTCCAAATCCGACCTTCCAACTTGCGGGTCACCCAAGTCTGACCCGCAACAGATTCAAGGCAGAAGATGTCCTGCACATATTTCTTCGATTCCTTCGAGTTCCACACCTCCGGTTGAGATTTGTGACAGTGTGGATTTGTCACATTTTAAGATGACCATCAAAGATCGCCTTGGCCCTTCACCCGATGATCGAGGCAAAGCTCCGGTCAAAGAGCGCTTAGGCCGATTGAATGAATCTCGAGCACATTGTCAGGCTGGAGGTCGTCATCCTAAGCAGTGGAGGAGAATGTATAACGGGAAAAGTCCTGCAAATGACCGCGTAGGATTGCGTGTTGAAATCCAGGAGCCTATTGAGGGCCGACATTCACAAAAACGTCACCTCAGACATGCGACTCCTGAAAATGCTAACAAAGCGTTGCATCCCCAGAAGGAAACGTATTCGTCAGACGAAGACATTATACCTGGGAAGTCGGGCCAACATACGATAGGTTGCTCCAATCATCAAACTGACGAGTTGTACTATCAAGCTGGGGGTGCGAACAAATCCAGGAAAATGAGTGCCTGGAATACAGATTCTCACTGTCCATGTGCCAAAATCATCAAGGCAGTGTTGTCAGAATGTTGCTGTTCCAAGACCACCCCGGAGAGAATTTTAGTATTTGAAAGAATCTCCACCAAAACGTCTGAATCCAGACCAAGACGTTTCCGAAAGAAGAGAGTTGTTCTCCAAGATGATGAATTTCCAAAAGTATCTGTCAACATGACCAGAAGAGGAAAGTCAACACGACACTTTAGTCCGGATCAGTTCACCGAGGTGTCCCAACGTATGACTCGATTGCGAACAGGGACCAGTAGGTGAAAGAACTACCAAAGAATACAGAAGGAACTTCCTTCAGAAGATGAAACTTTGGAGGTTTGCTCGGATGCCGGCTCGGATGCTTGCTCAGCGATGGCCTCCGATGACACCGCTTCAAGTGCAGGACAGCCCTACGAGTCACTCATGATTAGCGCCGAACAGGTGGCTAAGTTGCTCGAGGACGCTCTGACTAAGCAGAAGGAAAATTTCAAGTTCGAGATGGAGATGGCCATGCAACAGATGAGAGAAATGCATGACCAGCAAATCGCGGCACTAACAACTCACCAAGGGGAGTCTAGTCGTCGCAACAATCCGAATCAAGATGATAACGAGCGGGAGGAGGATAATGTCAACATGAATACCCCTCCCGTCAACAACAATAATGGGGGTGGCCCTTCGGATGATAACAACACAAAGGAGGATCACGTTACTTCTCCCCGAAATCACTCGAAAACGGATACGAGTGAAGATAAGAAAATGAGGGACTTGGAAAGCAAGATTAACGCATTGATGAGTGCCCAAGAAGTGAAAAGGTCTGGGATACCATGTCCATATCCAAGGGAATGGGAATCAATTCCATACCCGGCGAAATTCAACTTGATCAATTTTACGCCATTTGATGGGAAGGGCTCCCCAACCCAACATTTGATATATTTTAAGTCCCATTTAGGAATAATCTCCGGGAATGAACCCTTAATGGTGCGGTCATTCGTTGGCACTCTTCGCGGAGCAGCCTTCGATTGGTATCGCCGCCTCAAGCCAGGGAGTATCAGCAGTTGGGATGACATGGAGGACATGTTTCTGACAAACTTCTTCGACGACGATACCGAGATTTCAATCGGCACACTATTTGACGAGAAACAGAAAAATGGTGAGACGGTCGAAAACTTCGTGAAGAGATTCCGAAACAAAGCAATGAACTGCAGGGATCCGGTCAGCGAAGACTTCATTCTCGAGACTTGTCACAATAATCTTTCATTGGACATCCTCGAAGCTATGGGAATGGCACCACCGAAGACCTGGAAAGACTTAAAAGTGCGAGGAGAACGAGCCGAGCGATTCCTTAAGAGGAAGAAAGCAGAAAGAGGTCAGACGGCGAACAATGCTCCACAACAAAACTTTGTCCCTAAGGGCAAAGGAAAAGCACAAGCGAATGCGGTGGATGCGAACCAAAGGTTCGAAGTACAAGCACAACCGCAACAGCAGCAGCAGAAGGCGCCTCAACAGTCAAAGTGGAAACAACAGCCCCAGAAGCAAAAGGCCTCGGAGCTGAAATTCCCAAAGATCTATTCGTTCAAAGAGGATGAAGTCCCTGGTATTTTCAAATACCTCATAGAGAACAACAAAATCAAACTGCCTCCGGTCCAGGATCAAGAAGATGCTAAAAGAATTAGCGATCCAAAATACTGCACATTTCATAGAGCGGTACACCATCCTACCAAGGCGTGCTATGCCCTTAAAGATAAGATCCAAGCTCTAATCGACGTCGGGGTCATTACTATGAAGCAACCTAAGGAGAAGAAGGTGGGTGCAAATGCAGTATCGATTAGCTTCGGTTCTGTTCCCTCAAACTGGTTCCAGCATGAACCGGTAATAAATGCAGCAGTGAAAACTGTGAACGATGATCCTCACAAACAGCGCCAGAAAGGACTTGTACCGCACACAGCCCCGAATGGTGAGATTCTTTGGGTTCACCCAGATTTGATTGGAGATGAACAGTGGACTGGATCCTCTTCCAAGAAAAGGTCAAAAGGAAAAGGTAAGTCTTGTTACGGAGCTTCTGCTGTTCCAGGGGAAGATGACGAAGCAATGCCTGCTTTCTCATTTCCCGACAATGAACATGGGAATGAGTATGGTCGACTGGATGGGGTGGAGATGATTACAACTACCCCCGCACTCGCTGAGAGGACCCAACAGGAGCCCCTGCACCAAGATGTTCAAAACCCGAGGCAGTCTCGATTCAATCAGCAGATTGGAAGAGATAAACCGGGAGATTCAAACATTTCATACCACTTCGATGTTATGACCCAATTGGCTAACATCCTAGTAAAAGTGATTCTACACGAGTTATCACGTCTTTCTAAAAACACTAGAGATGCGTTCAACATTACTCCTGACCAGCTCACTCGAATAGTTCAAGAAGCATTAATCAAGCAGAAAGAAGAATTTGAGGGTAAGATGGAATTGGCTATGGGACAAATAAGAGAGTTGCAAGCTGAAAGGTGTAAAATTCCTAAATCTGATCATCAAGCTGGGTCTAGCTGTTGCGCTACACCAACCACGCCTATTCCAGATAGGACAAATAACAATGGTCCAAATTTGAATATGGTTGTCAAGACTGATTCACCCCTCGATAACACTGGGGGTGGTATGACCAGATCCTATCACGCCTACTCCAGATAGGACAAATAACAATGGTCCAAATTTGAATATGGTTGTCAAGACTGATTCACCCCTCGATAACACTGGGGGTGGTACGACTAGATCCTTCAATGACACTGGGGGTGGCCCAATTCCTACTTCTCAACATCATTCAAAGAAAAATGAAAGTGAAGACGAAAAGCAGAAAGAAGTCGAGTCTGTCACCACCTCGACTAGACGCTATCCTAAAAGAAAGAGGGTCGAGGAAAGCCAATCAGAGTTCGTACCCAGGTTCGCTGCTGATCAAACGTCACAACGACAGCCATGGGAACGATCGCCACAACAGTCGCTTCAGATGCAACGATACTCTTTCAAGGATGATGAAGTTCCAGCCATCCTCAAGTACCTCCTAAAAAACGACAAAATTAAGCTCCCACCTATTAAAAGCCAGGAGGAAGTCAGCGGGAGTTCAGACCCAAAATATTGTGAATACCACAGAAGGATCCATCATCCCACCAAGACTTGTATCACTCTCAAGAATACAATACAGGCCTTAGTTGAAGCCGGCGTCTCAATGGCAGAACAAACCGAGTGAGAATGACCACCACACTCCGAAAAGTATACGAGTATAAACTGCTTCTTTCAAAACTCCAACGGGCATATGAGTGTAAACTGTTTCCTTTGTATCTAACGGGAAGTTCCTGGAGAACATCATACGTGATATTCTTAAGGATAACCCGATATCAATAAAAAGAGGTTGGAAATAAAATATTGCTTATTGAATCAGTCTCTTGAAGTTTTTGATGATTCTCAATAAATTTGAACCCAAATGGGAGGGACCGTTCGTAGTAGAGACAGTTTACTCGAGTGGCGCATATCGCCTAGTCACCAAGGACGGCGACCGGCTTATGATGCCGATAAACGGCAAGTTCCTGAAAAAATACTATCCTTAGTATCTTCAGGATAACTAATGTATCGGGAAGTTCCCGGAAGAATACCACATGTGGCATTCTTAGGGATAACCCAGTCACTGTAGAATTGATAAATAAGGAATCCACGTTCGAACTCTGAATGTCGGAATGTTTCTTCTTATTATTGTCAAATTCTCTAACTCTAATGAGTTATTTTTGTGAGACGAGATCCAATCCTTTGACAGGTTAGTCTTTCCTCACCAAACCATATGTCGATCAAATTAATCGATGGTGGACTCACCAAAATTTCTATCCGCCAGTCATTGGCAATTCTCAGACTCAATATGTTAGGTCCTAATCACTTAGCATTAAAGTCATCCTTTGAGTGATAGTATGAGTTGACATTTTCATTGCTACCTGTATTCCACTCTCTTTGCTTTCAGGTCAAACCTATAAAAGTTAGGGCCAAAGCCAAATTCCTCTCTCGATTCCTTTCATGAACGAGAGGTCCACTTTCATTTCGAACAATCAAACCTATAAAAGTTAGGATTGTTCCCAATCTCACTTAGTCAAACCTACAAATAGTTAGGACTGAGACCGAGTTATTCCTTTTCGATAAACGAAAGTCTACCTTTGTTCCTTTTTCCACCAAGCCTATAAAAGTTATGGTCAAAATTGGGCTTCTCCTCAATGAATGAGGGATTCTTTTGGACCAAACGACCAATCCTATAAAAGTTAGGGTCGTTTGAATCTTTCCGATTCTCAGAGTGGAGATCCCACTCTTAGTTTCATCTTTTCGGATTCTGGTGGTGGAGATCCCACCTTGAGTTTCCTTTCCAACTGGAGATAGAATATAAAATTCTTCCTCTTCAGTGCAGGGAGATAGAATAAATAATTCTTCCTCTTCCATTTTCCAGTCCGTCTTTACTCTGAGAAAAGACACAATTCCCAACTTCCAATCCGTGCACTTTGTGCACGGGGAATTTTATCTCAACTCCTAAATAGAGATAAGCCTACGCCTAACACGCGTTGCCGGTTTAGTCTTTCACCGATTGAAAAAGATACCAGAGTTTAATTCTGGGAACTTTTATCCCAAATCCTAAGTAGGGATAAGTCAACGCCTAACACGCGTTGCTGGGTACCTTTTCCCATGAGAAATGGTAAAGTCTATGTATTCAAAATCATAGCACAAAGTCTAAGAGAAGTAATTCTTTTAGTGCAACGTCACATGTGAGACAGGTTTAAAATTTACATGCTAGCCCGATTCAAACAGTAATCGGTAAAGGCATATCAAACCCGTTGAAGGCTGGGGGTTTGCCAAAGATCCTAAAGTCTATGTCTAACACACATTGCCGGTCTTTCACCGATTGAAAAAGACACCAGAGTTTAAGTCTGGGGAATTTTATCCCGAAGCCTAAGCAGGGATAAGTCGGCGCCTAATACGTGCCGCCGGTTTGTCTTTTACCGTAAAAAGTGATCAAGTCTACGTATTCAAATTCGTAGCATTAAGTCTAAAGGGGTTCATCCCTTTAGCATAACGTTACTTGTGAAACGGACCCAGATAATTCACAGGCTAGCCCGATTCAAACGGTAATCGGTAAAGGCATATCAAATCCGTTGACGGCTGAGGATTTGCCAAAAATTCTATAAGTGTTATGGTTGATTATTCTAAACACAATGAGAAATCATAATGAGAATTGAAAAAAAAAAAGATTGAACAAAACACGCGTATCATTAAAAAAAAAGGAGTTCAGATATAACAGTCACAATCACTTTACATTGTATTTTTCACTAATAATTTCCTGCTCAAGTTTGTTTAACTCTTCAGCATAAGCACGTTCAAGCTCACGTTGTAGCTCAGTCTTGAAGGAGTCCTCGGAAGCGGATAAGAGTTGGGCGGCTTCTTCCTCCATCTTGGCTAACTTCTATTTCGAGAGCTCTAATTTTTCGGATATCACAACTTGTGAACGCTCCAAGTCGTCCTTCGTCATCCCTAAGATAGCCAAGGCCTCCACCTCTGCTTTGAGCTCCTCTTCGGGTCGCTCTATCTTAGCTTTACCCAACGTAATAGAGGATTTGAGTTGACGCGTAGATGTTTGTTTCTCAGCGAGGACGGCCTCCATTTGATCCACCTGACTTTGTTGTGTTTGAATCTCAAGTCCAGCAGAAGCCCGAGTGTCGTGCCATGCTTGTAGACGAGATTCCATCCGGATGGCTATGTACGTTGAAGTACCGGCAGTCTTCAACTCTTGTAACCGTCGGAATTCGCGCTCTAGCCGGTCCAAATCGTCGACATGGCTAATCTGTAATAAAGACCAACAGCTCGGTCAGATCAAGAATCAAGATACATGAATCAAAGACTAAAAGGGAAATTGCGAATCTTTAATTGAAATTCTACAAAATGGAATTTTCCAATTAAGGGTCCAATTAAACCTATACGACATTCGCGGTTCAAGTTAAGTGTCACAGAATCAAATATAAGGTCTCGATCATGTCAACATGTGGATTCACAAGCTCAATCATATACAAGAATAGCTCGAATTCAAGGCACATACGAGTTCGGTTACATATGAATTCGATAGTACAAGAGCTCAATTATATACAAATTCAAATTTGAATTATGTACAGAGTTCAACCATATGCAAGAGTTCAATCACATGTACAAATTCAAGGCGTATAAGGTTCTCAACCACATACAAGTTTGGATTCAGTCACATGAGAGTTTAACCATACACAAGTTCGGAATCAATACTCCAAGGAATTCAGTCATCTTGGCTATAGAAATGTCTTTAGCTTTCCGGACATCATGCTTCTCTGCCCCAAATAAACTATAAATAAATAAAGAGAAAATCGAGAGTTAAGGGTTTAATCATCATATAGTAGCTGATTCAAATATTCCAAATGATGATGTTAGCGGGATAACCAGCAAAGGTGCATCAACACCAATCCATAACAACACGTTTTTGCACGACACTCCTCAAAACTAGATATGGCAAGTATCAGTTTATAGAGTAGCTAATGGGTATTGCATCTCAGCATCACTTCTGTCCATAATAAACAAATGGGCAGTAATGAAATTCCCCTACCCAGGTGCCTTAACTGCCTTACAATACTTCACCAGTGCATTCAGTGTGCTGCTATGTGGCTGTTTAAAGCTCGTAGAGCATGACCGACTTAAGCTCCCGACTCTGTGGAGATTCTTACCTGCTGCTGTCATATTCTACCTCCCTCTGGTTGGGTGTTAAAATGAAGTTGATGCTAAGGAATTACTGTCCATGATTCAAGAGTCACCATTCCAAGGGATTCTGAAATTGCTGCCTATATTATCTATTGTATAAAGGAGTGCATAATTCTCCTATGACTCTTCTCAAATGCTATGTACAGCAAGTAATTGATGTCATAATGACAAACTCTATTAATTCAATGGAATTAACGACAAATGGGGAAGCCTTGATGCGTAAAAACACTTTGAAAAAAAACCGGCTAACAAAGGGTTTTAGCCATCAATTTCAGTCCTTTACACAAATTCAAGAATAAAGATCAAAAATTTCGGCCATCACAACAAAATCAAATCAAAATTCGGTTTTTTACCCAAATCCAAGAACTAGGGTTTCAAACATTGAATCAAAACAAGGGAATAGGAGTCATGGAAGAAGACTTACCCAAATTTCAAGAAGAGTGGAGCTTGAAGAAGAAGAAAATCCCAAACCCTAGATCTGAATTCCCCTTTGCTCGAATCCAAGTGGGAAGAAGAGGAGCTGATGTTTTTTTAAAGGGGGGGAAGCTTTGATTTGTTTAGAACTCTTGAGGAAGAAGAACTCTCAAAGAACTGGAACTCAAGTGAAGAAACCGAAAATTTTCTTTTGAGGAAGAAGGCCTGGAACCGGAGATAGAAGAAGGAGTTGGGGATTTTTATTCCCCTTTAACCCCGCTTCCGACCCGCGTTCTGCGCGTCGGATTCGTGTCCGACCCGCGTGAGCGCGGGTCGGATTAATCCGACCCGCGTTCCGCGGGTCGGATCCATCTGACCCGCGTGAACGCGGGTCGGATCCATCTGACCCGCGTGAACGCGGGTCAAACCCAGTTTGGTGCCTATTTTACTGTATTTTTGCCTGTTTTCGCCCGTTTTTCGAATGTTCGGGATACAACCTCGTCTCCCGGATAATTTCGCGGCATTTGGGCTCGTATTCAGAATGTTTGGGGTCCGGTGTCATACTCTTGGATGATCTCACGGCGTTTTGGAATACTCAAGACCTAATTTTAAATTTTGGGTGATTTCGCGGCATTTTCACTCGTGTTCGGAATTCTCAGAGTTCAATTTCATTTCCCGGATAATTTGGCGGCATTTTCACTCAGATGTGGAATCTTCGGAGTTCAATTCCGTATCCTAAATAATTTCGAGATATTCGAGACTCAATTTTATATTTTGGGTGATTTTGTGATTTTTCGCCTATTATCGGAATATTCGAAATTCAGACCCCAACGGGTACATGAGTCTAAACTGTTTCCCATTTTGACAGGAAGTTCCTAGAGAATATTACAGATAATAATTCTTAAGGATAACTTGGCAACCTCCGGCGGGTACACGAGGTTAAACTGATTCCTGAAACTCCCAGGAGTACACGAGTATAAACTGGTTCTCCTCAGGTTAACGCGAAACCCTAAGGTCAACGCTGGTCAACGCGTAGCCCTAGGTCAACGTCGGTCAACGCGTTGCGATGAAAGTCAACGCCGATCGATTCGAAACCCTAAGGTCAACGCCAGTCAACGCGTAGCCCTAGGTCAATGCCGGTCAACGCGTTGCGATGAAAGTCAACGCCGATCGATTCGAAACCCTAAGGCCAACGCCGGTCAACGCGTAGCCCTAGGTCAACGCCGGTCAACGCGTTGCGATGAGAGTCAACACCGATCGATTCGAAACCCTAAGGTCAACGCCGGTCAACGCGTAGCCCTAGGTCAACGCCTGTCAACGCGTTGCAATTGATCCAAAAGTCAACTCAATGACATATCAACAAAAATCTACTCACCAATTCTGGTTCAAGGCTTCAATAACGGTCAGACGATGAACGCAGTACCGAGAAAATCTTAGCTATTCGACAAAATACAGAATACGCTAAAATATGGAGAAGTCAAGAATCGAAACCATCTGTAGGTCCTTTAACACCGACTGAAGGTGGGGATCCATCATATCCAAAGCATTTCAGACTCCTCTATAAAAGAATGAGGCCGAAACACTTTAGAGGGGGTATCTGTAGGCGTCTAAAATTGTCTACGAGAGCCCGCACGAAACTCAAAGCAATGAATGGGTGAGTCAAGAAGATTCACCTAATCAGCTCGCGAGCATCGCTTAGCGCACTCACACCATTCAGCCCGTGCGCGTCGGTCAGCGCGCGTACGTCAAACCAACTCGTGCGTGCTGGTCAACGCGCGCACGTCAATCAACTCATACGCACCGGTCAACGCGCGCACGTCAATCAACTCGTACGCGTCGGTCAATGCGCGCACGTCAATCAGCCCGCGCGCATCGATCAGCACGCGTATATTAACCAACGCGCGTTCGATGATCGGTCTCGCGACAAAGCATACAAGTCAACAAATCGACCGAATACGCGACAAGAATAAGTCCCGGAAGAAAGAAAATAGAAAAGGGAAAAAGTCGGCGAACCCGCCTTAGCGCAGGACGGGATGATCTGACTCGCGCAAGCGCGGGACGGATCAATCCGACCCGCGCAAGCGCAGGTCGGAACGGATCAGTCTGCCGCGCAGTAATGTACCCAAAACGCGTTTTGACGGTTTTAAAGTGGTTTCTCATAGGATTCATCTATTCCAGGGGTTCTTAACTGACTTGAGATCATCCCCAAACGTGGTTAGGCTGTTGTCAACTGAAGATAGAGCCAAATCACTTGTTCTCATCCAAATAACCGCTTCCGAAGCCCTATAAATACAAGCCTAGGGCCTCCTTTCAGTAGGAGGATTGATTATTAAGACGAGGAGGTGCTGCCGGATTGTGGAGTCAAAGGAGCACGAATTTCAGCGAGGGTTAACAGATCTTGGCGAGTTCTTCGGCATAAAGAAGGAGAGTTCGAGAGATCCGATGCCCGTTCCTGTCCATCCCTTGAGATTAGGCTTGGTCTTAATCTCGAGAAGAGCCCTGATTTCGCTTGGACGATCTCAGCGCTTCAAATCAAATACTTCCTCGGTGAAGACGAAGCTCTGCCAAATTTTTCATCAACCGGATCCAGATCAAAGGCGGTCTACGGATAAACCCCGGCACAGGCAAAGATCCCACGCAAGTAGAAGACCGATAAACGATCTCCCTGCGTTTGTTTGATAAAGTTGTAAACTTGTTTTATTTTCATTGTGTTTGATAAAGTTGTAAACTTGTTTTATTTTCATTGTGTAAGGAGATCTTATAAAAAGATCAATTTTTTTTTATTTTATTCGAGTTTATTGTAATGACTAAAGTTGTAATAGATTCGATCGTAATGAATACAACAATTTTCGACGCAAACAAACTGGCGACCACAGTGGGAGCCAACAGCTTCGCTGCCGGAGCTGTCGTGTCGCAACCTCAGATCTGCATCCTGGTTGAAGAAGTGGTCGAGTACGAGTTCGACCAACAGAAGTTCGAGGAATATCTGTCGTCCTCCTCCTCCAGATCCTCCGCCTCTCACAAGCGAAGGAAGATCAACGCCCCCGTTATTGCGGTAGCTGAACCTTACAACGCCCTTCCGGCCTCCAATGAGTCTGGATCTACAGATCTGAACTCCTCCTCAATCAAGGAGTTGAGTACAGAAGGCGCGCCTATTTTATCAAAGAGAACTCGTCAAAGGCAGCGCCAACGCTGTGCGCGCCAACTCGCTAGAGCCTTGGAGTCAATTGACGGGATCCGTTACGAGGCGGATCTGAAAATTAGGCAACGCCAAGCACCCCAACAGCGGACAGATGTCCTCCCCTCCAAACCAATAGCAAATGAATGGATCCAAATCAAAAAGATCCGTTCAACTCTGGAGGAGCGAATTCAAAAGCGCTGCGCGCTTGCGCGCACGCGAATTCTTGTGCAAAAAGCACAAAAGATGCAGAAGAAGGACATAGCTAAGAAACAACCAAGACTGCATCAAACTTGGAGACCAAAATCTAAAACGGCAGCCGAAAAGATCGAGAATCGCGGGTCACTTGAATCCGACCCGCCGGCGCGCCAAAACGCAGGTCACTCCAACCCGCCCCGCCAATTTGTAGGTCACTTCAATCCGACCCGCTAATTTGCAGGTTACTTCAATCCGACCCGCCAATTTGCAGGTCACTCCAATCTGACCCGCCAATTTGCAGGTCACTTGGATCCGACCTTCCAAATCGCAGGTCACTTCGATCCGACCTTCCAAATCACAGGTCACTTGGATCCGACCCTCCACTTTGCAGGTCACTTGGATCCGACCTTCCAAATCGCAGGTCACTTGGATCCGACCTTCCAAATCGCAGGTCACTTGGATCCGACCTTCCAAATCGCAGGTCACTTGGATCCGACCTTCCAAATCGCAGGTCACTTATCGCCTGGGTCCTTTGCACGAGGATCGAGGCAAAGTTTTGATCGAAGGACACTTGGGTCCAATGATTGAACCCCGAATGACTCGTCGAGCTGGGGGTCGCACATGCCCTCACAAAAATTTCATGCCTTCGTATAAAGGGAAAACTCCAGTTTTTACCCACCTAGGGGTATGTGTTAAAATCCAAGAGCCCGTCAAAAGTTCACGCTTACAAATGCGTGACTCTAAACGCGTGACTCTTGAGAACGCCAACAAGGAGTTGCATACTCAGAAGAAAACGCGTAAGATAAACGAACGCATTATGTTGCTCCGGCGGCAACATCGATGAGTTGTACTATCGGGCTGGGGGTATGAACAAGTCTCGGAAGAGAAGTACCCGGGAATTGGAGTCTCACTACCCGTGTGCTAAGATAATCAGGACAGTATTATCAGCATGTAGTTGCCCCAAGACCGCTCCGCAGAGGATCTCGGTATCCGAGAGGATCTCCAACGGAATGACTAAGTCCAAACCATAGCGTCTTCGCAAAAAGCGATCGGTTGTTCAAGGTGACGAACTCCCGGAAGTCACAATAAATATGGCTGATAAGGGAAAGTCAATTCGACCTTCTAGCTCTGACCCGCTTATATCTCATCGTCTAACCCGGTTACGATCAGGGACCACTAGACGCAGGGACTACCAAAGAATGCAGAGAGGGTTATCGTCAGACGATGAAATATCGGATGCTAACTCTGCAGTCGCTTTTGACAATACGGTATCTAGCCCAGGGCAATCCCGCGAAGTGTTTATGATTAACACCGAAGAAGCAACTAAAATGGTTGAGGATGCTCTAGCCAAGCAGAAGCAAGCATTTAAATTCGAAATGGAAATGGCTATGTTACGGATGAGGGAAGAGCATGACCAACAGATCCGAGCCTTATCGAATCAGCTAGGTGAATCCGGTCATCGCAACAATGTTAGCCAAGCAGTTAGCGATTCAGACGTGGATGAATATATCAATGCTGATGAACCTCCCGTTGACCAGAACGCTGGGAGTGGTCCCACTAAAAATAATAACGTTGGGGGTGTTCCCACCAATGATGACAACACCGGGGGTGGCCCCGTTGTTCCTATCACAAATCATCCAAGCCCCGATACGAGCGATGATGAGAAAAAAAAAGATCTCGAGAGCAAAATCAACGCTCTAATGTCTGCTCAAGAGGTGAAAAGGACCGGCATTCCATGTCCCTATCCAAGAGAGTGGGATTCAATAGCATACCCGGTGAAGTTCAACCTGATTAACTTCATGCCGTTTGACGGCAATGGTTCGCCCACACAGCATCTGATCTACTTTAAGTCCCACTTGGGTATGATCTCCGGCAATGAAGCCTTGATGGTTCGGTCATTCGTTGGCACCCTTCGCGGGCCGGCCTTCAATTGGTACCGCCGTCTCAAGCCCGGAAGTATTAACAACTGGGACGATATGGAGAGCTCATTCCTCGGTAGTTTCTTTGATGACAACGACGAGGTATCCATCAGGACACTTTTCGATGAAAAACAAGAAGATGACGAAACAGTCGATGACTTCGTCAAACGCTTCAGGAATAAGGCAATGAATTGCCGAGATCCGATCACGGAGGACTCCATCCTCCAGACATGTCATAACAACCTATCTATTGAGATATTGGAAGTTATGGGAGTCGCACCATCCAACACTTGGAAAGACTTGAAGGTGCGCGGTGAACAAGCCGAACACTTCCTCCGAAGGAATAAGGCCGAAAGAAGCCAACTGACGGCTAATTCTTCGAAATCAAATTTCGTCTCCCGTAGTAAAGGAAAAACACCTGTAGCAGCTGTTGACGCTAATCAGACGTCGCAACAGCAACCCCGAAAACAGCAGAAGACTTCGGGTTCAAGACTCCAAAAGAGTACTCCTTCAAGGATGAAGATGTTCCAGCCATTTTCGAGTCCCTCCTTGAAAACAACAAGATCAAGCTGCCACCTGTCGTAAATCAGGAGGAAGCTGACAATACTGTGGATCCAAAATATTGTGCGTACCACAGGAGGATCTTTCATCCCATCAAGGATTGCTTTGCGCTCAAAAATAGCATCCAAACCTTGATTGAAGCCGGCGTTATATTGCTCAATTGAGACGAATGAAGACTCCGACAAGTATAAGAGTATAAATTGCTCCTTCTCACACTCCAAAGAGTATATGAGTATAAACTGCTTCTCGGTCATCCAACTAAGTACAATGTTAAACCCGGTTTCGCAAAGGAAGCTGGGGGTGGATGATTTATGTAACGGGAAGTTCCTGGAGAATCTTATATTCTTAAGGATAACCCGAACATGCGACTGAGGATAACGTACTCCTCGTTACACCCAGTTTTGCAAAGAAAGCTGGGGGTGGATAATTCATGTAACGGGAAGTTCCCGGAAGAATGTTAAATGTAATATTCTTAGGGATAACCTGATCATTATGAACAAAGTGATAAACACTAAACTCCTAGTATGACTTCCAAATACTCTTTTGCTGAGATGAGATTCGATCACTTCATTAGATCAATCTTCCCTCACAAAACTCTCATTGGTGCTTAACGACTCACGGTCTCCCACCACAAAATCCCCCACCGATCAGACTAATTGACGGTGGGACCACCAAAATTCTTTCCTGTTTAATCCATTCAAACTCCCGCTATGTTCGTACACTCAACACTTTCATAGTTAGAGTCCGGATATAATGCTTAGAATTTTAATCTGTCAATCCTTGACGAAATGTCAAACCCCTTCGTGCTAAGTCATTATCACTTGACACTAAGAACCCATACTGAGTGATTTGTATAAGTCAACACTCACATTGTGATTTGTACTCCCACTCCCACTGTCCATTTGGTTAAACCTTCCTACAGTTAGGACCACAATCAAAACCCCCTCTCGATTCCTTCAATAAACGAGAGGTCCGTTTTCAGATTGAGCGATCAAAACTTCCTACAGTTAGGATCGTCTCAAACCTCCCACTTGGTCAAACCTTCCTACAGTTAGGACCACAACCAAAATCCTCCTCTCAATTCCTTCAATGAACGAGAGATCCACAAAATCGAGCGATCAAACCTTCCTACAGTTAGGGTCACCTCAAACCTCCCACCTGGTCAAACCTTCCTACAGTTAGGACCAAAACCACAATTCCCTCTCGAAAAACGAGAAATCCATCTTTAGTTTGGTAATCAAACCTTCCGACAGTTAGGGTTATCCGAATCTTTTTGATTCTCGGAGTGGAGATCCCACTCTTAGTTTCACATTCCCGGATTCTTGAAGTGGAGATCCCACTTTGAGTTTCCTTTTATAACTGGAGATAGAATATAAAATTCTTCCTCTTCAGCTTTGGGAGATGGAATATAAAATTCTTCCTCTCCCATTTCGGGTTCGTCTTTGCCCTAAGAGAAGACACCACCTTTTCAACTCCTAAAATCCGTGTCTCACAGGCACGGGGAATTTTATCCCGAATCCTGAGTAGGGATAAGTCAATGCCTAACACGCGTTGCCGGTTTAGTCTTTCACCGATTGAAAAAGACACCAGAATCCAGTCTGGGGCATTTTATCCCGAAGCCTAAGTAGGGATAAGTCAATGCTTAACCCGCGTTGCTGGGTGGTTCATTCCCGTAAAAACAACCGAGTCTACATATTCAACATTGTAGCAACAAAAATCCATGTCTTTTATGCACGGGGAATTTTATCCCGAATCCTGAGCAGGGATAAGTCAACGCCTAACACGCGTTGCCGGTTAGCTCTTAACCGTAAAAAGAACAAAAGCCCACATATTCGATATTGTGGTAGGTTGTTATTCATAACGCCAAAATCCGTGCTTCACACGTACGAGGAATTTTATCCCGAATCCTGAGCAGGGATAAGTCAACGCCTAACACGCGTTGGCGGTTAGTCTTTTGCCGTAAAAATGACAAGAGCCCACATATTCGACATTGTGGCAGGCCGCTATTAATAACACCAAAATCTGCGCCTCACACGCGCGGGGAATTTTATCCCGAACCCTAAGTAGGGATAAGTCAACGTCTAACTCGCGTTGCCGGTTTAGTCTTTCACCGATTGAAGAAGACACCAGGATTCCAATCTGGGGACTTTTATCCCGAAGCCTAAGTAGGGATAGATCAGCGTCTAATACACGTTACCGGATAGCCTACTCCCGTAACAATGGCGAAGTCTACGTATTCAATATCGTAGCATCAAGTCTAAGGGAGTTCATTCCTTTAGCACAACGTCACATGCGGAACGGACTTAAACAATCCGCATGCAAGCCCGATTCAAACAGTAATCGGTAAAGGCACGCCAAATCCGTTGAAGGCTGAGGGTTTGCCAAAAAACCTTAAAGTCTACGTCTGATACATGTCGCTGTTTAGTCTTTTCACAGGAGAAAGACGAAGTCTACGTATTCAATATCGTAGCACTAAAAGAGTTAACTCTTTTAGCATAACGTTACATGCGGAACGGACTTAAACAATCCGCATGCTAGCCCAACTCAAACGGTAGTCAGTAAAGGCTTATCAAACCCGTTGATGGCTGGGAATTTGCCAAAAAATTCTATAAATGCGAGTCATTGACGTATCAGCTTCATTAGTTGGTCTCATGACTTGAACATCCAACAAACTTCAGGATGAGATCCACACGTGCAGATGAATCAGCTTTAATAGTTGGTCCTACAGCCCAACATTCAGGACCGTCACGCTCCAATGCCTTAAGAGCTTAAACTGTGTAAACTCTAACGGGTACATGAGTCTAAACTGTTTCCCATTTTGACAGGAAGTTCCTAGAGAATATTACAGATAATAATTCTTAAGGATAACCTGGCAACCTCCAGTGGGTACACAAGGTTAAACTGATTCCCAAAACTCCCAGGAGTACACGAGTATAAACTGGTTCTCCTCAGGTTAACGCGTAGCCTTAGGTCAACGCCGGTCAACGCGTTGCGATGAAAGTCAACGCCGATCGATTCGAAACCCTAAGGTCAACGCTGGTCAACGCGTAGCCCTAGGTCAACGCTGGTCGACGCGTTGCGATGAAAGTCAACGCCGATCAATTCGAAACCCTAAGGTCAACGTCGGTCAACGCGTAGCCCTAGGTCAACGCTGGTCAACGCGTTGCGATGAAAGTCAACGTAGATCAATTCGAAACCCTAAGGTCAACGCCGGTCAACGCGTAGCCCTAGGTCAACACCGGTCAACGCGTTGCGATGAAAGTCAACGCCAATCGATTCGAAACCCTAAGGTCAACGCCGGTCAACGCGCAGCCCTAGGTCAACACCAGTCAACGCGTTGCGATGAAAGTCAACGCCGATCGATTCGAAACCCTAAGGTCAACGCGTAGCCCTAGGTCAACGCCTGTCAACGCGTTGCAATTGATCTAAAAGTCAACTCAATGACATATCAACAAAAATCTACTCACCAATTCTGTTTCAAGGCTTCAATAACGGTCAGACGATAAACGCAATACCGATAAAATCTTAGCTATTCGACAAAATACAGAATACGCTAAAATATGGAGAAGTCAAGAATCGAAACCATCTGTAGGTCCTTTAACACCGACTGAAGGTGGGGATCCATCATATCCAAAGCATTTCAGACTCCTCTATAAAAGAATGAGGCTGAAACACTTTGGAGGGGGTATCTGTAGGCGTCTAAAATTGTCTACGAGAGCCCGCACGAAACTCGAAGCAATGAATGGGCAAGTCAAGAAGATTCACCTAATCAGCGCACGCGCGTCGCTCAGCGCACTTACACCATTCAACCCGTGTGCGTCGGTCAGCGTGCGTACGTCAAGCCAACTCGTACGCGCCGGTCAACGCACGTACATCAAGCCAACTCGTACGCACCGATCAACGCGCGCACGTCAATCAACCCGTGCGCGTCGGTCAGCGCGCGTACGTCAAGTCATCTCGTGCGCGTCAGTCATACGCGTGCACGTCAAACCAACTCGTACGCGTTGGTCAACGCGCGCACGTCAATCAACCCGTGCGCATCGGTCAGCGCGCGTACGTCAAGTCATCTCGTGCGCGTCAGTCAAACGCGTGCACGTCAAACCAACTCGTGCGCGCCGGTCAACGCGTGCATGTCAATCAACTCGTACGTGCCGGTCAACACGCGCACGTCAATCAACTCGTACGCGCCGGTCAACGTGCGCACGTCAATCAGCCCGCGCGCATCGATCAGCACACGTATATTAACCAACGCGCATTCGACGATCGGTCTAGCGACAAAGCATACAAGTCAACAAATCGACCGAATACGCGACAAGAATAAGTCCCGGAAGAAAGAAAACAGAAAAGGGATAAAGTCGGCGAACCCGCGCTAGCGTAGGACGGGATGATCCGACCCGCGCATGCGTGGGTCGGATGATTCCGACCCGCGCAAGCGCGGGACTGATCGGTCTGCCACGTAGTAATGTACCCAAAACGTGTTTTGACGGTTTTAAAGTGGTTTCTCGTAGGATTCATCTGTTCCAGGGGTTCTTAACCGACTTGAGATCATCCCTAAACATGGTTAGGCTGTTGTCAACTGAAGATAGAGCCAAATCACTTGTTCTCATCCAAATAACCGCTTCTGAAGCCCTATAAATACAAGCCTAGGGCCTCCTTTCAGCGGGAGGATTGATTATCAAGACGAGGAGGTGCTGTCGGATTGTGGAGTCAAAGGAGCACGAATTTCAGCGAGGGTTGACAAATCTTGGCGAGTTCTTTGGCATAAAGAAGGAGAGTTCGAGAGATCCGACGCCCGTTCCCATCCATCCCTTGAGATTAGGCTTGGTCTTAATCTCGAGAAGAGCCCTGATTTCGCTTGGTCGATCTCAGCGCTTCAAATCAAATACTTCCTCGGTGAAGACGAAGCTCTGCCAAAATTTTCATCAACCGGATCCAGATCAAAGGCGGTCCACGGATAAACCCCGGCACATGCAAAGATCCCACGCAAGCAGAAGATCGATAAACGATCTCCCTGCATTTGTTTGATAAAGTTGTAAACTTGTTTTATTTTTATTGTGTAAGAAGATCTTATAAAAAGATCAACTTTTTTTATTTTATTCGAGTTTATTGTAATGACTAAAGTTGTAATAGATTCGATCGCAATGAATACAACAATTTTCGACGCAAACACATACCTTCACACAGGTCATGCAAAGCAAATCTCGTCAACCAAGATGCATTCAAAGCGAGTGCAGAGAATGGCTCCTTTACGACAAGGAATCAACAGCTCGAAGATCAGAGTTGAGATCCAAAGTATTCCGAAAATTCATCACAGTCAACCGCGAACTTTCAAAAACTTTGGAGGGGGTTCTGTAGGCTGTCTAAAAATCACAATAGATAGCTGATCCCCCATCAAATGCTGATGATGAAGGTTACAATCTGACGACTTGTAGAATGTTACAATTTGAAGATTTTCACGTAGATCGATGAAGGTTACAATCTGACGACCTTCACAACAACTGATGAAAGCTCTAATCAACAGATGAAGGTTACAATCTGACGACCTTCACAACAACTGATGAAAGCTCTAATCAACAGCCTTCACAATTAATATTTGGAGTTATAATTTAACGACTCTCATAATTTGAAGGAACCAAGATGAAGATTACAAGATGGTGATCTTTGCAACACTATAGTAAAAGAGACTACAAATCGACAGTCTCTTCAAATTCAGACGCGGAGCTCACCTATAAGTCCCAGATTCAAAACGCATAGCTCATGGCCACGTTCCAAACTCCCAGAACAAAACGCGGAGGTCCTCTCCGTGTGTCAGCAACAAAACACTGGAGTCAGACCTACGTTGCAACACCAAAACGCGGAGGTCCTCCCCGTGTGTCAACATCAAAACGTCGGAGTCAGACCTGCATTGCAACATCAAAACGCGGGGGTCAGACCTGCGTTTTTTGTGTTTGACTAGTTCAAACAGAACCTATACGGTTTTAAAACGGTATCTCCACTTAATGGGGTCGGTTACACCCCATTATGGAGAGATTTTAGGGGGGATTGCACCCCTTAAACTCTTGAATAGTTCCAAAACTGTTTGCCACGATTTAGGGATGGTTACACCCCACTTAGGAGTGATTTAAGGGGCGATTACACCCCCTTAATCCCCTATAAATAAGAAGAAACTCAACTGAGTTAAAGGTTGGAACTTCTTGGCTCGGATTAACCCTTCGGCTTGGCATCAACATGAGAGATCCTTGGGCGAGCTTTTGAGGAGATCGGCATCATCCTCCAACGAGGATCATCTTCAACTTCGACAACAGAGAGCCCTTATCCTTGGCTTATAATCGACCTTCGGTTAAATCAACTCTTTGATAGAGTTTCAAACTCGTTCAGAGTTATTAACTCATCAAGAGTTTCAAACTTGCCACGCAAGTTCTCCATAGCGTCAAATCGTGAGAAGAAGACATCATTATAGTGAATCAATATGTTCGGATCGTCAACGGAGAGCAAATTCGACGCAAGCATTCGAAGGAGGCACTCCATCGCCACCGTGAAGAACCCAAAATTAAACAAAGGGGAGAATCCAGATCATTCTCTTCTCTTTTGTAATCAGGAAATCCAATTATAACTGAGATTGAAGGAATACAAATAAATTTTTCTTTTATTTCTCTTACTACAAATTTTCCAACAAACAAAAGATCACGACACGACTCTGCTGGGAATCTTCCTCTGATGAAGAAAGAGAGACAGAGAACGAGCAGAATCTCCAGTTTGCCAAAATGGAAGAATTAGAAGCCCACCTTAACGTCATTGCTAATAGAAGGGAGCTCCAAGATGAGGGAGTTGCTAGGCCCTATCCTGTCGAATGGTATTTAGCCCCTTATCCTCTAAAGTTCGAAGTCCCGACGTTACAAACTTTTAACGGCACGGGATCACCGAACCAACATATCTATCATTTCAAGTCACAGACTGGGAATGTGATATCAAATGACGTTATACTAGCTTGATTATTCATTGACACCCTCAAGGGAGTTGCCTTTGAATGGTTCAAGAAACTGCCTACCAGATGTATCTGAAAGTGGGCGGATCTATAGAGACTCTTCCTGTCAAGATTCTTTGAAGAGAATACAGAAGTCTCTATCCATACCCTTCTCGCCACTAAGCAAAAGAAGAGGGAGTCCGTCAAAGTCTTCGTCAAGAGGTTTCGAACCATGGCTCTCCGGTGTTCGTCAGGTTTGACACAATCTACCTTAGTAGAGACCTGTCGACACAACATACAGACCGACCTTCTAGCCCGAATAGGAGTTACAGAATGCCGTTCTTGGAGACAACTAATCTCTCAAGGCGAACATGCTTAAAAGATTATCGTCAGGATCAAAGCTGAAGAACAAAATAGGCAGGATCAGCCTGAGCAATCGGACCAAGCCCAATCTTCTCAGTCAGAAGGGGAAGATACTACGACCACTGAAGCTAATCCTCTTCAGTAGGATGTCAGGGTCTCCAATAACTATCACGTTAATAATTACCTCTGATAGTCAAACTCGTTAGATAGTGGCCCATTAGGCGATGTGCCATGTCTGCTCCTTTTTCCCCCTACACTTGTTCAAGACTGGGGGTTGGTTTATTTGTAGTTCATTTGATTATGAATAATAAATTTTCTGAGTTATCATGTTTAATAGAATACCTCTGTTAACCACGAAGTCTACCAAAACTATCACGTTAATGATCACCTCCGATAGTCTATCAATCTGCTAATCCGCTTCAATAGGATGGTAGATCCATAAAACTATCACGTTAATAACTACCCTTGATAGTCCATCAATCTGCCAATCCTCTTCAATAGGATGGCAGGACCACAAAACTATCACATTAACAGTTACCTCTTATAGTCTCTCAACTTGCTAATCTTCTTCAATAGGATGGCAGGACCACAAAACTATCACGTTAACATTTACCTCTGATAGTCCATCGGCTTGTAACTATCACGTTAACATTTACCTCTGATAGTCCATCGGCTTGTCAATCCTCTTCAATAGGATGGCAGGATCACAAAATTATCACGTTAATATTTACCTCTGATAGTCCATCGGCTTGCCAATCCTTTTCAATAGGATGGCAGGTCCACAAAACTATCACGTTAATATTTACCTCTGATAGTCCATCGTCTTGCCAATCCTCTTCAATAGGATGACAGGTCTACAAAACTATTACGTTAACATTTACCTCTGATAGTCCATCGGCTTGCTAATCCTCTTTAATAGGATGGCAAGTCCACAAAACTATCACGTTAACAGTTATCTTTGATAGTCTATCAATTCGCCAATCCTCTTCAATAGGACGGCAAGTCCGCAAAACTATCACGTTAACAGTTACCTTTGATAGTCTATCAATTCGCCAATCCTCTTCAATAGGATGGCAGGTCCACAAAACTATCATGTTAACAGTTACCTCTGATAGTCAAACGTATCAGATAATGGCCTACCAGGTAATGTGCTTCTATTTCGACTTCATGGCTAGTGCCCCACTAGGCGATGTGCCTTGTCTACCTCTTTTTATTCCCCTACTAAGTCTTAATCAAGACTGGGGGTTGGTTACTAGGAATCCATTGGATTAAGAGTAATGAATCTTTCACATTATCAAGTTAACATTACACTTCTGACGATCATCATCCCCACAGAGTATGCATTCAACTCGCATTGCTCTCAATTTGTCACGTTAACAACATACACCTCTGACAATCAACTTATCAATCATTACCAATAGGTTGATAGGTCCTCAAAATTGCGCAAATCGTAATCTTCCCCAACAAGACACTAAGTCTTTAAAATCTTATTCAAATCACAAGCATCAAAATTCATCACTTCTGGTGATAAACTCACCTAGCATGTTTCCCCAGCAGAGTCGCCATCTTTTGTTTGTGAAAAAATTTATTGTAAGAGAAATGAAATAAAAATTTTGATTTGTATTCCTTCAATCTCAGTTATAATTGGATTTCTTGATTACAAAAGAGAAGAGAATGATCTGAATTCTCCCCTTTGTTTAATTCTGGGTTCTTCACGGTGGCGATTGAGTGCCTCCTTCGAATGCTTGCGTCGAATTTGCTCTTCGTTGATGATCCAAACATCTTGATTCACTGGAACGATGTCTTCTCCTCACGATTTGACGTTGTGGAGAACTTGCGTGGCAAGTTTGAAACTCTTGATGAGTTGATAACTCTGAACGAGTTTGAAACTCTATGAAAGAGTTGATTTAACCGAAGGTCGATTATAAGCCAAGGATGAAGGCTCTCTGTTGTCGAAGTTGAAGATGATCTTCGTTGGAGGATGATGCCGATCTCCTCAAAAGCTCGCCTAAGGATCTCTCCTGTTGTTGCCAAGCTGAAGGGTCAATCCGAGCCAAGAAGTTCCAACCTTTAATTCAGTTGAGTTTCTTCTTATTTATAGGGGATTAAGGGGGTGTAACTGCCCCTTAAATCACTCCTAAGTAGGGTGTAACCGCCCCAAAATCATGGGAAACAGTTTTGGAACTGTTCAAGAGTTTAAGGGGTGCAATCCCCCCTAAAATCTCTCCATAATTGGGTTTAACCGACCCCATTAAGTGGAGCAACAGTTTTAAAACCGTATAGGTTCTGTTTGAACCAGTCAAACACAAAAAACGCAGGTCTGACCCCCGTGTTTTGATGTTGCAACGCAGGTCCGACTCCGATGTTTTGATGTTGACACGCGGGGAGGACCTCCGCGTTTTGGTGTTGCAACGCAGGTCTGACTCCAGCGTTTTGTTGCTGACACACGGGGAGGACCTCCGCGCTTTGTTCTGGGAGTTTGGAACGCGACCACGAGCTATGCGTTTTGAATCTGGGACGCATTGGGTGCTCCGCGTCTGAATTTGAAGAGACCGTCGATTTGTAGTCTCTTTTGCTAGAGCGTTGCAAAGATCACCATCTTGTAATCTTCATCTTGGCTCCTTGAAAATATGAGAGTCATTAAATTGTAACTCTCGATGTTGATTGTGAAGGCTGTTGATTAGAGCTTTCATTGGTTGTTGTGAAGGTCGTCAGATTGTAACCTTCATCGATCTACGTGAAAATTTTCAAATTGTATCCTTCTGGAAGTCGTCAGATTATAACCTTCATCATCGGCGTTTGATGGGGGATCAGCTATCTATTATGATTTTTAGACAGCCTACAATGGTTACCATATAATATATTGCACTAATTAAAATTAGTTTTTTTTCAAACCTCTACTTGATGGCAATAGAAGTTTGTAGATTGATCAACTTTGGAATTGCATTGAATTTAATTATGTCATTCCAAATGTTAGGACTTGATCTAACAGATATTAAAGATTTCAACTTATAATATTTTGAATGTCATGCCATATAGAAAATGATAATGCAATGGAAAGTCCATATTAAATCCATACTTAACAAATTTCACATTAGAAAAATAAAGGAATTTGGTTACAAGATACAATACATTAGTTTTATAAAACCTATATATCAAGATGTTACTAATTACTAATACAGAAAACTGGTATGATTTTCAAAATGGGTACATCATTTTCAAAAACTAAGTTCCCATAAAACTTAATTACACGTCACACGTTTATGCTACATGCAATAATATTAAGGCAAATTGACATCTTCCCTAAAAACATCAAAAGTATAAATTTTTTGACCTCTCCAAGTAAGTTTTCAAACTTTGAAAGATACTGTTCCCTTGTAGGAAAACTCTTATAGGTTGAAAAACACAATATCGCTCAAGGTGAAAGAAAGTACATACACAATTGACAATCAGATGAATTCGCTGTGATCCCAGAAAGATGATGTGAACATATAATCTACCCAAAAAAGAGCTCTCTTGGAATACTGTAGCATTTGTCGTAGTTTTTTCCAAGAGTTAATGAAGTTTACGGAAGTCTTTTTTAAAATTTCTTAAATGTCCCGTGAACGTATAACCCATCCAAAGAGACCTCTACTTGGAAACTTGCAGCATTTGTTAATTTTATTCAAAGAGATAATGAAGTTTTAGGTGAGTCTTATTCAAAATTCTTCAAATGACGTGAGAATTTCTTAAATTATATTAAGATTGTGTTTGGATTCAAAAAATTAATTTCAGCTTTTAGATTTTAATTCTAGAATTTGAAAATTCAAAAGTAATTCTATTTCTATTGTTTGGGAATCGTTAGTACTTTAGTTCTAGAATTTTCAACTCTAAAGTTAATGTTTTGATATTTTCAGATTTTAAGGGGAGTTTGTAGAATTTGGTCTCTCTAGGAGCTTGTTTGCAATTTTTGATATTTGAGGAGTTGTTATTAATTTTGTTTGTAGATTTTGGTCTCTCTAGGAGCTTGTTTGCAATTTTTGATATTTGAGGAGTTGTTATTAATTTTTGAATTTTCATATTTTTAGGGATTATTATGTAATTTTTAAATGTTCACACGGGTTTTCATAACTTTCAAAACTTTTGTGGGGCTTTCTAATTACAAATTTTTCAGGGCTGATCAAAGTTTTAATATTTTACGTTGTTTTTTATAATTTTTAGATTATTTGGGCCATTTTATATAATTTGTAAGACTTTTCAAGATTATTTGTTATTTTTAAATTTTTAGTGGCTTTTTTAACTAGATTAATTGGAGGGATGATAGAAAGATTTTAGATTTTTAGGGTGTTCTTTAAAATTTTAGATTTCTATACTATTTTTTGTAAATTTCAAATTTTATGATGACTATTTGTAATTTTATAATTATCAAGATACGGTCTATAATTACATATTATTCACTGGACTTTTTAAAATTTTCTAATTTTAGGTTGTTTTCTATAATTTTTTATTTATTTTGTTGTTTTTTGTAACTTTTGATTTTTTGGGGGTCTGTTTATACCTTTAAATTTTTAACGTTGTCCTATGTAATTAATGATTGTTTCTTGGACAATTCTCTAATATTCAAGGTGTTTTTGGAAATTTTTTAAAATTTTAGCATGTTTTAATAATTATTAGATTTTTCAGAGGTGTTCGTAAGTTTTCTATTTTTTGGAAATTTTTAAATAAATATATTTAGTTGATTGGATTCTTGATTTAATTTGACCACATCATAGTAATGTTGAAAGTTTTAGGGACCCAATTACACAAATTTGACAAATAGCATATAATATAATTAAGTAGTTATAATAATTAACTTAGCTTAGTTAGGATTAGAATATAATATTAGAAAATAATTAAGTAATATTGTCCATTATATATATATATATATATATATATATAATTTGATAAAAAAACATGATGGTGAGCTTATATTTTTATCTTGAGCTAGCCCAATAGCCTACTCGAAACGATGATCGGCACCGTTCATCGTGAATTGCACTCATCATGATCTATATGTAGAAAAAAATATATTGTTTTGAAAATTTTAATCATTGTTTTAGTATGTGTAAAAGGGACGGTTGTTAAACTGCTTGGAAAATCAACATATCAAACTAGTTTGAATCATATTCTAGAAGACTCCAAATTATGTGAAATTTTTATCACATACATTTCATGACGTGTTAGAACAAGATGTACGGTGCCAATCATGAATTTGATCCGATTAGTCTAGCTCACGATAAGATTTGAGCTCACCATCTCACAATTTCATTCATGTGTGCGTCACTAGTAGAATTCTGAGCATCCTAGACGAAATATCTGTAGGCGTCTAAAATTGCCTATGAGAGCCCGCACGAAACTCGAAGCAAAGAGTAGACGAATCAAGAAGGTTCACGGCATTCAGCTCGCGCGCGTCGGTTAGCACGCTGTTTGGGTGGAAAATTGATTTCTTTGATGAGTCCATTACAGCTTCAAACACTTACAATAAACTCAGAAAAATAGCCTTTTTATAAGACTTTTAAATCAAAAGTTATAATTTTCTCTCAAACTACACGCAATAGAAGTTTATCACCTATTACTTGTGCGGGATCGTTGCCGGTGCCGGGGTTTATCCGTGGACTGCCTACAGATCAGATCCGGTGAGCAGAAGTTGGATGATCAATGCTCTCGCTTCACGAAGGAAGTGATTGCGGTAGCGGTGATTTTGACTAAGCAAAATCACGGCTCTTCTCGAGATTTAAGACTAATCTTAAATCCGGAGGAAAAGGGAATGAGTCTCAGATCTCTCGAACTCTCACTTTGTCGAAGAACTCCACCAAGATCTGCTAACTCTCTGAAATTCGTGCTCCAATCTCCAATTTGACAGCACTTCGTCCTCTTGATTTCCAGATCCTCAAAAATGAACACTCGAGCTCTTATTTATAGGCTTGGTTGATGGTTTTTTCAGATCAAAACGAGAGATCCCCTCTATCTTCAGTTAACAACTGCATAACCACTGTATCAGATCAGTTGGAATGCCCAAATCTCGAAAGAATCCATAAAAGAACCGAAAAAAACTGATTCTAGCCAATTCACCAAAGTAGCTCGGCCTTGGCCGAGCCACCAAATGCTTGGTTGTAACCGATGTGCACGCGGGCTGCTCGGTTGAATCTTCTCGACTTGGATGACGATGTTTATCGCCTCCTCTTCGTCTATAGCCGTATACGGGAACTTATAGGCATTTTTACACGCCTACACACACGCGCGTCAATCAGCTCGTGCGCGTCGGTCACCACGCGCGCGTCAATCAGCTCGTGCGCGTCGGTCACCACGCGCGCGTCAATCAGCTCATGCGCGTCGGTCAGCACACGTACGTCAATCAGTTCGTGCGCGTCGATCAACACGCGCACGTCAACCAACGCGCGTTCGACGGTCAGTCTCGCGACGAAGCGTACAAGTTAACAAATCAACCAAATACACGAAAAGAACAAGTCCCGGAAGAAAAATATCAGGAAGAGAAAAAGTTGGCGGACCAGCGCTAGCGCAGGATGGGACAGACCGACCCGTTCAAGTGCGGGTCGGATCTCTGTCCGACCCGTGCAAGCACGGGTCGGATCAATCCGACCCACGCAAGCATGGGTCGGATTAAATCCGACCCGCATAAGCGCAGGTTGGATGATTCCGATATGCGCAAGCGCGGGTCGGATCTGTCCAACCAGCACCGCGCAGTCTGAAAACCGAAATGCGTTTTGACGGTTTTAAAGTGGTTTTTCATAGGATTTATCTGTTCCAGTGGTTTTAAAGTGGTTTTAAAGGAGAAGCCGTTCGAAGGATCTGAAGCCCGTACGTCCGTTCCTTGAGATTAGGCTTTGTCTTAATATCAAGAAGAGCTACTGATTTCGCTTAGTCGATCTCAGCGCTTCAAGCAAATACCCCCTTAGTGAGGTAGTAGCTCTGCCTAATTTTCTGAGAATCGGATCTGATTCGCGGTCGTCCACGGATTAACCCCGGCACCGACAAAGAACCCACGCAAGCAAGAGACGATAAACGGATCTTGTGTTTATTTTCAAGAGAGTTGTAATTGTTTTATTTTTGTTATTTGAATTCATTTGTAACGACTGAAGTTTAATGAAATAAATGATGAAGGCAGTTTTCAACGAAAATAAAGTGGCGACCACAGTGGGAGCCGACAGCCTTTCTGCGAAGGCTGACGTGTCGCAACCTCGGATCCTTATCCCGGTTGAAACGGAGGTCGAATATGAGTTCGACCAGCAGAAGTACGAGGAATACTTGTCCTCATCCTCCATATCGGCCTCTCCTCGCAGATGCAGGAAGGCCTACTCCAGAAAGACCCGTTGGACTTCAGCTGCAGAAGCCCAAGAAGGAGGTCTTCCCGCCACCGCTACACTCGTGGCTCACAACGTCCCACCGGTATCCGACGAGGATAAAGCTACAGATCTGAACCCCTTTGTAGGCATATAAAATTGCTTATAGGTCCCTTAGCACAGCTCAGCACAAACCGACGAACCATCGGACGACATATCCAAACACGAGCGTCAGTCCACAACGCCGAAGCCAAGTGACACGTAACAAAGCAGATTAACGAGGCGACGAGGTTAACAAATCGCATGCAAGCAACGGAATGCATCCATTCACGTGCGGAATCAAGCTAACGGGTTGAAGAGTCAACGAGTCATCCATCCAAGGGCGGACTCGGACGAATCACGATCGAATCAAGATCAGTTTCGGACTCGAACTCAGAAGTGGATTTACTGCCAAATCAGGAATCGGATTTACTGCCAAATCAGGTCAACGATTCAAGTCCGGATAAATCAAACCATAGAACCGGATCACGGACTGAACCGAAAATGGAAAACCACGCCTAAGGGGGCTCGGCCAAGGCCGAAGCCACCCATGGGTGGCTCGGGGCCAAGCCACCCATAGGTGGCTCGGACCAGAGCCGGCCACCTATAGGTGGCCGGCCCAGATCTGTGCGCGGGAACAGTTCAGAGAGCCTATAAATAGGCCCCATTGGTTCATTTTTCAGAGGTTGGATTTTTTGGAGGCGAAGCCCTGCTGGATTCGAAGCTCAGATCTAAAAAAGATTCAAGCTTTGGGACTTTGAAGACTTTCTCATCCAGATCCGGTGCTCGGCGATCGTCAACGCCAAATAAGGCAAGAGTTCGAGAGGAACCGGATCTCAAATCGGATCTCAGATCTACGCAGGCATACTCCGGATCAAAGCTTGGTCTTTGATCCCGAGAATTAAAGGCTACTATTTCCTTGGCGAAAAAAGGAGAAAGTTGTAATCTTTTTTTATTTTTCTTTGATTTTATTGTAACCGGATCTTATAAAAAGACCGGATATTTTGTAACTCAAAAAGCTGTTATTTAAGATGACAATGGAATCAACAATGAAGAAAGACACGATTTTCACCGTGAACAATCTGGCGACCACAGTGGGAGCCGCCGATTTCGCTGCCGAGATCGGAGCGTCGCAGCCGCGGATCTCAATCCCGGTCGTGGAGGAGGTCGAATACGAGTTCGACCAGCAGAAGTTCGAGGAATACTTGTCGTCCTCGTCCGGATCAACCTCCCCCCGCAAGTCCAAAAAGTTCTCCTCCAGGAGAAAAACTCGTTGGTATGAAGACGTTGAAAACACCAACGAAGATCTCGCCCCGTTTGATGCCAAAGTCGCATCAGGTGAGATTCCTCCAATTCCTAACCAGGGCAGATCTACTCTAGCCAACCCTTCTGCCGCAGGGGGGCGTGGTGACTCTCTCGAAGAGAGCCCGCCAAAGGCAACGTCAACGCCTTGCGAAACAATTCGCAAAGGCCATGGAGTCTGTTGACGGGATCCGCTACAACGTGGATCTGAAGAACAGAGGAGGCAAACAGCCTCAACAACTGAAGAATAGCAGCTCCTCCAAGCCGCCAACGAACGAATGGATCCGGGTCAAACGGAACCGTTCGACACTTGAAGAGCGGATTCACAAACGCCGCGCGTTACTCGCACAAGCAAAAATTCTTGTGCAGGAGGCCAAGAAATTGGAGGGAGAAAGAATGGCCAAGAAGCTGCCATCAACCCGCCAAGTGTGGAGGCCGAAGCAGCCTCCAACCAAAGTTCAACCCCCGGCAAAACAACCCATATCTTCGATAATTCCAATAGCTTCTCCGGGAGATCATGCAGAATCATCCCGAAAGAAGATGCCAGTTTTGGAGCGCCTTGGTCCAATTCACGATGAGAGAGGCAAAGCTCCAGTCCAAGAACGTTTGGGCCCGATGAAGAAGCCCCGAACGAATCAACATGATGGGGGTCGCCGCAACCCTCAACATGATAAAGAAATCATGGCACCCAAGCGCACTACTTTGCGTATCGAAGTTCAGGAGCCCGTTGAGAATTCACGCCCACAAAGGCGCGTTTCGATGCGTGTGACTCTCGAAAGTCCGAAGAAGGTAATTCATTCTCAGAAGGAAACGTTATCGTCTGATGATGATTGCGTTATACCTGAGAAATCGTGCCAACACACGATAGGTTGCTCTGACTTTCAAACGGAAGAGCTGTACTATCGTGCTGGGGGTACGAGCAAAGCCAGAAAGAGAAGTCCTCGAAGGCTAGAAACTCAGTGCCTTTGTTCAAAGCTCATTCGGGCAGTACTGTCTGAGTGCAACTGCACCAAGGCAGTCCTCGAGAGAATTTTAGTGTTCGAAAGGCTTAGTACCGAAACGCCAAAACCAAGGCATAGGCATTTCCGACAAAGAAGAACGGTGGTTGAAGATGGAGAATTTTCGAGGGTCACCACCAACATGACCAGCAGAGGGACATCGACGCGAGATAATCTCGAGTCAATTCTGAAAGCATCCCGGCCTAGAACTCATCTGCAGTCCGGAACCATCAAGCGAGCAACCTATGGTAGGGTTCGGACAAGACTCCCTTCAGAAGATGAAAAATCTGATGCCGGCTCCGCGGTTGCATCAGATAATACGGTATCCAGCGAGGGACAACCCCGCGAGGCACTTATGATAAGTACGGAGCAAGTGGCCAAAATGCTTGAAGACGCCTTAGCTAAGCAACAGGAAACCTTCAGGTTCGAAATGCAGATGGCCATGCAAAACATGAGAGAAATGCATGACCAACAAATCCAAGCATTGACGAACCAGCAAGGCGAGCCAAGTCGTCGTAACCCGGTTAATCTGGAAGACGAGGATACGAATGAAGCTCGTAATACCAATAATCCCCCCGTCAATGCAGGGGATGGTAACGAGAATGCTAGTGAAAACACAGATGAAAATCTGAAAATTAAAAATCTCGAGAGCAAAATCAATACATTGATTTCCGCTCAAGAGACGAAGAAAACAGGCATTCCTTGCCCATACCCAAGAGAATGGGAATCGATCCCATATCCGGCGAAGTTTAATCTAATTAACTATTCCTTGTCCATACCCAAGAGAGTGGGAATCGATCCCATACCCGGTGAAGTTCAACCTAATTAACTTCACGCCGTTTGATGGGAAGGGTTCGCCCACTCAGCATGTGATTTATTTCAAATCACACCTGGGGGTAATCTCTGGCAATGAGCCTCTGATGGTGCGGTCATTCGTCGGCACTCTTCGCGGAGCCGCCTTCGATTGGTATCGCCGCCTCAAGCCAGGTAGCGTGAACAGCTGGGACGATATGGAGACCATGTTCCTCACCAATTTCTTCGACGACGACACCGAGATATCTATCGGATCATTGCTCGATGAGAAGCAGAAGGACGGGGAGTTAGTCGACACCTTCGTCAAAAGGTTCCGGAACAAGGCGATGAACTGCCGGGACCCGATCACCGAGGAATTCATTCTCCAGACCTGCCATAATAATCTGTCCTTGGACGTGTTGGAAGCAATGGGGACAGCACCGTCCAAAACGTGGAAGGATCTAAAGGTCCGAGGGGAGCAGGATGAGCCATTCCTTAGGAGAAAGAAGGCGGAGAGAGGCCAACAGGCGACAAATGCTCCAGCACATAATTTCAACCCAAGGGGGAAAGGTAAGGCACATGCTAATGCAGTTGATGCTAATCAAACCTTTCAATTGCAACCTCAGCAACAGCAGCAGCAAAGAGCGCCACAACAATCGCAGTAATCGCAGTCACAATGGCAACAACGGCCTCAGAAGCAGAAGTCTTCAGAGCCAAGATTTCCCAAAGTGTACTCCTTCAAAGATGACGAAGTTCCCGGCATCTTTAAGTACTTGTTGGAGAACAACAAAATTCAGCTGCCAGCGATTGTGGATCAAGAGGGAGGTAGCAAAAGTGACGGATCCGGATATTGGCATACCATAAGAGCGGTCCACGCACCCTACGAAGTCAATGCTTTCCACCTCGGATAAGATCCAGGCATAATTGATGTGGCTCATAACCCAGCCCCTCGGGACCAGGACCCGAATCCTGCGGCAAGAATGTGGGAGCAAATGCAGTGTCAATCAGCTTTGGCATTGCGGTGCCTGACAACATGGTTCGAGCCGAAACGTGTCCACCAAGTGGGAATGAAGAGCGATGAATGATGACGGCCACATGGAGCAGCGCCAAAAGGGGCTTGTGCCAAGCACACAGCCCAAACGGCGAAAATCCTCTGGGTTCACGATCCCCGAGCCTGGTTGAAGATGAACATGGGCGAGCGCGGATCAGTCATCCCAAGAAGAAATCCAAATAGGTAAAGGAAAGTCTGCTGGGACGGAGTCTCGATGCTATGCCCAGGAGAAGATGACGAAAGAATCGGCTAACTTTCGCCCGCTCTCAGAAGAAGAACAAGAAGTCTTCGCCAGCTAGATAGCGGAAATGAGTATGCGCTACAATTATCGCACTACTAGTGAGCAGGGGATGAATAAACGGGAGCGCAGCCAAAACTCTGCACATCTAGCTGGGGGTGATTTACGAGTCCTACACGGGCGAAGAGGCTCAAAAGCAGCCTGGTGAATAAGCCGAAAAGTAAGGATCGCCAGGAAGTTCAGAAAGCGCCGAAGCAGGTTCTCGTTTCAGTCAGCAGCCGATTGGAAGAGATCAAACCGGAGAGTTTCGAAAACTCCGGCAGCATTTTCGATATCATGGCTCAATTAGCCAATATTCCAGCGCGGATAACGTTGTATGAGTTGCTGCGGTTGTCTAAGGAGACTAGGGAAGCCTTACGAGAAGCCTTGGCTGATTCTGAAGCATTCCTCACTCGGACCAAGCCAGTACCGGAAGAGCCAGAACCGTCAGTTCAACAATGCAATATAGCGGCCAAGAACCTTCCCTGCATCACCTTCACCAAAGAGGATATGCAGACAAAGAATTCGAATCATGATCGGCCCCTATATTTCATCGGATACATTGGCTCCAGCGAAGTCAACCGAATCCAAGTGGATCCGGGTTCCGCTGTGAGTATTATGCCGCTTCGCCTTATGCATAGCCTTGGCATTCCAGTCAGCAAATTAGCGTCTACAGGCACGGGGCGTCCACAGGCACTGTTATCTACGGGTTCAATACCAGCGGGTCAAGACCTTTAGGTAAAATCCGGATAAAGTGTCAAATGGGAGATTTGAAGACAGAAGTCACATGTTATGTGATTGATGCTGAGACGTCGTATAACTTACTATTGGGTTGACCTTGGATCCATAGTAACGTTATAATCCCCTCCACTCTTCATCAGTGTTTGAAATATGTCGACACTGATAATAGGGTTAGAACGGTGGTCGCGGATAAGCAACCATTTAAAGGGTATGAGAATTATTTCACTGATTCTCTCCTTTATGGTAACGAATCCGATACTGAATCATCGGCCCATGGCACGGACAGCGGAGAAGAAGCTGATACCGAAGCCGGATTTGATTATAATGGAGGTTATGTTTTAAACGACATTGTACCCTTTGTAATCAACCTTGACGATGATCAAACGTCAGAGGGCAGTTGTAACTGGCAACTTGCCAATAATGAAATAAATGACGATTTAGAGTACTCCCTGTCTCTTGATGATGTGATAAAAGAGTTGTATGATAATCCTGATTTGTATATGCCGCTTCGGTCGTCCTATGTAACAAAGGAACGCCTCCAGCATTCTTTCGGAACAACCATGATCATCCCGAATAAGATAGGAGGTTCAAAAGAAGTAATTTACGGTAAAGGAAAAAGCTCTCCGTTACCAGATCATTTCCTAAGTGAAGATGAAGATGATGACAAACCTGATCGGCATTTATCTAAGTATAGTCCGGAAGCACGCAAGCTCATGGAAAAGCAGGGATACGATTTCACACTCGGAGAAGGTCTATACTTCGATCGAGGTCCTCGTAATCCAGCCAAAGCAGTATATGTACCAAAAGGGAAACCTGAGGATTATTATAAATACGGCTGAACATGCAGTATGGTGATAGGTTCGAACAGAGAGAACCCCCCACTGAAGATAAAATAATCCAAGTTAACATGGGTGACGAGGCCAACCCGAAGCCCATATTCATCAGTGACAGCCTTCCCCCAAATGAGAAGGAGGAGTTAATTGCTCTCATCAGGGAGTATATCGATGTCTTCGCGTGGAACTATGAAGATATGCCAGGGCTCGACCCCAATGTGGCAATGCACCGCCTCGATATCAAGCCGGATGCCAAACCTGTCAAACAACAGCAAAGACGGTTTCGTCCGCAGATTATGGAAGCCATTGAGGCAGAGGTTAAGAAATTGATCGAATCGGGATTTATCCGAGAGGAACAACATCCAGATTGGCTAGCCAATATCGTTCCAGTCATGAAGAAGAATGGTAAAATCAGGATTTGCATTGACTTCAGAGACCTGAATACGGCATGTCCAAAAGACGACTTCTCTCTCCCGATCACGGATGTCATTATCGACAATACATGTGGATTTGAGAGAATGTCTTTTATGGATGGTTTTTCAGGATATAACCAAATCAAGATGCACCCAGATGACGAGAAGCATACAGCATTCAGAACGCCCCTCGGTGTATTCTGCTACACGGTGATGCCATTAGGTCTAAAGAACGCAGGCGCCACATATCAGCGAGCAATGACTAAGATTTTCCAAGAACATCTCAGGAAAACAGTTGAGTGCTACGTTGATGATTTGGTCGTAAAAAGCAGCAACAAAGAAGATCACATCAAGGACTTGAAGACGATGTTCGATCTCATAAGGAGTCATCAATTGAAGATGAACCCCACCAAATCCTTCCTTGGAATGTCCAGCGGAAAATTCCTTGGATTCGTCGTCACCACTAAAGGTATACATATCGATCCCGATAAAGTAAAGGCGATACATGAACTGCAACCTCCTAGAAATCTAAGAAAGCTCAGAGGATTGCAAGGGAGATTAGCTTACATTCGGCGGTTCATCTCAAATCTTTCTGGAAAGTGCCAACCGTTCTCTAAGCTAAATAAGAAAGGGGTGTCATTCATTTGGGATGATGCCTGCCAAAAAGCATTCGAAGATATCAAAACATATCTGGCGAATCCTCCTGTTCTCGTTGCACCAAAATCAGGTAGACCGTTCTTGATTTATCTCAAGGTGATGAACCACTCGATAAGTGCTTTACTAGCACAAGACGATGATAATGGTCACGAACTGGCAGTCTATTACCTAAGTCGGACCTTGATAGGCGCTGAGTCTCGATATCCGATGATCGAGAAAGAATGTCTCGCATTGGTATTTGCAATACAAAAGATGCGGCATTACTTGGTTGGACAGACGATTTATGTTATTTCTAACGTTAATCCAGTACGGGTGTTTATAATGCAACCGGCCTCTATGAATTGGCGATTAGCGAAGTGGGCCCTTCTCTTGTCCCAATACGATTTGCACTTCAAACAGCAGAAGTCGATCAAAGGACAGGCGATTTACGATCTTTTGGTGGCAAACCCGACAACAGATATGACAGAAGTATATGATGATTTGCCGGATGAAACCCACGAGGTTAACACCACGTCTCACCAACAAGTATGGCAATTATACTTTGATGGTGCTTCGAGAGCAGTTAATAGGGCAGTCGCCCCGGGGTGTCCCAAAGTCTCCTCTGGAGTTGGAGTAGTCTTAATTTCCCCGGGGAAGCATGTGATGCCTCGAGCTTATTCATTGACTAATCCGTGTTCCAATAACGTAGCCGAGTACAACGCGCTTCTCATTGGACTCAGTTTTGCCAAAGAGCTGGGGGTCGAATATCTCGAAGCTTTCGGGGACTCTCAACTGGTAGTCAACCAAGTCCGTGGAGAGTATGAAGTTAGGAACCAAGACCTGATCCCGTACCACCAGGAAGCCATCAAAATGGCAGATTCTTTTGAAGAATTCTACATTGAATACATCCCTCGTCTCCAGAACGCTTATGCGGATGCACTGGCAGCACTAGCGGTATCACTTGCGCAGCCTCTCGAAACTGAACTACTAGTCACAGTAAGGACGCATCAACTCTGCATGCCCATATACGATATGGAAATTGAAGAAGAAGAAGATGGAAACATAAACGCCAAGGAGGTGAATGCAACCCAAATTGGGTTTGAGTCCCGAGATTGGCGTTTTCCTATCATTGACTATGTCCAATATGGTATTTTACCCGAGGATGTAAAGGAAAGGGAATCAATCCGTCGAAGAGCGCCCAGATTCTTCTATAATACCGAGACCCATACATTATACCGTCGAGGGTACGATGGTTTGTTACTCCGATGCCTTTCGAACAAAGAAGCAGAAGAAGTTCTTAAGGAAACACACGAAGGAGAATGTGGTGCGCATCAGCCATGTCCCAAACTGTATGCCAACGATGGTTCGTGACGCAATCGAATACGCACGAGAATGCCACGCTTGTCAGGTACATGCGAATTATATGCATCAACCGTCAGAGCAGTTGCACACGTCAACCACGTCTTGGCCGTTCGAGACATGGGGTATGGACATTGTTGGTCCTATTTTTCCCCCTTCAGTCAAAGGTGATCGATTTATTCTCGCAATCACGGACTACTTTTCAAAGTGGGCTGAAACAATTCCGCTTAGAGAAGTGAAGACGAACAACGTCATCAATTTCATCAAGCATCATGTCATATACCGACACGGCGTGCCAAGAAGGATCATTCATTACAACGGTCCACAATTCATAAGCAACGCTTTCATCAAGTTTTGCGGCAAGTTCAAAATTAAAGATGTTTCGTCAACAGCTTATTATCCCGCTGCGAATGGATTAGCTGAGGCGTTTAACAAGACGATCATTAAAATCCTGTCAAAGCTTATGAAGACCAATAAACAAGACTGGGACGATAAACTCGGTAAAGCACTCTGGGCCTATCGCACCACCATACGCACACCTATAGGAGCCACCCCGTATTCGTTGGTATACGGATGTGAAGCTGTGCTACGATTGGAGATCCAAATCCCATCCCTTCGGATCGCCCTCGCGACTGAGATGACGACAGAGGAACAGCATTAAAAACGTCTCGAAGAACTCGAAAGGTTGGATGAAAAGCGCTTGGAGGCTCAACAACACATCGAGTTCTATCAAACCAGAATATCTCGGGCTTTCAACAAAAGAGTCCGACAAAGAAGCTTCAAGGAAGGAGATCTGGTCCTCGCTGCTCGCCGACTGATAATCCTCAATTCCAAGAAGAAAGGTAAATTCGAACCCAAATGGGAAGGACCGTTTGTGATAGACACAATCTACTCAAACGGCGCATATCGCCTGATTACTCAAGAGGGCACCAGGCAATTAATGCCAATAAATGGGAAGTTCCTAAAAAAGTACTACCCCTAGTACATTCAGGATAACCCATTTACCGGGAAGTTCCTTGAAGAATATTACACTTAATATTCTAGAGGATAACCCAAAATCATTTTTTCACCACCAAAATCCCTCGCTGATCAATTTTAATTGACAGTGAGTCCACCAAAAATGTCTTTCTGGCCCTCTTGACTCTTTTCACGAACAAGAGGTCCACCTTCAGTTCGGAGTCCCCTTTCGATAAACGAAAGAACTCCATTCTTTTTCTCTTCGGTTAAGCCTTTCATGGTTATAACCAGAGTTGAAACTTCATTTCGATAAACGAAAAACTCATCTTCCGACTAGATAACCAATCCTATAAAAGGTAAGTTTATCTAGATCTTCCAAATTCTCGGAGTGGAGGATCCTCTATTTTCGTGTTTGTCTTTGCTGGTCTGGAGGAGAATATAGGAGACGAATCGTGGGTATGTATGACTCCTGTGTTCTCCCTATGAAGTAACGTGAAAAATAGTAGAATGATAAATTCTCAGTCTTCTTGTATTCCACGACGGCTGGCCTTCAGCGTAGGACCCTAGAGAGGAAGACCGGACGCATAATATAAAATTTCTTCCTTTCCCGGCAAGCCGATCTTTCCAAATTTATCAATTTAAGATTCATACTAGGAATTTATGCCCGAATGCCTTCAAGCAAGAGGGGAATGAAATGCGCCTAACACGCGTCTGAGCGGTTTACGTAATTTTCTTGTAGAAAAGACACCAGAGTTTCGATTTCTGGGTATTCTATCCTGAAAACCTAAAGCAAGGATAAGATCTGCCGCTTAACCCGGCCTGCCCGTTAGTTCTTTAGCCGTTAAAGAACGCCCTCCCATATTCACATTGTGGCGGTTGTTATTAAATAACACCAAAATCCATGCCTTCCACTGTATGGGGAATTTCATCTGAATCGCATAAAAGGATATGCCAGGACGCCTAACACGGCGCCGGTTATCTTTCTCCGTGAAAACGACAGACCAGGAGTTCGATTCGGGTTCTATCGCGAAGCCTAATGTGGGATAAGTCACGTCTAACACGCGTGCTGGGTAGCCTATTCGATAACGATGGCGAGTCTATGTATCAAAGTCTAGGCAAAGCTCAGAGGATGTCAATCTTCTGAGCGCAAGTCACATGCGGAACGACTTAAAATAATTCCGCATGCTAGCCCGACTCAAACGGTAGTCGGTAAAGGCTAATTAAATCCGTTGAAGGCTGGGGGTTAGCCAAAAACCCTAAAGACAAAACTCTCTTAGCACAACGTTACATGCGGAACGGATTTATACAATTCGCATGCTAGCCCGACTCAAACGGTAGTCGGTAAAGGCTAATCAAACCCGTTTAAGGCTGGGGGTTAGCCAAAAATCCTAAATTCAACACCTAACACATGTCGCCGGGTAGCCTATTCCCGTAACAATGGCGAAGTCTACGTATTCGAAGTCGTAGCAGCAAAGTCTGAGAGAATTCACTCTCTCAGCACAACGTTACATGCGGAACGGATTTGTACAATTCGCATGCTAGCCCGACTCAAACGGTAGTCGGTAAAGGCTTATCAAACACGTTTAAGGCTGGGGGTTAGCCAAAAATCCTAAAGTCAACACCTAACACGTATCGCCGGGTAGCCTATTCCCGTAACAAGACGAAGCCTATGTATTCGACATCATAGCACAAAGTCTTAGAGAATTCACTCTCTTAGCACAACGTTACATGCGGAAGGGATTTAGATAATCCGCATGCTAGCCCGACTCAAACGGTAGCCGGTAAAGGCTAATCAAATCCGTTGAAGGCTGGAGGTTAGCCAAAAATCCTAAAGTCAACGCCTAACACGCGTCGCCGGGTAGTCTATTCCCATGAGAAAGACGAAGTCTATGTATTCAATATCGTAGCACTAAGAGCGTTAACTCTCTTAGCATAATGTCACATACGGAACGGATTTAGATAATCCGCATGCTAGCCCGATTCAAACGGTAGTCGGTAAAGGCTCATCAAACCCGTTGATGGCTGAGGGTTTGCCAAAAATCCTATAAATATGAGAGTCACTGACGCATCAGCTTCATTAGTTGGCTAGTGACTTGAGCATCCAACGACATTCAAAACCCTAGGGTCAACGCCGGTCAACGTGTAACCCTAGATCAACGCCAGTCAACGCGTTACGATCAAAAAGTCAACGTACGACGTTCAAAACCCTAAGGTCAACGCCGGACAACGCGTAACCCTAGGTCAACGCCGATCAATGCGTTGCAAACTGCTTCTTAATACTCCGAAAAATATACGAGTATAAACTGCTTCTTAATACTCCAATAAGGTATAATAGTCTAAACTATTCCCTATATTTTTGGTTGAGAAGTTCCTGGAGAATATTTTTCCTAAAAATATTCTTAAGGATAACTCAACAACACCACGCCGGACAACGCGTCGCAAATAAAGACTCAACGCCGACGACCGATGGTCAATTCTATGTTGAAATAACCAACTCGAGCTAAAAAGTCAGAAAATCGAGGATTGACTTTAAATTCAAAATTCCGACAGACGGTCAGACAATAAATGCAGCACCGGAACCCTTGTAGGATCTGAAATAGATACACTAGAACACTAGAGGGGGGGTGAATAGTGTTCTCTTAAAATTATTGTAAAGTAGATAATAAATTGCAAAGAAAAATGGCAATCTCAGAAATTTGCAAACACAAACACAAGGATTTTATACTGGTTCCACCAAACCGGTGTACATCCAGTCCCCAAGCAAATCCCGCTTGAGAGTTTTCACTATGATTTTGAATAAACTTACAAAATCAAAAGCAAACCTGACCAATTTGCAAGTCCCTGCAAACTTATGGGTATGTATATTTCTCCAATTTTTCTGAACAAATAACCTATATATACCCCTTGAAAAGACAAGTTTTTAAAGTTTGAAAACGTTTAAAAACGGCCAAAAACTGTCAGATATTCAAATTCTGAAAACTGAAAAACTGTCTCTTGTAGTCGACTACTGTAGTCATTAGTCGACTACACTGAGTTCAGACAGACTCTGTGTTTTCGGAAAATGTTCTCAGTAGTCGACTATAATGATCATTAGTCGACTATACTGTAATTTGACAGAAACTTGAAAACTGACATTTTCTTCAGTAGTCGACTATAATGTTAATTAGTCGACTATACTGTAAACAGACAGAAACTTGTATTTGAGTTATATACATGAGTAGTCGACTACTATCCTAATTAGTCGACTATTAAGATCAAATATTCAGAAATAATGAGTTTTTATAATTAAGTTTTAACTACTATTCTAATGGTTAACATAGGGGATTTCTATAGTTAACCAACACACTAAGCCTGTGTTAGTGTGTTCTAAAATTGTGTGTGTGTGCGTGTGTGTGTGATCAAGGCTTGTACAAATATTCTAAGCAAAGAAAAATTCAAATACATTATCTTTTGTTCTTCATTTTCTTCACTTCAAAATGCCTTGATATTCACTTGCACTTGTACATATTCTGATATTGAAATCTGCATATGAAAGTTAGTGCACACACAATATAAATTGTTATCATCAAAACATTATCATGGAGAAATGATATTCAACATTCTCCCCCTTTTTGATGATAACAAATAATTTATGCATCATATTAAATTTTAAAACATGTAATACTTACTCCCCCTGCATATATGCAAAGTTTTTAACATTCATAATAAAAAATATAAAACTTAACTATTTCTCCCCCTTTGTTATCAACAAAAAGAGGAAGCTAAACATGACATTATTTCTTCAACATGAGCTAAAACTTTAAACAAATCATCCAGGTTATGAACATAGTCCATAACTTCACCCATCCATATTGGTAGGCAAAGACTTGCCATAAAGACCACAAGTTCCATAATGTTCATCACCATGATCTGTTTAAAATATATAGCAGTTATATTAACTAACCAAAATAGTAGCAAAGTTAACACATAATAGCAAACTTGACATAATAGCAAACTTAACACACAGTCATATTGTAGCAAATTTGACATAATAGCAACACAACCACATAGTTTTAAACATAATAACAACTACATAGTTTTAAACATAATGACATAATTGTTTTGACAAGTAACAGAAAGAAATCCTAAGGTGCTGGAGGAGGTTGTTGGCCTTGAAAATACGAATTAAGCTTTGAGTCCAAGTCTTCAAACTTTTTGATTAGATCTTCTTGATTACTGATGATGTATCTATTTTGTGCATATAGAGCTCTTTGACCAGTTTCCAGTTCTAGGATACGTGCACTCAAGGTGTTGTATTACACGTCTGAAAAGCACGAGGGTTCAGTAGGAAATGGTGGTGGTTGACTTGAGGAGGCTCCAGCTTGAGTTGAGGTTTGTGGAATTTTTTCTTGTTGAAGTTCAGGTTCATTTTGAGGAGGATTGTGATCTTGGATTTCAAAATTTGTCAATTTCATCCTAGTTAGGGTATTTGAATCAAAAAATTCAATTGAACGAACAACAGATTTTTCAGATTTGAGATCGACATGGAATTTGTCAAAGATTTTAGTCAGGAATGCACCATAATGAAGAAATCCTCTAGGAATGGTCAGAAAATTATCAAAATAAACCTCAGCCCAATTAACTTGAATATTTCCCATAATAGCATATATAGCTTTTGCTAATTCTAGGGAAATGAAATGAAAACTTCCAGTTTTTGGAAACAAGTTATAGGCTAGGATACGAGCAATGAACCTAGGAAATGGACGAAGTTTGTTTGAATTATTCAAAGATTTTCTATGTCCAGGAAGAAATATGTGATTGGATAACAAGTCTGAATCATTCATCCTAACAGAGCTAAGAGAAACTCCTTGAAAAGGAATATTGAATATTTTACCAATTGATTTAGTAGTTAATTCAATCTCCATTCCTTTAACAAGGGTTTTAATTTTTTCAGAACCACCAATTGTACCCACACGTTCTATATTGGTATAGAACAGTTGCACAAGAAATGGGTATGATGGTTTCTTATTTTCAGCAGAAAATAACTCAAGCAAGCCCACATTTTCAAAATAAGAACTAAAGTTCCATGGAATGAAATCATCGAACTTCACAAATCGTCCTGGAAGAATTTCTAAAGTTGATAGTCTGTTAAATTCTTCCAATAATTCAGGACTTCTTAAATAAACAATGATTTCATCATTAACAGAACTGTGAGTTTGCTTGGCTTTCTTAGATCTAGACATGATGAACTAGTTTAATAACAAGAGAATGAAAGAGCAAGTTTAGAATTATACCCCAAACTGTAGAAACCCTAGATTAGCCGACTATAGCCTGGAGTAGTCGACTACAGAGCTTGAATAATTGATAGATTTGAAGAAATTGAAGAGAATTTGAAGGAAATTGATGAAATTTTAGAGAGGTAAGAATGCCCTAACCTAGATTCGAAGTTCTGAAGATGGGGAAGAAGATAGGTTTCGGTTTTGGATATAGTTATAAGTTAATTTTTGATTTTAATTTGTTTTTAGAATATAAAATAAAATGTAAGGTTCAGATTTGATTTGAAAATGAATGTAGGGTCAAGATTAGATTTTAGATGAATGGTTAGGATTGGTGTAGTTAAAAATGAATGGTTGAGATGATTTTTACTTAAGTGAAACGAGTATGGTTATTGGATTTTGGGTTTAAAACAGAAAATATCCACTTGTCTTAAAAACTGAAGGTTCAGAATTAGTAGTCGACTAATAGACAAAATAGTTGACTACACTGTAATTGACAGAAAGTTAAGTTGTAGTTTTTAACTCAGAGTAGTCGACCAATATGTGAAGTAGTCGACTACACTGTAATCAACAGAAAGTTTATTTTTAAGATTTTACATTGAGTAGTCGACTATAAAGGTAAGTAGTCGACTAAAAAGTAATTTTTCAGAAAAATTGTTTGTAAGACTTGTGCATGTAGTCGACTATAAGTTAGATTAATCGACTACTTAATGTTTAAATTTATGTATTTTTGTTTTAAAAATTAATTTAAATCTTCAATTGAACATATACCTAATTCCCTTCTTAATTTAACATAAACTTCTTCTTTTAGTGGTTTTGTTAATATATCTGCAATTTGTTTATGTCACCTTTAAGCACATGATCACGTAGAAAATGATGTCTAATATCAATGTGTTTTGTACGTGAGTGTTGAATAGGATTTTTAGATAAATTAATTGCACTAGAATTATCACACATAATAGATGATATGGGACAATTTATGCCATAATCAGTTAAACTTTGTTTCATCCATAATATTTGTGCACATGCAAGGCTTACAGCAATATATTCAGCTTCAGTTGTTGATAATGATACTGAATTTTGTTTCTTACTAAACCAAGATACAAGTGAATGTCCTAAGAAATGACATGTTCCACTTGTACTTTTTCTCTCAGATTTACATCCGACAAAATCAGCATCACTATATGATATTTAATCAAAAGAACTATGTTTTGGATAATATAAACCATAATTTGTAGTATCTTTAATATATCTAAATATTC
>NC_033797.1:66995967-67005254 GCF_001876935.1 Asparagus officinalis | reverse complement strand
CTTATTACATTGTTGACTTCAGCGGTTCGGATTTTCGAGGGTACCGGTTGACTTGAGTCAGATAACACCTCTGAATTGGCCAAAGCTTCTTGCAAGGGCCTCTCTGGTTTCCTTGGATAACCGCGTCAACATCAACTATAGCGTTATCCGCGCTGGAATATTAGTAGCTTGACCATGATGTCAAAGGCGCGTGGAGTTTTCGAATCTTTCCGGTTTATCTTTTTCAATCGGAGACTGAAACCGAGATTGCTTCGACGATGTTGAACCTCCTCGGGCTCTTTTCTTTATGTTTATCCACGACGCTGTTGTCGAGCTTCTTTACGCCGGTGTCGGGACTTGTAATCACCCCCATCTTGTGACGAGTTTTGGCTGGTCCCGTTTATTCACCCCCTGCCTCACTAGGGTGGCGGATAGTTGTAGCTAATTCGTTTTCGTTCGGGTCGCCAAAAAAACTTCTTGTCTTCTTCAGAGAGGTGAAAGTGGGGGATTCTTTCGTCATCTTTCCCCTGGGTGATGAGCAGAGACTCCGCAGGCAAGCTTTCCTTTGGACTTCTTCGTGGATGACGATCCAGCCATTGTTACATCTTGCAATCAGATCGGGTATGAACCCAGGGGATTTCGCCGTTTGGGGCTGTATGTGGCACAAGTACCTTTTGGCGCTGTCCATGTTGTGGTCATCGTTTTACTGTCTTCATCCCTACTTGGTGATCGCGCTCCGGTTTAACCATTTTGTGAGGCACCATCCAAAGACTGATTGATAGCTGCGTTTGCGTCTAACGTTCATTGGGCCGGGCTTCGGGGTTATAAACACCTACATCATAGCGCCTGGATCTTGTCTGAGGTTGGTGCACGACTTGTTGGGTGATGGAACCGCTCTGTGGTAATGCCGCAATATTCGGTCCGTCACTTTGTTCGGGCCCCTGTCTTGATCCACGATCCGGCAGCTGGATTTTTGTTGTTCTCCAACAGGTATTTGAAGATGCCGGGAACTTCGTCTCATCCTTGAAGGAGTACAACTTTAGAAACCTCCGCTCCGTAGATTTCTGTTCTATGGCCTTGTTGCCATTGCCCTCGAGTGATTGTTGTGGGGCTTGGTTGCTGTGGCTGCTGTGTGCCTGAGTGTGCCAATTGAAGAAGCGTTTGATAGCATAACTGCAATTAGCATGTGCCTTACCTTTCCCCGTGGACGAAGTTTTGCTTTGGAGCACTTGGGTCGCGGTTTGGGCCTCTTTCTGCCTTCTTCCTCTGAGGAATCTTCTCAGCTTGCTCTCCCCGGACTTCTCAAGTCCTTCCATGTCTTAGATGGCTGTCAACCGATTGCTTCCAGCACGTCCACGCGAGGTTGTTGTGGCCAGGTCTGGAGGATTGAATTCCTCAGTAATCGGGTCCCGGCAATTCATCGCCTTGTTCTGAACCTTTTGACGAAGGTTCGACTAACTCTCCGTCTCTTTGCTGCTTCTAATCAGCAACGATTCCGATAGATACCTCCGTGTCGTCGTCGAAAAAAATTGGCCAGGAACTTGGTCTCATGATCATCCCAAGCTGTTTCACGCTGACCTGGCTTGAGGCGGCGATACCAATCGAGGGGCTCCGCGAAGAGTGCCGACGAAATGACCGCACCATCAGAGCTCATTACCAGAGATCTACCCCCAAGTCGATTTGAAGGTAAATCAAATGCTGGTACGGGTAGGTGAACCCTCCCATTAAAACGGCGTGCAAAGTTAATTAGATTAAACTTCGCGATTGATCATTCCCATTCTCTGGGTATGGGGCAAGGGATGCCTGTTTTCTTCGTCTCTGAGCGGAAAATCAATGTTGATTTTGCTCTCGAGTTTCTTGATCTCAAGACTTTCGCCTGTGGATGTTTCATGGCATTCTCGTTACCACCCCCTCTTTGACAGGATGATCATTGGTATTCTGAGCATTTTGTATCTCATCTTCAGATTAACCGGGTTTACGACGATTCTGCTCGCCTTGTTGGTTCTGCCAATGCTTGGATTTGTTAGGTCATGCATTTCTCTGCATCTGCTGCATGGCCATCTCCATCTCAAACTTGAAACTTTCTTTCTTGGCTTACCAAAGCGTGCTTCAAGCATCTTGGCCATCTGCTCCGCACTTATCATAATGCCTCACCGAGGGTTGTCCCTCGCTGGATTACCGTATTATTCTGATTGCAACCGCGGAGCGGATCAGATTCCTTCATCTTCTGAAGGCGCTTTTTCTTGTCCGAACGCCTACCCATAGGTTGCCTCGTTCGGATGGTCACGGATTGAGACGGGTTCATATGGTCGGAAGTCCTCTCAGAATCGACTCGAAAATCAGTCTCGTGACGATGTTCCTTCTCGTCATGATTGGTTGTGCCCTCGGAAATTCTCCGTCTTCATCACCCTTTCTTCTTCTTGGAAGCGCCTTAGTCCCTTGCGCTTTTTGGCGTCTCCGCGCCTGAGTCTTTCAAAAACTTAAAACTCTTTCGCGCGGACCGCCTTAATGCCAAATTGCATTCAGAAATACCGCCACCGAATGAGTTTGGACCAGGGGACATTGAAATTTCCTGTTCCGGGGACTCCTCTCCTGGTTCTGTTTCGTACTTCCCAGTCACGATAATACAAACTCGTCATCTTGACAGTCGGAGTAACCCTATCGGCACTGGGCACGACTTCTCAGGTATAACACTGATCATTATCAGATGATAATGTTTCCATCTGAGGTTTGGTTATCGCCTTCTTTCGGCTTTCAAAGCGTTACACGCTAGAAAAACGTGCTTTCTGTGGGCGTGAGTCACTCAGCGTGCTCTTCGCACTTCGATTACGCAAGTTAGTGCTCGCAGCCTGCCTTGCGAGCTCTTTGTCAATACTGAGGGTGACGGCGCTACCCCAGTGTGTTGAGTCGTTCTGGGCTTCTTCATCAGGGCCCAAACGCTCGTGAACTGAGCTTTGCCTCTTCTCGTGGGGAACTGGACCGAGCGCGCCTTCCAAAAACTGGTCTTCTTCCTTTCGCGGATGATTCTGCCATGATCTCCGCGAAGTAGCCATAGCGAACTAACGGCGACTTGGTTATTCGCCGCGAGTTTGAAACCTTGCTTATAAGGGCTGCACTGGTTGCCTTTTTTTGGCCTGAGTCGCACTTCAGCCTTAGGCTTCCAGACTTGGCGGGTCCCTGATGGTGGCTCTTCGCCTCCTCCTTTGCCAGCTTTCTACGCGGCCTTCCTGAGCTTGAGCCCGTGCCTGCGCTGACATCGCGCGGCCTGCTCTGCGAATCGCTCTTCAAGTGGTCGAAGCGTTCCGTTTGCACGCGCCGACCCATTCGTTCTGTTTGGCGGCTTGTGAAGAGTCGCCGTTCTTGCGGCCGCGTTGTGAGGCCTGTTATGCCTCTATCCATTCTTCAGCATCGCGCCGTGTAGCGGAATCGCGTCCGTAAGACTGCTCATCGCCTTAGCGAGCTTGCCGCGCAAGCGCGTGACGACGCCTCTGCGCGCGGCATCTCTTTGTAGGAAGAAGTCACAACGCCCTGATAGTGGAGGCGTTCGGCGGAGTAGAGTTGAAACCTGGTGCCGGTCCGGTGGAATTTTCATCTGACGGCGACTTTGGCGTCAGCTGGGTGAGAGCTTCGTTTGGCTTCTCGAGCAGCCCTGCCCGAACCAACAAACTTCTTTTCTCCCGGAGGAGAACTTCTTGGACTTGCGGGGGGGTAGACCGCCGACGAGGACACGTAACTCCTCGATATTAGCTCTTGGTCGAATTCGATACTCGACCTCCTCCAGACCGGGATTTGGCGAATCCGCGGTTGCGACGTATTCCGATCTCGACATCGGAGCATCGACCGGCTCCACTGTGGGATCGCCAGATTGTTCGCCGTGCCGGAAAACTGTTGTCTTTTTCATTTGAAATAATCGTCATCTTGGATTACAAAAAGATCCGGTCTTTTTTTGTAGATCGCGTTACATTAAATCAAAGAAAAATTAAGAAAAATTACAACTTTCCTTTTCGTGAACAAATCGCGAGCTCCTGTTTTTGCCGGTGTCGCTCGTCTTTTGTTGTTTCTTTGCAACGCCCGGGTTAATCCGTGGACCACCGCGCGATCTGATTCCGGTCGGATCTACACGCATTTGACGGGTATTATTCCACGAGGAGAATAATAGCTTCGGCAGGGATTTAGTCCCACTAAGGCGAAAATCGCCTCGGATCTCGCAGATCTAAGACCCAAGCTTAGCATCTGGAGTGTGATCTCTGTAGTCTCAGCAATCTGTTCTTTCTTCCTCTCGAAATCCTATGCCTTTTCTGACGTGGATGCTCGCGCAGAATCAGATCCGAATGTGCAGCTCTTCGCAGTCATTCAAAGCTCGAGTTGCCTCCCCCCCCCCCCACCGTTCCCCCCCTCTTCAATCCTTGCAGAGTTTTGCTCTTGAATTCCCAACCTTGAATGAGGCAATGCTAGCCTATTTTATAGGCTATCTGAACTGTGCCCGCGCAAGGAAAACGGTCGACTACCTCTGGGTGCCGGCACTGGTGCCGAGCCCACCTTTTGAGGTGGCTTCGGCTCTTGCGCCCAACGCCACCCCAAGGTGGCTCGGCACATGGCCGAGCACCCTGAGCGTGGCCTCGCTCCGCGTGGCAGGGTGGCTCGGCCACCGAGCCACCTCAGGCGCGTGGCTCGGCTTTTGGCCGCAGCCACCTTGAGGCGCTCGGCTTTGGCCGAGCCCCTCGGGTTTGCTGTTTTCCGTCGTTTTTGTTGTTGTGCGTCCGTAGGCTTTGGTGATCTGAAATCTGATTGTTTGATCTGATTTGCCCAGTAAGTCTGATTTCCTGATTTCAGGTAAATCACTTCTAGTTCGAGGTCCGAAACTGATCTTTGATTCCGATCGTATTCGTCCGAATTCTGTTCCGGTTGGATGACTTCGTCGCATTCTTTTAACACTTTGGCTTGATCCGACGCGTATGGATGCCCATTCCGTCGCATTGCAGTTGCGATTCGTCAGATCTCATCTCGTCGCCTCGTTGGTTCGTCGGTTTGTGCCGAGCTATGCTAAGGGACCTATAAGCAATTTTATATACCTACAAGATGAACCTAGAAAAATACAAAAGCTAGCAGTGGAACATCAATGTTTGCATCATCAGCCCATCCAGCATCAGAATATGCACGAAGAGATAAAGAAGAGTCTGAGGGAAAAAATAATGATTAGGTTATAGTGCCACGGAGATATCGAAGAACCTGAATGAGAGCTGCATAGTGATTGAAAGTCGGACTACTGACAAACTGGCTCAAGATGTGTACTGCATAGGTGATATCTGAATGTGTTGCTGAAAGATAAATCAATGCTCCGATAAGTTCACGATATCGAGTAGGCTGAGGTAAAAGGATCGCCATCATTATGTCGAAACTTCAAGTTCATTTCCATCGGTGTGGAGAGAGGAGTGGTAGCAATGGAAGGATCACTAAAAGTAGCATGCTCAAGGAAAATATATCTTTGGCACACATAACAACAACATCAACAACTATAAATACTACGCTTTTAACGTACATGGCAATCAGATCCAAACTTCCCCATAGGAGAGCAATATGTTTTTACCATGTGACCTGCAAAACCTGAATAATGAAGCTTAAAGATGAGAACTTGATATTTTTAGAGAATGGGATTCAAGGGACAGTTATTAAGGATTTTTATCTAAACTACTATATAATGAACATAGTAGGGGTAACAAAAGTTGGATGAGCGCTCGACATTTTCCTCCTCCTTATTATAATTTGGAGGGTAAAATGGTAATTTTGCAAGAGAAACTTTTTTTCGTTCCTTTCTTTTCATTCTTATTTCTAGAAGATTCTAAATCATGACATGAGATAGGTTTTGAAATCACATAATTAAGATTGTAATTTTCCAAGAGAGACATTTATGTTATTTCTTTTAATTTTTCAAGAGATTTCTTTGTTCCCTTTTTATTTCTAGAACATTCTAAATCATGAAATGATAATACACACATAATTAAATTACAATATCCCCGTTTTTATTTTTATTTTAAATTTTAGTCACTTACTCTAATTATATTATAGTCAATTGGGAAACTACTCAACAAAATTTTGTTAAGGATAGACTTAATTGATAAATAATAGTTTAAGGTACATTTCCTACGTAGCATTTCAAAGTAAAATTACATCAATTAAATCACCATCAAACTATTAAATGAATATGTAAGACTAATCATGTAACTGAACATTTTTGCACATGCATCTCACGTGCCAATATGTTAGTTAGAGTATAAATGAAAGACAACAAACATCATGTATAAAAAAGATGTCTTTGCTACATAAAAATGAAATGGAGATCCTTCACAAAATCTAGAGAAAAATAGAATGAGAAAGTTCTCTGATTTTCGATTTCATCACGGACACTGTTGCAGTATGAAGCCTAGTAGAAGGGATGAACCAAAATTAGTAGCCACGAACCAGGAAAAAATGAAAACATATACCAAGTAAGAACAAAAAAGAAACAAAAAAAAAAAAAACTAGTACTGTCCACAGGAAAATGACTTGAAACTTGAATAACTTGTATATTGTTTACACATTTCATACTCTATATCTCCTTCATTGACCCCCTTTATCATTTGTTATTGACTCCATTTATCATTTATCATGTGAAACGCAGAAATCTTTTGCTGAACACAGTTTTCCCTCCGTGCTCCATGCGACCTATTCATATATTTTCAAATTCTTGGGGGTATCTCTCCTGCAACTTCTTCACAGTAGATGCCAGCACCAAGTAAAACTTTGCCTGGAAAGATTCTTTCCTTTGGCCTGAGAACTTGAAGACTTGATACTTCTGCATCATAAATTGAGTTGAGATCACACTGTAATAGACCTCAACCATCCTACTCGAAAGAACAGCCCTCACTACTGTGTCCTTGCCCTGCACTACTGATATGCAACTCAGTTCAAAATCAGGAGACACGTAAAATATGAGGAATAAATATTCCATCTCAGATACATGTATGGTATCCACTGAGAGCTCAATGAAAACAATCTCACTATCAGAAGCTTTCGAATTTGCAGTCCATAATGACAAGAGCAAGGACAAAAGAATACCAGTCACCGATACTCACATCTTCATGTTCTTATTCTCCACAGCCAAGATTAGCTAATTCACTCAAGACTCAAAGAGTAGGTAGTCCTTTGCCAATTCTGAACGCACATTCTAGAGCTAGAATCATAATCCCAAAGCCCAGAACGCAACTGCCGCTCAAACTTCCTCTTCCTCCCGCTAATCCAATTATTATGAAGAACAACACATCCTAACTTCAAACAAGCTAACCTGACGTTAGACTTCTCCCATAAACCTTTATAAGCTCCATTAGGAAACGAACTTCGATTGAGGAAGATAACAGTTAGTTTTGTTTCTGGTTCAAAACAGCGATCATCACCAACACGGTTAGCTCCGCCTTCTCCACATAAAACATCGTAGAAGCTTGGCTGTTCTGATAAGTCTGAAGTGGATGCATGCTTCACAACCTTTTTTAGTGCGGCGATGGTGACTGGATCGGAGCGAGCAAAGTAGAATCCGGAGTTTAATCGCCGAGGCAAGTTGATAGGCTCTGTTGGAGAAGGGAATGGACGGAAATAATCAATGAGTGAAATATTTAATTATTCATGTAGTGTAACAGATCAGATTTTTCCAAAAATTATTATAAACTGCAAGTATTATCACAGAGGAAAATAAATTAATTTTAAATTAGGGTCAATTGTACTCCTCAAAAACAATAGGGTTAGTTGCGGGAAGACCCCCTCTGGCTTTGATATTTTGAACATAGTATGACTTCAGTTTCATTGCTGCAGATAGATCCCCGACTGATTTTTTTTTAGTTTTTTACCCTCAAAGAATGAGATTTTTTTTGACAGATTAGACCCCTGAGGGTAAAAGAGTTAAAAAAAATTGCTCAAGAGGTTTATTTGCAACTATAAAACTAGAGGGGCATCAAAAAACAGGGACACTACAGGGCATCTATCCACAGTTAGCCCTAGTTTAAATTATAGTGCAACCCAATTTAACTCAAAAGATCCTGAGGCTCAGAATTTGGATACAAGTGAGAACTTGAAACTTGAGATGATTTGGAATGCATCTATGTGCTCTCAATTATCTTTTGATGGGACTGGCTGGATCTGGTCAATCCAGGTACATCCAACAATGCTTGCGTTTACGAACATGTATTCTTCATATAATCCGCACTTAAGTCAACCAGTATAATAGTGAATAAGTTGTCTTATTTCTTCAATCAAAACACTGAACATTGCTGCTGATGAAATCAGTTTGAGACTCTAATACCATGTAAATGATACTCCATAGATATTGACTTTTATCTGATTCGAGCTCTAATTTGGCATGACAGCAATATATCTCTCACTAATTCCCCAATATTTACCTTAATCTGCTAGATACTTATTGCTCCTAAGACACTCGACCATCTAGCTTATTCAATAACTTGAGTTTTCCCGAAAGATCAAAAACATCAACACTCTTAATTTCAGCATGAAACATGGAAATTCAAATTAGTTTTTCTAGAAAGTAGTAAGAGATCCGCAAGAACAAGAACAAAAAAATAAATAAATGAGAAAATGAAATGAAGAGTAGAGCACAAGATCAAGTATAAAGAATGTTGTGGTTACATTTACCTGTCTTGTTGAATTCATCTGACATTGCCAACAACGTAGCAGAACCAAATGAATGGAGAAAAGGCATCGGATTCTCAAACCAATATACGTCAACATCACTCATGAGGACATTATATCCAAGTTTTAGTATCTGCAACACTATCCGAGATTTCACTTTTGTTACTCTCTGGAAACATTTAGTACCAAAGTGACAGTCGTCAAAGCTGATGTTGCTAGGAGCGAGGGGATCCTTAAACACTGGCAATCCCTAAAATTAGAAGACCGGCGTGCTTCACCATAAGGATATATACAAATAAAAACAGGGTTAATTGCAAAGTGAACCCCTGTACTATCGCCGAATTGCGGATAGACTCCCTGTGGTTCTATTGCAGTAGATAGACTATCACCCAATTGCGCATAGACCCCTTGAGTGATTTCATTAATAATAAATTTATCTCAAGAGGCCTATTTGTCAAGGAACAATAAAATAGTCAAGAATTTCACCTAGGGGGTCTATCTGTAACAATAGAACTATAGAGGTCTATCCGCAATTAACCCAAAGAAATACAATGAAGAATTTGACTACAGTAAAAGGCAAACACCACTGTCATTAACCTAATAGATAACTTACAAGAAGGTTTACTAAAGCCGAT
>NC_033797.1:66952896-66995957 GCF_001876935.1 Asparagus officinalis | reverse complement strand
ATAAATATCGTGATCCAGAGCACAAACTATGAAATTTGTGACGGCTAACTGACGTAATCGACAGACCCAACTCATGAGCATGTCCCTGTAATTGTCTCCAGCAACTGCAAGCACAACGGACTTATCCTTGTTTGCGATAATTTGAAGAAGAGAATTAAGAGAAAGTGATAAACTTAATTCCCTTGGCATTTTGAAAGAAACTTTATGCCACTTGGAACAAGGAACATTTCTGTCCCATAAATGGACATCTTTCATAAGATTCGTCCATTCCTTTCGTCGCCAAAATTGCAGGAACTTTTCAGATAACCATGATGGATTAGCAAAATCGTTCAAAAAATAGACAGTACCGTTCGCTGAATCAAACAAACAGTACTGTCCTGAGCACTTTGTAAGCCTAAATGAAATCGTGGTATTTGGACGGAAATAAAGTGATCCATACAATGAAGCAAGATGATGGTTTCCTTCATCCTCCCAAGTTTTGTTAAGCTTGCTGCTAGGACTCACAGACAAACTCTCCAAATAAAAACCGGGAGCCGCCAAAGTGGCATCAATTACAATTCTAAAGTCTGATGACAGCACCTCATTTACAAGCCACTCATTATGAAGCCCTCTATTGTATGCGAAAGGAGGAATAATTCCGGCATGTAGAGGAGGATCTCCTGTATTCCACGCCATAAGGATTCTCTCTCCACAATTTCTCCATTGGCGATTCTGAACTAGAAACTCCTGCACCTGCTAAGAGATAATGCCATGAATTAGCAAAGCAACCCATTAGGGTTAATGGCAGATAGACCCCCTGTACTATCACCCAATTGCGGATAGACCCCCTGTAAGTTCTATTGTTTCAGATAGACCCCCTTAGGTTAAATTGTTTAGGCTCTTTTACCCTCAGATAAACTCCCTAATCTTCACCCTGCGACAATATCCGCTAAAATTTCACCAGGGTTAAAAGAGCCAAAAAAAAATTTTTAACCTAGGAGGTCTATCCGCAACAATAAAATGACAAGGGTAATAAGTTTAGAATAATGATACTGCAGGAGATATATGTGCAATTAACTCAACCATCCAGCAAGTTTTGCAGTTATGCATTTAGGTTTCTCTCTACCTTTTTGGCTCCTATCCTTTTCCCGTCTTTTTGTAGCCAATTCTGTCCAGTGTCATCTAGAAGGAATGGAAAGCGTGGGATGCTTGAAGAGACGGAGGTGAGGAACCAATCGCGATTGAGTTTATGAACATAATGAAGGGTGGTGATGATGTCAGGTAGAAGAATGGTCTCCGGATCAACAAGAAGAGAAATGCCTGCGTGAGAAGCTTGCGACCTCGCAACCATGGAGTGAAAGAATGGAGTCCCTAAGAAGCTAAAATTAATGTTAATTCAATACTATTATTAAATATCAAAAATAATAACAACTTATACATGTTTATTAAAAGTACAAAAGAAATACACAATAAAACTTTAATGATCTCAAATCTCCTTAGCTTCTAATCAAATCATGAATGAAAGAAAGAAATTTCAGAGTTCAATTCAATATGTATGTATCTCTTTTTAACGAGCTCATGGTGCCCCCACATGTTAGGACAGAATGCGAAAATAGTATCTCTTTTTATAAACAAAAGAATCTCTTTTGTTTATATTTAAGCAACATATGTTTGCAAGGTGTCTGGCACAACATTAGATTATGCTGGACGAAAACACCAAGAATGCATGACATTCCTATTGCAAATGCTATCTTCTATAGAGTATTCTTGGTATTGCAATCACAAGATTCTGTACTTGATATGGAACAAAATTACCTGTTCCCACAATAAGTTTTAGATTTGTTGATAAAAAAATCATACACTTGTTAAATAGACATTAATCCAACTCTAACACTGAAAAAATCTACTAAATCTTTCTTCGCAGCTGGCAAAAAGATTGGGATCTACTATATAACTATCTTAACCGCAATATACAAAAATTCATAACAACCCGTCCAAACAACCCAAAAAAAAACAATCAAATTTAAGCCACTTACGTGAAATCTATGCCCGATTCAACGACAACCCTGTTTCCAAAATTGCTGGCAAATGTTAAAACAGAAGGGTGCTGACCAAATAGAACAACATTGACATTTGGAGAAAGACGCAACCATGACCTTATAGCAATTTCCTGCCTTGCTCCAACTGAATCCAACCCATCATCATAAAATGGCCGAGTCGCCGAAAATATAGTTATATTGGGAAAACCAAAGTCAATAACTTCAAATTTTCTAGCATTTCTAGTATTGGGGTCTTTCTGTTGAAGGTTTTGATTTTGTATAGCGGAGTAAAGAGAGGCAGCGAATAGAAAGAAACCCAAGAGACAGAGTGAGGATCCAAGGAAACCCAACTTCATCTGAAGCAAACAAAAAAAAAAAAAAAAAACAGCTCAAATCAAGCAACGGAAACAGTATCAAGTGCGAGACAGAGGATTTGATTGGGTACATACTCTGGTCTTGCTGCTGATGCGGCGACGGCAATTGGAGAGAGCAGAAATCCTGCTCGTTCTCTTCATTGGGACCATTGCTGAATATTTTTGAATTTTTTTTCCCTTCCAATTTTAGAGAGGAGAAGTTGAGGGAGGGAGAGAGAGAGAGAGAGAGAGTAAAAAAGAGCTGAAGAGTGGAGAAACCGCGGGGGGGATCCGAGGTCGAGTGGAACTTTAACCGAAACTAACGGAAACGGAAAGAAAGTAAACGGCAGAGTTAGGGAGGGAAAATTATGTAATTAACCCATTTTTAACCAATAGTGACAGAAGTGTATTTTAAGGAAACTACTGTGGATTTTATTGTTTTATAGACAAATTATTATCATTTGGTCTTAACCTCACTTTGGTCTATTACTTAGCCTCGTATCTCAAAATCATGGTCATCTCTTATAATATGTCATCTACCATTGGTCCTCGCTTCAAAAGAAACTTTACTTTCAAAATAATCATCTTCTCATCACCTTGAATTAGTTTAAGAAATTATATAGATGAAACATGGGACTTATGCAAACTAGACCCTTTTTGGAAACAATATATACCAAAAATAAAAATCCTTTAAACAATTTGATTATATAAACCAAAATCAATATTTAGCATAGGTTACAATTTTTGAACATCTAATTTTGCAATTATTTGTTTGAGGAATTTTTCAAATAAGAGTTCTTAAATTAGATATATTTTAATAATAGTCCCTCAAATCTCCATATTGTAAACATGTCAAGCACTTCAAATTGGGTCAAAGTAACATGTTAACCAGAAGCAAACAGAGTGCTGCGTAACAACCAATGAGCTCTCAATAAAACTTATTCGCATGATCCAAGTCCAAATTAACCCCTATTCTATAATTGCAATTCTAACACTACATCAAATTAAACTCCCTTAACTCTCTACAACAACCAATATTCATTGGCATCTCTTGATCAACCGAAACCCATAATAAATAAATAAATAAATAAAGTGGGTTTTAAGTTTTCACTGTCGCTGCTATCTCCCCCTTTGAAAACTGGAGGCCTCTTCTTCATTGTATTGGCTTCCTATTATTTTCTCCTTCAAAAAGGTCCATTAAAAACACAAAGAATTCCCATTGGTTATTCTCACCCGATAAATTGTTTCATTTCTCAGATTCTAAGTTTAGTTGATATGAAATTAAATACATAGGCTTGATTCTTTCAACAAATCTAAGGCCTAAGCCTTTCGTAAATGATATTATATGAAGCAAAGCTCAGGCGCAGGTGAAGCTACTTCTATGTGCTCAGATCATCGATGTATAAAGCCGAAGAGAATCAAGCAAGCTCAGATATCCACGTAAGAAGTTGAAGTGAATCCAGCAAGCTGGGTAACTCTGGATATGTACAAACATAGTACTAGAGCTCCAAAGGCGGACATTTATTGCCTGAAGAAGAAATGCAATGCTGCCTGAAAGTACCTCTTGCATAATTGATAACTTCCGAGTATGAAATAGAAGCTGTGCAGGTTTAGCCTGATGAGTTCGAGCAATAACACCACGAGTTTCCTCAAGTTTAGCTCTTACCAAAATGGTGGTGTTGCTATATCTACAAGAGAAATCCAGCATCTTAATCTTATTGTTGCCTCGGATTAGCATCTGCATTCAATAATCATAATATGTTTTCAGAATTCAGAGACTTCAAATAGAAAAGATAAGAATGACATCAGCATGCACGAGAGGAGAAATTGACATGATGCCCAAATTAAATTACTTTAAACTTTGTCATGTTAGTGTTTACTGTAATTTTATCTACAGTTTGTAGTTCATACTAATTTGCTATTCACCCTGAAATTTTGCCGGAAAAAAAAGTTGCTAAAATACACAAATGGGAAAAATGACATTGTAATTGAACTACATGAAGCAGTTGTGACTTTCTACACAGAATTCGAACATCAACCAGCTCCTTTCGTCTGGATGGCCTGACGTGAAGAAAATAACAAAAGATAAAATGAGATTAAAGTCTCATTATCTATTAAGCCAACAAGCTTGCTAAACCATGCATTAGTTATATGTTCATATTTAAACTGAAACATAGAAACTGCTCTCATAGAAGGTGATAACATCTTTTAGAAGGAAACCCCATTTCATCTGTGTTTTCAAGAATGCAAAATGTCACGCTCTTATAAACAAATCACTCGTTCAACACTTCAACAAATAATGCTCTTCTATTCCTTTAAGGGATTAATGGTTAAAATTGGTAATTCTTCCACACATGTTCAATCACATGATTAAATAAAGAGAAATAGTAACTGATTTACATAAAAGTCAAACTATTTACGTATGAAAAGTAAACGCTCCAGTCAATCAAAGAACCAGAAACCAACTCCCAAATCTCTTCGTACTTCTTAATTCTCCTAACTGCATTGTTGACTGATTGAAACAGGAACTAAGATCAGTGATAAACAGATGATGGTGCCAACAAAGCGCAAATCACTGAAAGCAGATGGTTATTAAATGTTACAACCATTTCTCATAAGACGATGCAACCAAGACAAGCCTTCAAAAATTAAAGAATTGATGTAGGATCAAGATCAGTCACTCGGCAAACCAAATCAACTCGCTCCTCCTGCTCAGTCTGCAAAAGGAAAAGGACCAATCTTTGGAAAACCACCAGGAAAGTTTGGATACAAAGACATGGAGGAAACAACAGATAGCTTATCAGCATAAGAATTTGGTGACGGTACTGAGTTATTGGGTGGAGAGGGAGGAGTTGTGCTGGTTTATAAGTAGGTCCATGATGAAGCATTGAAAAAATATTTAGATGGTAAGGCTTCTCAAGAGTTTATTAGCAGTATTGTCTCTGTTCTCTTCAAAATTTTCAAATATTCAGGGTTTGGGGTTGTATTGACAGTTAACTTGTTTTCCAATAAAAGCCTTTTGTGGGAATTGAATTGCTGCGATCTGTGGGTATCAATAGATCATGATTAAGGTTTTCCAAGAGCTTGTTAGTAGTTCTCTGCTCTTTTCAAATTTCATACTTTGAATTTGAGACTTGCACAGTCGCACTTGCCACTTAATAAGTATTACAATAAAAGTAGTTTATACTTCACTTTTGTGGGATTTGACATGTCAATGGGTGATTTCTCACAAGTAGGTATATATAATATGCCCCCTTTTGCAACCAATTTCAAACTTCTATTCTTTATGCGATTTTTTTAAAGCAGTACTACTGGTTTTAACTCTTTATATACAACTTTACAAGCAATATAATCTTTAGTTAACATGGAAACTTGGGTGACCTAAAGCAGTAGTATATTTTGAGTTTGAAGTTTCAAGTGCCTTTTCCTCCTCAGCAACAAGTTTAAGACAAACTGAGAAATCAAGCAGTCATTAGCATTAATAACAAGACAGCCCAATTCATTCCCAGGCATACAAAATATTATTAATCCAATGCAATGGCATCTTGCTTTGTGCTCCCTTAAGCAAGAGATACCCCCACAGAGGTAAGAGACTAAGTGCGCTAATTAAAATTTCATGTTATAAGACTGATATCTTGATAGTAGCTCGTGAGGAACTCGCCTATACAGAAACTAGTCATGGTATAAGTTGAAAATAAACAGTAACCATCATAAATCTGCTCAGATACAGTTAACCTTGGTTGAGCTACATTACATACTACGGTTTTTACTTCAATTACCACCTCTTGTTGAAAAGAAAAGAGCCATATACCATTTTACTACATGATTATAATACTAGTCATAGTCTGTAGCTGATGGAGTTTCAAACTTGCTTGCAACAAAATAGAAAGAAACGTATGGCACCGGAGTCAAAGGAATACTAATAATTTAAGGGTCAAACTTTTTACCGCTATCCTTTTTTTCTTTTTAATTCAGTATACATGAAATCAGAGGACTACAGCCTTACACATCATTAGAAAGGATCAAAGTGTTGGCCTTCTTATTTTGATAATGATTTAACAAACAATTTACATCTAATGTTGTTTGTCTAGTGTTAGTAAATTCCTATTTATTGTAGACAAATAACATGTTGGAGGATGGATGGAATAGAGCTTCAACGATAATATCTAATGGAGGTTGTCGGAATAGTAGGTGAAGCTATGTACAATTCAAGTTCAAGATCCAAGTTCAAGCTTCATCCGCAAGTGTACCAAGTCGAGTTTATTGAAGATCAAGATCTAGCTTGGTTAACTTAATTTAGGTTTTATATTATGTGTGTTAAGTACCTTAAGCTTAATATCATATACACACACGTATTTGGTTTCTATGTATATATATAGTTATATATATACATGCATGGTTTTGGGTTTTCATGTTTACAAATATGAAATTACATATTTCATATTTATTATTGTGTTTTGATTTAACTACTTAGATATGAAACGTATTTGGTTTCTACGTATATATATAGTTATATATATACATGCATGGTTTTGGGTTTTCATGTTTACAAATATGAAATTACATATTTCATATTTATTATTGTGTTTTGGTTTAACTACTTAGATATGAAACAAATATATTTTCATATACATACTCATATGTTTCATTTTTTATTGTATTTGTAAAAATATTGTATTCTTAGTTTTTGGACTTAACAATAATCATATACATATTTTATTAAGTCTACATAATCATTGTGCAAAGTTTCAAAACATGGTTTAGCCAAAATATCAAAATTCACATGTTTACATTTTCATGTTTTGACCTATTTTGTAAAATGATGATATTTTTTATTTGGGAAGTCCTTTTTTTAGCATGTTTATTATCATGTCTACAATCATTCCCCAAAGTTTTACATTTTTTAAAATTTATTTGATATTTTTAAATAGTGTTTTAAGATCAGAAAACAACTTTCAAAACCTGATTTCTTGTATCAGTTCACGGTCGACCGCCACGGTCGACCGTCAGCTCAAATTTTCCCACGGTCGACCGCCAAAGTCTCTGGAAGTTTTCTGAGATTCTGTAGTGCCTCGCGGTCGACCGCGAGAATTTCACGGTCGACCGCCGATAGCCCAACGGCTATATTGGGTACAGAATCGTATTCCTGATTTTCTGGGATTTTTGTTGTTTTGGTTTGGGGTTTTTGCTGTTGTTTCTCTTCCTTTATAAACCCTCAAACCCCCTTCTATCTCAATAACCCAATGGATTGTTTTAAAGAAGTTTAAAAGAGTTTTTGAAAAGAGTTTTAGTTGGGTTCAAAGTCTGTTTGGTTTGTGAAGATTGTTTTGCAAGTGGAGAAGATCATCTACAGTGTTTGAACTTCATCTTAATCCTCCTCTCCAACTTGATTTTTAGAGAAGAATTCCTAAACTCTATTTTCTAGCTATTTATCGTTTTTGTTCATAATTCCTATATGCTAGATTTTAATTGAGTTAGATTTGATTTTACTCATTGTTTACACACACACCCACTTGAGCTTATTGTATTTTTATACATAGTATATTTGGGTTGGTGAGAGTTGTAACAATTGAGTGTGAGCTTTTATTGTGTTCTCATCCATATTAGAGAACAATCATTCTTTGTATTGTGTTTTATCGTGAGATCACTTTGTAATACACTTGTACACCGAGAGGAGTGTGTGGTGAGAGTCGGGGATCGTCCCAAGAGGAGTGGCGTCGGTTGACGAATCTAGGGAGAGGTTGTAACCGAGCACTTAAGGGAGACACGGTTAGGTCCAACACTTGTGAGGGTGTAGAGTGGGTTTGCAAGAGTGTGAGTTGTAGAGTTTTCGGTTAACTAGAAAACCGAGTGTGTAAAAGTTTCGACTTTCAAACCGGATTGTGATAGTGGATTTCTCCCCGGGAGTGGGGAGCGGAGACGTAGGACGGAAGATCCGAACTCCGTGATCATTTGAGTGTGTTTGAGTTTGTCATTGGCGCATTTGCTTTTGCATTTATCTTATATCGCCAATTGTGCATTGCTTATTTTATTTCATCCACTATCTTGTTTATGTTTATTTCACCCTTGTGTTAATTTATATATCCTTGCATATATTTTTATCATATAGGATATATCTCATTGTTTATTTTGCTTATCCTAGCTCATTTATCTTGTTGTATTTCATACTTGCTAGAATAACTTATTAATTAGTTTTAATTGGCATAAAATCAGATTAGATTAGCATAAGACCCTAATCACCCCCCCTCTAGGCTCTAACAATTGGTATCAGAGCTTGGTGCTCTTTGATTTAAGGTCAAATCGCCTTGAATTAAAGATCCAAGTTATCTTTTTGTGCTAATATTATTTTGATTGTATTTGTATCTTGCTTGCATATTTTTACAAATTATGGATATGAATGATGCATCTTGTTTAGGCTATAATTCTAGTACTGCTCCTAAATTCAATGTTTTTCCTTATGCTCAATGGTGTTTTAGATTCAAATTATTTGTTCAATCTAAAAATATCGATTTATGGGAAGTCATTGATTGTGCTTATATTGTGCACACGTTGGAGAAATCCAAGTGGAGCAAACATGATAAAAAGATGTTTATTATGAACAAGCTTATATTAGAATTTTTATTAAATACATTTAATTTATTATTGTCTAACAAGCTTGATTCTTTTGATAGTGCTTATACATTATGAAAATTCATAGAAGCACATCAAGGAGATTTGGAGGCGATCCGACAAGCTTTGGAGGATCCCGCTTCAAGTTCATATGGAGTATCATGCACACGCGCACTAGGCGATAGCCTTAGTGAGGTTTGCGAGTTCGAATCTATTAATGATTTACCTAATGATGAACTCGCTTGTGCTAGTGAAAGATTATTACATGCCTGTAAGAAATTGCAAAATGATTTTATTGATTTAAAAAGCAAGCATGAAGATTTAAAATCCGATCATGAGAAGTTAGCTTTCAAATTTGATATCATTTCTCAAGAAAGTATTGCTCTTCAAGAAAACAATGATATGTTAAATTTAGAAAATAATAATTTAAAATTGGATATTGCTAACTTGACTCATGACAAAAATAATGCCATGATAGAAGTAGAGAACATACAAAATGACATTGCTTCCTTTATAAATAACTATTTATGTTCTACTTCTAATGCATATATGCCTAAAAATAAAGATTTGAATCTTATGAATAAATGCATTTCATCTTTAGATTCAACTTTAAAAACATGTATTAATAATCATAAGAGGCTTATGGATATGTGTGCCAAATCTAAGAAATCATCCACTCATCATGCACACATATATAGCAAAGTTTACAAGTGCTCTATTTGCGACCGTAAAGGCCATCTAGCTAAATTTTGCTATGATGCACACAAACATAAAAATGTCAATGCTCCTTGTGCATCTCATGTAGCTTCTTCATCACATGTACACACATATACACCCATTGTTCATCATAAGCATGCTAGTGTGTTCAAGTGTGATCATTGTGGTCGTTTTGATCATTTGGCCGAATATTATTTTGATTTGAAAAATAAATCTCATTTGCCAAATGTTTCAAATAGACCACATGTTTTTAAATGTGATGTTTGTGGTAGGTTTGGACATCTTGCTAAATTTTATTTTGATGTGCAAAAAGTTACTATTTTGCAAAATACTACAAAGAAACCATCTTTGTTTAATGATGTTTCTCATTTGCGAAATAATTTAAAAGAAAAATCTTTATTTGAAAATGATTCTCGTGCACGCCCACTTGGTCAACACAAATCATTTAACCCTCTTCATTATACCTATTGCAATCAGAAATGTCATGAGTACAATTTTTTTTTGACCGTGCTAGTGCACCATATGCGCCTAAACAGGTTCATAACCCTAGGACTTTGAGCTTAAATGATAAGGGTCATGTCCCTAAACCTTTTGGTACCAAGATTACTTGGGTACCAAAACAAATTTGATTTTAAACCAAGAATTTTAGTGTTTTTATTTTTCTTTATCTTGGTTTTGAAAATTATGCTTTGAAATCTTTTTATATGAAAATAATTTTTAACTGATCAAATCTTTTGTTTTCATGATTATTAGTTTTGATTTTAGATGAGAGGTTTGTAGTTATATACCCTCCGGGTTTATTGGATGTTTATTCCCAAATCTTGTTTATCGGATGCTAAAATCTTGATATGGGTTGATACTAGCTCAAGAGCTAGATATAATTGCCTCTCTTGATTTTTGAAAATCAATGATGGTTTGGTTTTATGTTTTTATATGATTTACTTGTGATTTATGATTTGATTTGATTAATTTGTTTCATTTGAAAACTCTTTTTACATGATTCTCATGTTTTATCTCTTTTGATTTCATAAATCTTCTTGATTAGGTTTTGTTTTAAAAACTAATGCTTTGAGATACTTTTTCATATTGATATATTTATATGTGTTCTCATTATCCTCTTGTATGTGAGTAATATTTAACAAATTTTTTATGCTTGCTCACATATTTGCCATGATCTTCATTTCATACATTCATGAGGCATTTTGATAGGGGAAGCAATCCCTATATCTTTCTATGTGTTATACTCACACATGCATATTGATAAGGGGAGCTTTCGCTCTCTTCATACATTTGTCCCCTTTTTTATGTTGTCAAAGGGGGAGAAATATAATATTGTGAGTATATTCTTTCTTGTTTATATGCATGTGAATTATAATTTATATATTCATTTCCTTTCATGCATATATACTTTTTGTAAATTTTTTGTCATCATCAAAAAGGGGGAGATTATTGGCCTTCTTATTTTGATGATGATTTAACAAACAATTTACATCTAATGTTATTTGTCTAGTATTGGTATATTTCTATTTATTGTAAACAAATAACGTGTAGGAGGATGGATGGAATAGAGCTTCAACGATAATCTCTAATGGAGGTTGGCGGAATAGTAGGTGAAGCTATGTACAATTCAAATTCAAGATCCAAGTTCAAGCTTCATCCGCAAGTGTACAAAGTCGAGCTTATTGAAGATCAAGATCTAGCTTGGGTAACTTAGTTTAGCTTTTATATTATGTGTGTTAAGTACCTTAAGCTCAATATCATATACACACACGTATTTGGTTTCTACGTATATTTATAGTTATATATATACATGCATGGTTTTGGGTTTTCATGTTTACAAATATGAAATTACATATTTCATATTTATTATTGTGTTTTGGTTTAACTACTTAGATATGAAACAAATATATTTTCATATACATACTCATATGTTTCATTTTTTATTGTATTTGTAAAAATATTGTATTCTTAGTTTTTGGACTTAACAATAATCATATACATATTTTATTAAGTCTACATAATCATTGTGCAAAGTTTCAAAACATGGTTTAGCCAAAATATCAAAATTCACATGTTTACATTTTCATGTTTTGACCTATTTTGTAAAATGATGATATTTTTTATTTGGGAAGTCCTTTTTGGAAACCAGTCGTTGTAGCATGTTTATTATCATGTCTACAATCATTCCCTAAAGTTTTACATTTTTTAGAATTTATTTGATATTTTTAAACAGTATTTTAAGATCAGAAAACAACTTTCAAAACCTGATTTCTTGTATCAGTTCACGGTCGACCGCCACGGTCGACCGCGCTTGTGTTCTTTTCTGAGTAGGCAGCAGAGACTTTCACGGTCGACCGTCAGCTCAAATTTTTCCACGATCGACCGTCACGGTCGACCGCCAAAGTCTCTGGAAGTTTTCTGAGATTCTGTAGTGCCTCGCGGTCGACCGCGAGAATTTCACGGTCGACCGTCGATAGCCCAACGGCTATATTGGGTACAGAATCGTATTCCTGATTTTCTGGGATTTTTTGTTGTTTTGGTTTGGGGTTTTTGCTGTTGTTTCTCTTCCTATATAAACCCTCAAACCCCCTTCTATCTCAGTAACCCAATGGATAGTTTTAAAGAAGTTTAAAAGAGTTTTTGAAAAGAGTTTTAGTTGGGTTCAAAGTCTGTTTGGTTTGTAAAGATTGTTTTACAAGTGGAGAAGATCATCTACAGTATTTGAACTTCATCTTAATCCTCCTCTCCAACTTGATTTTCAGAGAAGAATTCCTAAACTCTATTTTCTAACTATTTATCGTTTTTGTTCATAATTCCTATATGCTAGATTTTAATTGAGTTAGATTTGATTTTACTCATTGTTTACACACACACTCAATTGAGCTTATTGTATTTTCATACATAGTATATTTGAGTTGGTGAGAGTTGTAACAATTGAGTGTGAGCTTTTATTGTGTTCTCATCCATATTAGAGAATAATCATTCTTTGTATTGTGCTTTATCGTGAGATCACTTTGTAATACACTTGTACACCGAGAGAAGTGTGTAGTGAGAGTCAGGGATCGTCCCAAGAGGAGTGGCGTCGGTTGACGAATCTAAAGAGAGGTTGTAACCTAGCACTTGAGGGAGATACGGCTAGGTCTAACACTTGTGAGGGTGTAGAGTGGGTTTGCAAGAGTGTGAGTTGTAGAGTTTTCGGTTAGCTAGAAAACCGAGTGTGTAGAAGTTTCGGCTTCCAAACCGGATTGTGATAGTGGATTTCTCCCCGGGAGTGGGGAGCGGAGACGTAGGACGGAAGGTCCGAACTCCGTGATCATTTGAGTGTGTTTGAGTTTGTCATTGGCGCATTTGCTTTTGCATTTATCTTATATCGCCAATTGTGCATTGCTCATTTTATTTCATCCACTATCTTGTTTATGTTTATTTCACCCTTGTGTTAGTTTATATATCCTTGCATATATTTTTATCATATAGGATATATTTCATTGTTCATTTTGCTTATCCTAGCTTATTTATCTTGTTGTATTTCATACTTGCCAGGATAACTTATTAATTAGTTCTAATTGGCATAAAATCAGATTAGATTAGCATAAAACCCTAATCACTCCCCCTCTAGGCTCTAACAATTGGTATCAGAGCTTGGGCTCTTTGATTTAAGGTCTAATCGCCTTGAATTAAAAATCCAAGTTATCTTTTTGCGCTAATATTATTTTGATTGCATTTGTATCTTGCTTGCATATTTTTACAAATTATGGATATGAATGATTCATCTTGTTTGGGCTATGATTCTAGTATTGCTCCTAAATTCAATGTTTTCCCTTATGCTCAACGGTGTTTTAGATTCAAATTATTTGTTCAATCTAAAAATATCGATTTATGGAAAGTCATTGATTGTGTTTATATTGTGCCCACGTTGGAGAAATCCAAATGGAGCAAACATGATAAAAAGATGTTTATTATGAACAAGCTTATGTTAGAATTTTTATTAAATGCATTTAATTCATTATTATCTAACAAGCTTGATTCTTTTGATAGTGCTTATACATTATGAAAATTCATAGAAGCACATCAAGGGGATTTGGAGACGATCCGACAAGCTTTGGAGGATCCCGCTTCAAGTTCATATGAAGCGTCATGCACACGCGTACTAGGCGATAGCCTTAGTGAGGTTTGCGAGTTCGAATCTATTAATGATTTACCTAATGATGAACTCGCTTGTGCTAGTGAAAGATTATTACATGCCTACAAGAAATTACAAAATGATTTTATTGATTTAAAAAGCAAGCATGAAGATTTAAAATCCGATCATGAGAAGTTAGCTTCCAAATTTGATATCATTTCTCAAGAAAGTATTGCTCTTCAAGAAAACATTGATATGTTAAATTTGGAAAATAATAATTTAAAATTGGATATTGCTAACTTGACTCATGACAAAAATAATGCAATGATAGAAGTAGAGAACATACAAAATGATATTACTTCCTTTATAAATAACTATTTATGTTCTACTTCTAATGCATATGTGCCTAAAAATGAAGATTTGAATCTTATGAATAAATACATTTCATCTTTAGATTCAACTTTAAAAACATGCATTAATAATCATAAGAGGCTTATGGATATGTGTGCCAAATCTAAGAAATCATCCACTCATCATGCACACATATATAGCAAAGTTTACAAGTGCTCTATTTGCGACCGTAAAGGCCATCTAGCTAAATTTTGCTATGATGCACACAAACATAAAAATGTCAATGCTCCTTGTGCATCTCATGTAGCTTCTTCATCACATGTACACACATATACACCCATTGTTCATCATAAGCATGCTAGTGTGTTCAAGTGTGATCATTGTGGTCGTTTTGATCATTTGGCCGAATATTATTTTGATTTAAAAAATAAATCTCATTTGCCAAATGTTTCTAGTAGACCACATGTTTTTAAATGTGATGTTTGTGGTAGGTTTGGACATCTTGCTAAATTTTGTTTTGATGTGCAAAAAGTTTCTATTTTGCAAAATGCTCCAAAGAAACCATCTTTGTTTAATAATGTTTCTCATTTGCGAAATAATTTTAAAAAAAATCTTTATTTGCAAATGATTATCGTGCACGCCCACTTGGTCAACACAAATCATTTAACCCTCTTCATTGCACCTATTGCAATCGGAAATGTCATGAGTATAATTTTTTTTTGACCGTGCTAGTGCATCATATGCGCCTAAAAGGGTTCATAACCCTAAGACTTTGAGCTTAAATGATAGGGGTCATGTCCCTAAACCTTTTGGTACCAAGATTACTTGGATACCAAAACAAATTTGATTTTAAACCAAGAATTTTAGTGTTTTTATTTTTCTTTATCTTGGTTTTGAAAATTATGCTTTGAAATCTTTTTATATGAAAACAATTTTTAACTGATCAAATCTTTTGTTTTCATGATTATTAGTTTTGATTTTAAATGAGAGGTTTGTAGTTATATACCCTCCGGGTTTATTGGGTATTTATTCCCAAATCTCGTTTACCGGATGCTAAAATGTTGATATGGGTTGATACTAGCTCAAGAGCTAGATATAGTTGCCTCTCTTGATTTTTGAAAATCAATGATGGTTTGGTTTTATGTTTTTATATGATTTACTTGTGATTTATGATTTTATTTGATTGATTTGTTTTCATTTGAAAACTCTTTTTACATGATTCTCATGTTTTATCTCTTTTGATTTCATAAATCTTCTTGCTTAGGTTTTGTTTTAAAAACTAATGCTTTGAGACACTTTTTCATATTGATATATTTATATGTGTTCTCATTATCCTCTTGTATGTGAGTGATATTTAGCAAATTTTTTATGCTTGCTCACATATTTGCCATGATCTTCATTTCATACATTCATGAGGCATTTTGATAGGGGGAGCAATCCCTATATCTTTCTATGTGTTATACTCACCCATACATATTGATAGGGGGAGCTTTTGCTCTCTTCATACATTTGTCCCCTTTTTGATGTTGTCAAAGAGGGAAAAATATAATATTGTGAGTGTATTCTTTCTTGTTTATATGCATGTGAATTATAATTTATATATTCATTTCCTTTCATACATATATACTTTTTATAAATTGTTTGTCATCATCAAAAAGGAAGAGATTATTGGCCTTCTTATTTTGATAATGATTTAACAAACAATTTACATCTAATGTTGTTTGTCTAGTGTTGGTATATTTCTATTTATTATAGACAAATAACGTGTTGGAGGATGGATGGAATAGAGCTTCAACGATAATATCTAATGGAGGTTAGCGGAATAGTAGGTGAAGCTATGTACAATTCAAGTTCAAGATCCAAGTTCAAGCTTCATCCGCAAGTGTACCAAGTCGAGCTTATTGAAGATCAAGATCTAGCTTGGGTAACTTAGTTTAGCTTTTATATTATGTGTGTTAAGTAACTTAAGCTCAATATCATATACACACACGTATTTGGTTTCTACGTATATATATAGTTATATATATACATGCATGGTTTTGGGTTTTCATGTTTACAAATATGAAATTACATATTTCATATTTATTAGGGTGTTTTGGTTTAACTACTTAGATATGAAACAAATATATTTTCATATACATACTCATATGTTTCATTTTCTATTGTATTTGTAAAAATATTGTATTCTTAGTTTTTGGACTTAACAATAATCATATACATATTTTATTAAGTCTACATAATCATTGTGTAAAGTTTCAAAACATGGTTTAGCCAAAATGTTAAAATTCACATGTTTACATTTTCATGTTTTGGTCTATTTTGTAAAATGATGATATTTTTTATTTGGGAAGTCTTTTTTGAAAACCAGTCGTTATAGCATGTTTATTATCAAGTCTACAATCATTCCCCAAAGTTTTACATTTTTTAGAATTTATTTGATATTTTTAAACAGTGTTTTAAGATCAAAAAACAACTTTCAAAACCTGATTTCTTGTATCAGTTCACGGTCGACCGCCACGGTCGACCGCGCTTGTGTTCTTTTCTGAGTAGGCAGCAGAGACTCTCACGGTCGACCGCCACGGTCGACCGTCAGCTCAAATTTTCTCACGGTCAACCGCCACGGTCGACCGCCAAAGTCTCTGGAAGTTTTTTGAGATTCTGTAGTGCCTCACGATCGACCGCGAGAATTTCACGGTCGACCGTCGATAACCCAACGGCTATATTGGGTACAGAATCGTATTTCTGATTTTCTGGGATTTTTGTTGTTTTGGTTTGGGGTTTTTGCTGTTGTTTCTCTTCCTATATAAACCCTCAAACCCCCTTCTATCTCAGTAACCCAATGGATAGTTTTAAAGAAGTTTAAAAGAGTTTTTGAAAAGAGTTTTAGTTGGGTTCAAAGTCTGTTTGGTTTGTAAAGATTGTTTTACAAGTGAAGAAGATCATCTACAGTGTTTGAACTTTATCTTAATCCTCCTCTCCAACTTGATTTTCAGAGAAGAATTCCTAAAGTCTATTTCTAGCTATTTATCGTTTTTGTTCATAATTCCTATATGCTAGACTTTAATTGAGTTAGATTTGATTTTACTCATTATTTACACACACCCACTTGAGCTTATTGTATTTTCATACATAGTATATTTGGGTTGGTGAGAGTTGTAACAATTGAGTGTGAGTTTTTATTATGTTCTCATCCATATTAGAGAACAATCATTCTTTGTATTGTGTTTTATCGTGAGATCACTTTGTAATACACTTGTACACCGAGAGAAGTATGTGGTGAGAGTCGGGGATCGTCCCAAGAGGAGTGGCGTCGGTTGACGAATCTAGGGAGAGGTTGTAACCGAACACTTGAGGGAGACACGGCTAGGTCCAACACTTGTGAGGGTGTGGAGTAGGTTTGCAAGAGTGTGAGTTGTAGAGTTTTCGGTTAGCTAGAAAACCGAGTGTGTAGAAGTTTCGGCTTTAGAGGATTGCAAGGGCGTTTAGCTTACATCAGGCGATTCATCTCAAATCTCTCTGGGAAGTGTCAACATTTTTCTAAGCTAAACAAGAAGGGTGTATCATTTATTTGGGATGATGCCTGCCAAAAGGCACTCGAGGATATCAGAGCGGAGACGTAGGACGGAAGGTCTGAACTCCGTGATCATTTGAGTGTGTTTGAGTTTGTCATTGGCGAATTTGCTTTTGCATTTATCTTATATCGCCAATTGTGCATTGTTTATTTTATTTCATCCACTATCTTGTTTATGTTTATTTCACCCTTGTGTTAGTTTATATATCCTTGCATATATTTTTATCATATAGGATATATATCATTGTTCATTTTACTTATCCTAGCTCGTATATCTTGTATTTCATACTTGCTAGGATAACTTGTTAATTAGTTTTAATTGGCATAAAATCAGATTAGATTAGCATAAGATCCTAATCACCCCCTCTAGGCTCTAACACAAAGAAGTAACTAGCCATGAGATGGTCATATTTTTTCTTTGACAAACATATTTAAAATTGTGGATAACCAAAAAAAAGCCAAAACAAATCAAAACAAAAACAAATCAAAACAGAACAAACAAAAAATATTTGTATCAGTTTTATTCTATTTTTTTAATTTTATATGCAACTTTATTAGATTAAATCTGCTTTACATATAGAATTTAAGATTTTTAGTACTTCTCCTGACAAACCAGAAGAAGACCAGAACACTTTATGCTAATGAGTTATTTTTTACATGTTTAAAATTTTGGATAACAAAATTTTATATGCAACTTTATTAGATTAAATCTGCATTACATATAGAATTTATGATTTTTAGTACTTCTACTGACAAACCAGAAGAAGACCAGAACACTTTATGCTAACGAGTTATTTTTTACATGTTATAGCGTGGTTAGTATTGATGAGTACTTATATAATTGACACTGGTGGCACCATGCATATGGAATCCAAGCTCGATATCCCAATGCCATTTTATCTCAATTCCAACCCGAAGGGCAACATACACGTGCAGTTGGAAGCTTTGTTTCAGTAAGGAGAGCTAACAGAGATAATTGCAAGATCAGCATATGAATAAAATTAGAAAATTAAAAGGAGGGTTAAGTACCTATCCCTTCATCTACTCTTATAATTCATCTGCAAGTTGTTCCGAGTTGCATTGCAAAGTAATAGATGAATCACTGCCCAGCTTAGTGTCAGTCATCTCCACTTCAATGGCAGCCTTATCTATTGATTTTTCGTTCTGTATCTCCAACATTCTAAGCTTGGCTTTTGTCAAGGCACGTATTTCATATCTGACGAGCAGAAAACAGAGTAAACTTTCAAATATACATGCATCATTTTACTTTAAGCTGAAAAATTGCAGAGGTAGAAATTGAAAAACTATTAAACTGTCTGTAACTTGTGAGGATGAGTTTCCAAGTTTTTCCTCAAGCATTATTGTACGTGTATGGTACTATTTTTTTCATTTCCTCTTCTTTTCTTTAAATGACTTTTGTCAAGCAAAATAGTTGAGTATAGATGGACAGTCAGAAATGATGTGTATAAGAAACAAAAGTTATATCCAACAATAATCATCAACATCATCTTACAGCTTGAAATTATCCATCCAAATTAGTTGATCTAATCGTGTAGCTTATTGATATGTATGACACAACCCACATATTCTAAATTTCACCATCATGCAAGATATCCCAAATCTCCCTAGAAGAATAATAAGTCGCAAGATATGTACTTATCAACATACAATCCTTAGCATCATTGGATTCCTCATAAAAGGGTTTACTATGGAACCCTTCCATTTGGCCAGCAGACTTTGTTATTTTGATATATTGTTTATCTCTAGTAGTGTAGTTCTTATCCTTCATGGAAAAACTATGCATCCTATCAACATAGAATTCTTAGCATCGCGAGATATGTACTTATCAACATAGAATTCTTAGCATCACGGGATCCCTCCTCAAAGGGTTTACTATGGAACCCTTCTATTTGGCCAGCAGAATTTGTTACACTAATATATTGTTTATCTCTAATAGTCTGATTCTTATCCTTCATGGAAAAACTATGTATCCTAATCCTATCTAAAAGTTTCCAAAAGTAAGAAGAATCCTTAAGAAGGGAGTAACATGAAATTATTCAGGCCCACAATGAACATATTATGCTCGAGCCAAGTCTGAAATACAGGACCACCAAAGAAAGCCCAATTATGTCTTCCACGTCAATTGCAGAGCACTTATTGCGAGTGCTTCTTCACTGATATTCAATTTCCTTCAGATTGCTGATATGAAGAGAATATTTGTAATGGAAATTGCACATAATTATGGTAGGTTAGGAGTCTTAGGACCTTGTACTGAAAACAACATGATCAGTATTAAAACTCATGAGTACATATCAAAGGCCAAATTTGGAGCTTGTAAACTTGATTGACGAGTACCCTACCAAAGGTTCAAACTAAATAAATAGTATTAGAAGGCATAATTGGTAACGCTGAACTTACGGAGATGTGTAAGTCTTAACAAGTAGGAAGTATATTCTCCAGAACTGCCTCTCCTTTAGATGACGTGGGCAAAGAACATATCTAAGTTGCGCAATTTCCTGGAAGAAAAATGATTAAAATTAAATCCAATAACGTAGTAACATATCCTACAGAAATTGTCTGACAGGAGTATTAACCTAATATAGCCAAGCATCTTAACGTAAAAAATATTCAACTCATATGTCAAAAAATATATGTTTCATGTGAATTGCCACTTTTATGCATATCATGTTTTGAAAAAGATAGTAATACCATAACAACTACTGAAGTGCAATCCCAGAATTGGGCGACAACATAAAGTTAGAATTAGCAATTCAATTAATCACAACTAGACTGCACCACTATCAAATGTTGTACCCCGAACAGCGTCCTCAAATTGCCTAATAAATGAAAGAACCAGGGCTCCGAAATGAATTAGAATAGCAACGGAATGTAAAGAGAGAACAGGTTTGTGAGGATCATGATCGCAATGGAAAGACTTTAAGGTTCCATGGGGATAGTGGTGGTGAATTGGAGGCACAGTGCACGTTCTGAACTTCAGTCAGAAATTACAACATCCTATTAATTGATGCAGAGTTTTACCCAGAAATCTCTAGAATGTACAAATGAGACTCCATTCCTATAGGAGAATTTTGNATGACCATGGTTGGAAGACATGCTTATTGCTTCATATACCCCTTTCAAAATTTCACCGGCCAAGAATTAAGTAGGCAACATGATAAGACAAAGGTTACAAGTAAATGGACCTCCTCAATACAAAGGAATGAGATGCATCTCAGCTAACATCACAAATTATCAAGTGTCAAAAACATGCTGTTTTTAATTTAAGTTTCAGACTTCAGAAAGCCTGAAAATAGAAACTAAAAGAAAAGAAAAGAATGAAAACATAAAGAAAATGGGAGATGTTTGATACCTTGGCTTTAGAGAGAACAAGCGTAGCATGTCGCTCCTGCCACTCAGTGAGATCTTTGCTGACATTCGAAGCACACCCATCAATCTGTTGCCCCTTCTCGTCATCTGAAAAAAGACCCATCATTTTTTTTCCAAAAATAAAATATATTTCTGTAATTTAAAAAAAAAGGAAATTCCCAAAAAAATCTACGAAATTAGTGGGGAACGACAACCTTGAAGTGGGTAATCTTTAAAGGCGTTGATAGTGAACCCCTTGACATAATCAAGCAGCTGCTCGGTCACCCCAAATTCTTCAAGATACGCTTCATCACCCTCCTCTCTCTTTGCTTTTTGATTCTCGCTTGCTGCTCCTTCGGAGGCTTTGCCTTTCGTAAAAGCCCATGGCTTGAAGAAGGAGCCCATGGGCGGGATCCCAAGACTCGCTGCTCTGCGTAAAATCCCCTCCTCTCCTCTCTCCTGGGTTACGGGATCCAAAGTTTTATAAAATCTAGCAAATAGTGATAGAGGTCCGTTTTTATGATCGAATCGAATTTGTTAAAGGTAAGGTTTGGTTCACACCCGAATCCGCTTTGGAAACTTACGGCCTCGTGAGGAGCTCAAAACCCGCCAATAATATTGTTTTCTTTTCTTTTCTTTTCAGAAGATTAATCACTGTGAGATAATATAAAGTTTCACCCTTTTTTTCCCCAGGTTGTTTACATGTCAATAGCTCGATGCTCGTTCGGCTGGAAAATGATAGGGGCACACCCCCAACCACACCTCCAACCACACCCCGTCTCTCATTTGCTACAGTACACCGGGCTCATATGTGATTTTAAAAATTTAAAATCCCATGTGAGGCCCGGTGTACTGTAGTAAATGAGAGAGGGGGTGTGGTTGGAGGTGTGGTTAGGAGTGTGCCCCTAGTGTCACCCCGTTCGGCTTTCTAGATACCAGCCCCTTCAAGTCAAATCTTACATAATTGCATATTAGTTCTCAAATCACGAAAATTGCATGCGAGTCTCTCGAATTTTATAGGGTCTTGCAAATTCGTCCCTTCAAGTTAAATCGCCTTAGACTTGATAGCAAGATTTCATCAAATCTAATTCATGGCAAAATGACATATTATCCCTCTATTATGTCACCAAGACATGTTTTAATGGGTTTGAACCCAATCTCAGCTTAAAAAAACCCAAACCCATAATCTTTACTGATTAGAAAAAAACCCTAACCCAGTTTATGTTTCACAATGCCTTGAAACATGAGAGAGAGATAGGGGTAGATTGGTAATTATACATGTTGAGTGATGAGTTAACCCAGCCAAGTTAGCTTTTTTAATTGAAGTACTAACAGTTGGACTATTTTGCAAGACTAGAGAATTTGAGGGACTACTATGCAATTTCTAAGATGCGCGATTACTGATGATTTAAGCGACTCCTGTCTCTATCTTAAAAACCTATCACAAAAATAGATGCAAAACTTTGAGTTGCTTTCACAAGTTCGCACCTGAGCCTCAATTAGAAAAGTTGTGAATACCTCCATCGCTTCTACTGAGAATTATGATGTCATCCCAAGTTCTAAGAAAAGAGTACCCTTCAAAACTGAATATTATTACAAATCAACCTATTCGTTTCAGATAAATACATTTTACTCATCTCCATTGTAGACATCACTTGAGGCCACAACAACATAATAGCACAACCATCCAACAAAATGAAACTAATACCTGCAGCAATCTCTCAGCCTACAACAATAATCAGCCCCCAAAAAAACAAAACCCATGCTCAAGTTTCACAAATCATTCAGACCCATCTTTGATCTGGAAAATCTTGCGGGTCTTCGATCAGAGAACAGAGTTCTACCACTCGTGTGCTGGTGAACCCCCTGCTCTGGCTCATCTTCTTCACTCGATTCATCAGATCTCCACCTTGAACCGAACTACAAATGTAAAGAGACAACTTGTCAATAACTTTTTTAAGTCCATAACCTGCAGTAGATATACTTGGATGATGCAGCATAATCCTAATGTCACTTACCCTTTTGGCTGCTGATTACGAGTTGGCTTTTTTGAAAACCCATTACTAAGTGAAGTATCCATCAGATCATTGTGATCTTCAGTAGTTATTTTCAAATTGCATGACTGGAAATCTTCAACACTTTTTAGTTTCACAGCACTTTCAGCACGAAGCTGATTGCCATTCTGAGATCTAAGGGCCACACTTTGTGGTTTAGATTGAAAACTAGCAGAGAGTGAGAAGCCAGCAGATTGATGACGTTGGATATCAGAAGTTATACCATCTGGAGGAGAGCGGCTCCAATTGTAGGGACCCAAAGAAACTCCACCAACTACAGACTTCATTCTGGAAGAACCGCCCAAAGGAGAAAGAAAACTGTTCTGAAGAATGGATGATGCCCTTTTGCCTGGCTCCAAATGGGCATTATTCATGCTGCTAGTAAAATTTTTCATCACATCATGTGAAGGGTTTCTAAAAGGAAAGGATCTAGTACTCTCGTGAAGAAATATAGATGGCTTTGCAGTTGAGGAAGTCAATATGGTAGCATGATTTGATAGCATACTAACGGAATCTGACTCAAAATGCATTGGCACATTGTGGGATGAAGATAGATCAAAATCAGCAGTCCTTCCAGCCCTTGCTTCTTGTATCTGCACCTCAGGAAGCAATTCTAGGCACTTTTCCTGTTCAAATTTGGTTCAAAATTAAAGAAGCAAAATTAAAATGCTTTAAGGTACAAACTACAGAAACTAGTCTTTTACATTCTGTGAAAAGCACTTTTGGAAACAAACACTAAAAGAATCATTTGAGTCGACAAACAGAAGTAATGGAATTATAGTATTCGCAAGGTATAAACTCTTCTCGCGTAGGCCTCCGTATCCAATTAATGCCATTATAGTTTACAAGACTAGTGTTAGATCAGTGTCCCATGATATGCTTCTCAAACGATCATTAAACAATTGTATCCAAACAGATATGCAACAGACTAGAGTCACAGCTTATCAAGGTTCTACGCCTTCATCGTAAAAATTTATAAGCAAAATTTTCCGTGTAAGGCTCTTGAAAGATTCTAGTAATCTACTAATTTGTTTGAAACGCTTCCATGCATTTATGTATAACGAATTTCTACATGAAGTTATAGCTACCCCTTGCGGTAGGTTGTCTGAAAAACGCCTCATATGGTCATGTATGGCCATCACATGGAGAAACCTTACATATCAACACATAAGTAGAGTGGCATGTGCCAAATCTGCTCTTTATATATAAGCACTACATTTATAACAATGAAAAGAAGCTAGATAACACAGAACATTGGGTAAGCTTGGAAGCAGCAAAACCCCAAATGTGATCAAGCTAATCATAATAATACTTAAATCTAGATAAGACACACAAGAAAGAAAGGGGGGAAGTTATGGAGACTACCCAGGTATGGATACTACAGAGAACATAATGTGAAAGTCTCAAATAAAACTATAGTAAAGTCAGGATAAGCTTACAACTAATCCTGTTCTCCAGTGACTTATTGAATTTATCCTGCATTTGATATCCTCATTAGCAGTCTCCGTAAAGTTCTGCTCCAAACTCCGAAGTTTACAGTCTACTTGATCTGCTTCTATGTACCGATAGCGCTGACATGGAAATGAAACATAAATTTAGCATAATATTGTTCCATTAGAATACTATTGAAAGAATTAATCAAGAAACCTACACTGAGAATAACAAAGACAACTGTTTTATGGTATGTCTTCTTAGATGATTATTTCACGAGTGCCAAAAAACCAAGTCAGTACACAACATAAATCAAACAGTACCTCCATCGCTTCTACTGAGAATTATGATGTCATCCCAAGTTCTAAGAAAAGAGTACCCTTCAAAACTGAATATTATTACAAATCAACCTATTCGTTTCAGATAAATACATTTTACTCATCTCCATTGTAGACATCACTTGAGGCCACAACAACATAATAGCACAACCATCCAACAAAATGAAACTAATACCTGCAGCAATCTCTCAGCCTACAACAATAATCAGCCCCCAAAAAAACAAAACCCATGCTCAAGTTTCACAAATCATTCAGACCCATCTTTGATCTGGAAAATCTTGCGGGTCTTCGATCAGAGAACAGAGTTCTACCACTCGTGTGCTGGTGAACCCCCTGCTCTGGCTCATCTTCTTCACTCGATTCATCAGATCTCCACCTTGAATCCAGAACTACAAATGTAAAGAGACAACTTGTCAATAACTTTTTTAAGTCCATAACCTGCAGTAGATATACTTGGATGATGCAGCATAATCCTAATGTCACTTACCCTTTTGGCTGCTGATTACGAGTTGGCTTTTTTGAAAACCCATTACTAAGTGAAGTATCCATCAGATCATTGTGATCTTCAGTAGTTATTTTCAAATTGCATGACTGGAAATCTTCAACACTTTTTAGTTTCACAGCACTTTCAGCACGAAGCTGATTGCCATTCTGAGATCTAAGGGCCACACTTTGTGGTTTAGATTGAAAACTAGCAGAGAGTGAGAAGCCAGCAGATTGATGACGTTGGATATCAGAAGTTATACCATCTGGAGGAGAGCGGCTCCAATTGTAGGGACCCAAAGAAACTCCACCAACTACAGACTTCATTCTGGAAGAACCGCCCAAAGGAGAAAGAAAACTGTTCTGAAGAATGGATGATGCCCTTTTGCCTGGCTCCAAATGGGCATTATTCATGCTGCTAGTAAAATTTTTCATCACATCATGTGAAGGGTTTCTAAAAGGAAAGGATCTAGTACTCTCGTGAAGAAATATAGATGGCTTTGCAGTTGAGGAAGTCAATATGGTAGCATGATTTGATAGCATACTAACGGAATCTGACTCAAAATGCATTGGCACATTGTGGGATGAAGATAGATCAAAATCAGCAGTCCTTCCAGCCCTTGCTTCTTGTATCTGCACCTCAGGAAGCAATTCTAGGCACTTTTCCTGTTCAAATTTGGTTCAAAATTAAAGAAGCAAAATTAAAATGCTTTAAGGTACAAACTACAGAAACTAGTCTTTTACATTCTGTGAAAAGCACTTTTGGAAACAAACACTAAAAGAATCATTTGAGTCGACAAACAGAAGTAATGGAATTATAGTATTCGCAAGGTATAAACTCTTCTCGCGTAGGCCTCCGTATCCAATTAATGCCATTATAGTTTACAAGACTAGTGTTAGATCAGTGTCCCATGATATGCTTCTCAAACGATCATTAAACAATTGTATCCAAACAGATATGCAACAGACTAGAGTCACAGCTTATCAAGGTTCTACGCCTTCATCGTAAAAATTTATAAGCAAAATTTTCCGTGTAAGGCTCTTGAAAGATTCTAGTAATCTACTAATTTGTTTGAAACGCTTCCATGCATTTATGTATAACGAATTTCTACATGAAGTTATAGCTACCCCTTGCGGTAGGTTGTCTGAAAAACGCCTCATATGGTCATGTATGGCCATCACATGGAGAAACCTTACATATCAACACATAAGTAGAGTGGCATGTGCCAAATCTGCTCTTTATATATAAGCACTACATTTATAACAATGAAAAGAAGCTAGATAACACAGAACATTGGGTAAGCTTGGAAGCAGCAAAACCCCAAATGTGATCAAGCTAATCATAATAATACTTAAATCTAGATAAGACACACAAGAAAGAAAGGGGGGAAGTTATGGAGACTACCCAGGTATGGATACTACAGAGAACATAATGTGAAAGTCTCAAATAAAACTATAGTAAAGTCAGGATAAGCTTACAACTAATCCTGTTCTCCAGTGACTTATTGAATTTATCCTGCATTTGATATCCTCATTAGCAGTCTCCGTAAAGTTCTGCTCCAAACTCCGAAGTTTACAGTCTACTTGATCTGCTTCTATGTACCGATAGCGCTGACATGGAAATGAAACATAAATTTAGCATAATATTGTTCCATTAGAATACTATTGAAAGAATTAATCAAGAAACCTACACTGAGAATAACAAAGACAACTGTTTTATGGTATGTCTTCTTAGATGATTATTTCACGAGTGCCAAAAAACCAAGTCAGTACACAACATAAATCAAACAGTTAGTTAAAGCAACCAAAAAAGAAATGGCGACACCATATCATTGACAACTTCAAGAATCATCCGAGATTTATAGAGCATAATCTAGCCAGGCCTACTATAAGAAGAACCAAAACCTCAAAAGCCTTCAGATCCCAAATTTTCTAGGAGTGATTGTGTCAGTTTTACTTTGAACTTAAGCTCCACTAAGGGTTGAAGGTTGATAAACCTAGCATGCTAGCAACATACAATATAACAATATTTTTCTTCTTTAGTTCATCCCTCCAAACCATCCTACCAGGTAGTCCACCTTTAGCCAGAACAGCTTTCTCAATTACGATCCCATTACAGCCATCTGCAGCACTCATAAATACGAGTGGTCAGGGACAATCCTCTTTCACTGAGGTCTCAGTTTGAAGCTATCTTCTTACAGGTGCCATATTATTTAATTCTGCAGTATATCATTGTGCATCCATGTACTCATTCGTTCCAGCTACTCCTTGGATATGTTTCCTCTTGCCTAATTGCAGACATTATGGAAACATACTGGTCCCATAGCAATCTCAGAAAACTATGTTTGATTAAATGGATCTTCTGTACTCGCTTGAGAAAATGATGTGAACTACGGGGTGAAGAAAAATATATGGTGTAGCATAGGGGTCCTTAAATGGGTTGGTTTAGTTGAAGTTCCGAAGTGATAGATCAGTTACTACCCTGCCACCATTGACTAGTTTACTTATGAACGAGAGAAGGAAACCGGGGTAATGGAACTTGCGTCATTTTCCATTGGTGGTAATATTAAAGTAGGACGTCTGTGTTTCAGCCATCTTTCTTAATTTTATGACTAGCATTCTCCACAATCCCACCATCATGAATGGTAATAAAAGCAATCAATGTAAGGCTTCTTGAACAATGTGGATCAGGCCCACATCTTCTTTCACATTCAAGTTTTTGACACTAAGGACTGCATCATCCTAGGCTCAAAACATTTTTAAAATTTAAGATTTTCTTCACATTTCTACCTTTAAATTTTCTATAATCTAGTCCTAATAGCCATTGGTGTGATAGTACAGTACTAAACGTAGTACATCTCAAATTTCTCTCTCACTAGTAAACTCCATTGTAAAACCCTTGATCACATCAATATTACCCCTAGCTTGTCACCCTCAAGTCCTCATGCTATATGCCTAGGTCCTATCACAAGCCTTTTCTATATCAGTGAAAACTGCGAATACATCTCCATGTTCTTCTCCAATCTCCCCCATCAATTATATAAATAAACAAAGTTCATAGATGGACCTCTCATGCATAAAAGGACGTTAACTACCAGAAAATCCATCATTTATTTCCTAGTTAATGCTCACTTCACTCTGCTAATGTTCAACAGTATAGCCCTAATAATAATTCTATTACAGTAATATAAGCTTCCAACAACGTGAAGACAGTCCGGGAGAATGATATTAACGGATCTAAACAAAACATCAGCTTAAATCTGATCAAAGACAAATGGGCCTGTAGACAATATTAAGAAGCTTTTCCAAAAAAATAATGGGAAATAAGGATAATTCCTCATGATATCGTTACTGCAAGAATAATTTGTGATGTCTTTTTTCCATATTTATAACCATAGTTGCGTGGAACCCGATTCGTCTCGGTTCACGGGACGGGTATTGGAGTGTGGTACGCCACTCATTAGGAATTGGTTACGAGGGGGTAGGCTTATATGGCATGCCAGGGAATGTCGTACATTTTACGTTCGGTTCTTAAATGCTAGTTGATATCAGTAATGATAACAGAGCCTTGAGAATCACGTTGTAATTAAAATACGCATACTTTATTTGCTTAATTTCCCACGTTTTTTGTTGTTTATTCTTTAAAGAGTTATTTTTTAAACTTTTAATGGGTTTGAATTCTAAATTTGGTCGCTGGAGTTGGTGAATCGTGTCGTGTTCCACGATAATCCGGAACGATTGAACCCGAGTTGCGGTTCGCTATAGCGTACCATGTTCCTGACTTCTATGTTTACAACTAACCCAGTAAGGTAGGTTCCAACCAGACAGCATATTTGTGGTTTTACAAAAGCCACCAACCAGCTAATCAATGGTTCAGCCGGATTTGTCACGGTAACTTGGAATTTGCCATCTTGTTTGTGACTAGCCTCCACATCATTGGAGACACAGGAGTTTCTTGACTTCGTAGACTTCCTCATAAGAACGTCATTTAATGGCAAACAGCCTGGCAAATGTGCAACTTGTGTATTATTGCCGAGCTCTAAACAAAGTCATGGATGCAGCACAAGAAAATAGCAGAATTCAAGAAGAGGGTAACATTACTGTTTGGATCATAATAAAACTAGGTAATATAGCAGATTAAAATGATGGCACAGCACAAGGGAAAGTAAACTGGGACTAGGAGTTACCTGCAAATAAAACACCACAAGTAGACTGCCATATATTGAAGCAGGGTTTTGACAGGCATGCGCGAAGAGAGACTTATGGAGAAATTTTTCTTCGTCGGAGTTCCAAGGCAATTCAATCATTCTGTCCACCAGGTTCATTCTGATACAGAGGTTGCAAATTTCAGTTATCAAAACCTCAACATGATATATCCAAGAGTTCGATCTAGAACTGCTGGAAAATGCCTCAGAAGATTTATTTTTCAATTCTAATTCCTTCACTTTTGAACAGTGCACCCTTTGATACATAAAGGATTCTGTTAACAGACCACACTCAATATTGACGCGAATAGCTGTAATTGCTTCTTTCAGATTGATGCATAGGAGGCTGTCATGCTCAGATTTTGGATAGGCAGAGAAGCCATCACGCCCACTACATCTTAAAACGGTCAGTGCAACATCAGGACGCTGACGTTCAATTAAAACTTGTGCTATCTTCGGATGTGTCTCCAGACCAGCAATTTCTAATAGAAGATTAGTGGCCTCCTATCATAAGAATAGATTGACAACTGCATATGAGTAATAATAAGAACATAAGCACTAACAACTACGGAAGCTTCAGGAACGGTTAAATCACAGGACACTCCTTTATGACCATAGCTGGTGAAAATTAGCACTTCACATATATTTTCAAAAATAATAAGAGCTCTCCAGGCTATCTCAAAGTCCAAATTTCTCACAAAATAACATATTAGTTCACAACAGTTTTGTATTTAATAACATAAAGCTCATACTCATAAAGGTTCATCTGCAATTCTGCAATAAACTTTTATACAAGCATTATATACAAGTGGAGGCAAGTAGATGCTGATAGGTGGCAGAGAAACAACTGGAGCCGAACTATACAACTCCAGGCACAATGACACTTGAGTTTACTGCATTTTGTGTTCTTCTATCCTTCAGTTATTACCCAAAACATCCGAATAGACTGTCCATAGAGTAATACATAAGCTAAATGATTCAGCAATTAGGCTCCATGAATTCTCTAAATTTTTTGCTGGGATGACCCTAACTGCTTATACTTTAGGAGGGTGGCATTTGGTGATAATCTGTTTTATCCTCATAGAGTCTATATAATACGTAAAGTTCTGTCAATATTTGACAAAATTTGAATTTTTTTTTTTTTGCCTTTAGCTCTTCAATGAGAAAAAAATAATTCTCATTGCAAATCTTTGGCCTGTAATATTCCTAGTTTCATGAGCTTGAGTTTTCCTCACCTGTCAACATTTGCTATTGGCTAGAACTTCCATTGTAGTGTTTATGTGGCCAGGAAGACTATAAAAACTGATGATTAGTTACCGAGCAATGAAAATTTTAGTTGGTCTTTTAATGGAGTCTACTCACGGGAGAGTTACTTTTTAAGTTATAAAGATACCAGCTCAATATGAAAAGGTGTTAAATATTGATGATAATGATTAATGAGAAGCGCTTTAGTAGTAGTTCAATTTGGTTTAAGACTGTCCCATGCATACAGCAATAAAGCCAATCTGCCTGTATCCAATTGATATCCAACCCCCAAATACTTAGATACTTAATGATTACCTGCCAAATACCTTTAACGGTGTATCCGAAAATTTGTAATGTGTTCCAAGGATATTAAAGATAACATCCGAGATTAAGAAGTTAAAAGTCTAATAATAAGATGACAGTTATATTTCACTTATAGATGCAATAACATAATCTATCCCTTTTCTCTCAATGAAGAATTATAGTTGATGTAGTAACTATTAAATTATTTAACATGATATCTTTTACATTAGCTAAATTGTCGTGCTTTCTTAAACCATAAAAATCTTACTTATACATATTAGAAATATGTCAATTCACACTTATAATTTCTTTCCATACGTATCTATGTATCTGTAAATTACCAGGATGAGTCATTTCAAGATACCTGTATCATACAGTATCCTTGATTACATATTACCAATTGCGACCTAGTACAGAGATGGCGTGGGAGATAAATTTTGCAATCTGAGAGATGAGTAGGCCAGAGATTACTAATGAAACTTTTAAGAAGAAAAAGAAATTAAGACTGGCCACCTAGGTTTTGCTGACACTGGGGGGAAAACTCTATACCCAACAGGTTTCTAAAATATCGTAGAAGACTTTTGCTTGGCCTGTTGTACTTAAGCTTGGACAGTGTGAGCCCAGCTCCGAAAAGAAACTGAAAAGGCACCAAGGTAAAGCCCATTGAAGGTCAACTCCATCAACAGGACTAGGCTTTGGATCTTAACAACTTCAATCTGAAGACTGGGTTGGTTCAGGCTAAGTCCAAGTCACGTTTTCAGCACCAATTATACACAAAAACTTGACATTCAGAAAGGGAAAAAAGAAGTTAACTTACATAGGAGATACGTAAGAGTATATGAAACATGTATTTCTAAAACCTCCAAAGCTGCAATTTGAAGCATGACACGTAATGAGATGTATAAAACCTAAACACTACTCTTTACTAATCATGAACTAACCAATTGTCACCACCTTAAGAAAACTTTGCCCACAAGTATTAACAAAATTTTCAATAAAAGAGAACGTTTGCTTTAAAAATTCAACCAGACAACCATGTGGCTTCGTACTAATCTAAAAGCGCAATGAATGTCTAACATCCGAATTGCAAAATGCAAGTAAATTTCATATCACACGCAGCTGCCAGTGGAAAAGAGGTTATCTCCATAAACCAACAAAATGGAACAAGAAATAGTGCAGAATATAACTACCTGAAGTGCCTGGTCTGAATGATCATCCAGAAGGTAATATGTTAAAGATTCTAGTACTGAGTGTCTGCTTATATCGAATGACGCAGCAAAATCATTGATTAAATGTCTCCATTCCGTATCAGGTGTACTCCAATGTCGGTCAAATAGATAATATAAAAACTTCAAATATTAAGGAAACAAACAACCTATAGAAAGTAGAAAACATAATAAATGTCAAGTAGAAGGAAATGTAACAATACAAATAAGGATACTATTGCACGTTTTGCAACCACCATATCTGATGTTCCGTGTAGAAAGAGAGTATCAGTAGCAGCTCGCACATTTTCAAAAGGATAGAGTTCCTCGTTCTTATTGGCCTCATCTATCTCGGACTGTAAAAGTGGTGAATTTTCATCTCGCAGGCAAAAAATGTCAACTTCTTCCATTCCCTCAGCTATGTTGTGTCCTATACCTAGATTTGATAGTGCTTCTTCAATAAAGAGTGCTGATTTTGACCCAGAAGAAACTTCTGGATAACTTGAAATGTCAGGCCACGCTCGCTTCACTGCAGCTGCTTTCTTTTCATGGAAATGGAAAATCCATGAGGTGTAATTAGCATGCTGAGACGGGATGTTCTCTAAGAATTGATGTCGAACACACCAAATCATTATCTCCAGGTGCTGAAAAAGTGTAAACATAAATTATAAAGACAATACTTCATGACATTACAGTAATATAATCTAATTCTAATTACTGATATAATTCAAAACATGTTTGTCTATATAGTTGCCCAGGAAAGACTAAGAATTGCGAAAATAGAACTAATTTTACAATCAGTAGAATATCATAAAATCTTAACATCCTATAAAGTACCAGCAAGCGGATCAGTGCTCGTTGAAATTTTTAAGAGTGAATATCGATTGGATTTCTTTTCAATTAAAACTCCACTGGATCACACATGTTTAAGTGAAGCAATCCTTTAGATTACAACACAAAAGTGAGTTTTGAGTACCCATTAACTCCATCATAAGTCACCTGGTTTCATCCAAAATGTACTCTTGCAAACAAGAGAAATCCTTTGGATTACAAAATTTGGTAACAACCACTTTTGCCAGATCCAAAAAGATTGGGCCATTTTTGGGATTTGAATCCTTAGTTCTTTACTATTTCAGTCTGTATTGATAAGCCACACAGAGCATTATCTGGCTTCCTAGATCCTTCAGGATTATGGAATCTGTGCTCGAATCATTAGGATTGAGGCATCCAAACATGCCTAAAAAGTGTAAACATTATCATCATACTCCCTTTAAAAGTACGAGTTCAGAAAAATCTTTCCATAGTCAATATTATCCTTAACTTTTTTGAATATTACATCGTTATCCTAATCTATACTAAGTATCCTATATTCTTTGAATTAATAATTAAATGATTTATCCTATTCATAATGAGACTTAGCATGTTATTGGATAAATGAGATATGTTTGATAAATTTCAAATCCTTTACTTATTTCAGTTCGTAGCAAAATCTAAAACACATGTGCTAGCCACCTAAAAGTATTTAAACTTTGAAAAAAATATCCTCCAAGTTTTTTAAATTGCAAAAACACCCTTACAAATTCAAATTTTTATTAAAACATTTTAAAAATTATAAACTTTGCTTATTTCAATTCAGTAAGAAATCAGAAAAACATATGCTAGCTAGCAACTGAACATTTTTTTACTTTTGAGAAAATATATTGTAAGTTTTAAAAATTACAGAAACACTCCTAAAAATTTAAAATTTATAAAAAACACCTTAAATATTTCAAACATTTAAACACATTAAAAACCGACAAATAACACAAAAAAAACCAAATTTATGGAATTTGCAATATACACTCTGAACTTTTTACAAATTGTAAATAAAACCATCAAAATTGTAAAATTTATAAAAATCTTGATAATTTCCAACTTAACAGTACATTAAAAATATAAGGATTATAAATATTCCATACATAATTTATAATTTAAGAAAACATCCTTAAAGTTTCAAAATTTATACATAAACCCTCAAAATTTAAATTTTATAAAAAATACCCTGAGAATTTCAAACTCATTAGTAAATTGAAAACATAGGAATTATAAATAATCTATAAATAATTTACAATATGTAGAAAAGACGTATAAGTTTAAAAAATTACAAAAAACCCCTAAAATTCATAATTTACAAAAAAAAAACACAATGAGAATTTCTAGCCTAAAGACACTAAAATGAATATACAAATTACTAAAAACCCCTAGAAAATTAAAAATTTGCTAAAAATATCATACTCCCTTTAAAAGTATAGATTTAGGAAAAAAATTCATGATCAATATTACCCATAACTTTCTTGAAAAGAACATAACTAATTAAAAATCTATTAAGTTATAAAATTTATAAAAAAAACACCCTTAAAGTTTAGTGCATTACAAATTACCCCTCCAAAGTTTAAAATTTTTAATGATTTTTTATAATTCCTTGATTTCAATGTAATGTTTAATAGTTTTGTGTATTTGTAAATTATAAAATTTTAGGGTTTTTTTATAATTTTTAAAAAAATTTGAGTTTGTCTCTTGTAGTTTTCTAAATTTTTATTGTATTTTCAGTGTAATACATAGATACATCAATTAATGATGATATTAAAGTGTAAGTCATTCTTAAGATTATTAGGCCATAATTAAGTGCGTCCATCACTTTTCCTAGGCAGTATAGTTTATATATGCAAAAAAATTTAGACAATCTATATAGTGGTTAAAAGGATCTTGTCTTTAATGTATTTTATTTTATAAATTATAGTTGATGTGAACTCACTATATAATTTTGATTGTGGTCATCATAATTTTAATATATTTGATTGATTAACTGTATAAGTATATAGACCATACATTACTTTACTTTCTCACATGAACTAATATTTGACGATTAATAATTTAAATTATTACTTTTAAGTTTAATATAAAGAGGAGCTCTAATAATATTTATTTATTTATTTACCTACAGGATAATACAACTTCAGTTCCTATTTTTTGCTTGAGATTTATTCCGTAGTTACGCGTATCAAATTAGTAACTAAAATAATAATTATTTATGCTTAAATTTAGATGAATATAATTGGTCACTCACTATGGAATATTCATGAAGATATATACCTTATTTTCTATAGCTATCTGTATTGTTGATGTATATTTTATAAATTAATTATTAATTTGATATTTTAAGTACTTTTCCTTTGTAAAAATTTCTTTGATTTTTGGATTGTGTAATCACTATATCACTATTCTAGCGTAGAAATGACATCATTCTAAATGGCTCCAAGTCAATGTTTAAGTTGAACTGAAGTATATATATTATTGCTACTATGTGTATATATTTTTAAACAAAATCATGTCAACACTTTTCAGAAGAGAATATTCTAAATTCTAATATTATAAAAACTAAATATAGTTAATTGAGTGGTTAGCAAAAGAGAACTTACATCAGAAAAACGTGAATAATAAGATAAAGAGGAAAAGTAATGACATTACTAACAGTACTACCATTAGCAACTACAATGTAAAGTTAACTTATTTTATGGAGCCCAACTACTAGCTATAAGTATCGAGGCTTCTATATATATACTTTATAATTTATTAAAAAGGGTTATGTAATCTTATATAATAAAATTGATTTAATACTAAATAGTGATATCGTCGTAATAATATCGTTATTAGGGAAAATTATTCATAAACCCGTATGTTCTTTACGATATATAAGCTGTGCACTCCAAATTCTTGTGTCTTTTACATAGCCAAAAAGTTTAAATGCAAGCCTAACATTTTGTTCTCATAACAACAAAATCCACTTAGCGAATGCAGATATTCTAGATGAGTTATATGCACTAAACAATACAATTAGCTTAGGCAAGTGAGTTATAATAGCATTTTTCATGCACATCGTTTGGAGCAAGATTTGATAAGGACCTTGCATCAAAGAAAAAAGAAATTTTTATATTTAGAGCACATAATGAAATATATCATAATTTCCCTGCTCTAATTTCGTAAGAAAATAATTCTTTATACTTTCAAATTTACTTCTATGGTACGAAGAATGAGCTATAAAATTGAATGAGAATATTAGATAATGTAAATATGAGTAAAACTACAACTACAAATTAATGTGAATATGAGTCAAACGACTCAAACCATAACTAAAAGTTTAATGGACATATTGCAAGTAAATTCATATGCAAAATTTCTTTACGAATTGAATGATCACCCATCTTTTGAATAATTTAAGATACTAATAAACAGAGATGTTGTACTAGATTAATGTATTTATAACTCACAAATAGTAGATCACGTGACCACAATCTGGGTTGAAGAAAATAATTACAATATTTTATTTGAGAGAGATTATTAAGTTGACAATCAATCCCACAAAAAACTTTTTTTTTTTTTCTTTTTTTCTTTTTATTCTATTTTTATCAAGTTAAGTAATAATGATATTTAACCACGTGCATTACACGTGCATCTCAACTAGTAACATAAAATATACCAACACAAATGAAATTTTTGTGGATGCAACTGAAGACCTAAGGTACGCACTACTCATTCACAAAAACCACACTTTTGAACACAGTTAGTTTTATGTTTTATTCAAAAACTGGACTAACAGGTTTCACTCTCGAACAAGTTTTATTGGCTTTAATGCAATGTGTTCATTTACCAATATTAACATTTAAATTAACCAAAACATATAAAAGGTATAATGCACAGTGTTTTTAAAGGCGCTCTCGGGCGATCGCCTCGGGCGCAAGGCGCTGCGGCGCAGTGAAATAGCGCCCCGCATGAGGTGCGGGGCGCTACACTTGCGCCAAGCGCTCGCCCGAGAGCGCCCGAGAGCGCTTCGCCTGCGTAGGGAAGGTGAGCGCCTCTGTTTTCAGGGCGATGGGCGTAAGAAATCGCGGGCTATCGGGTAGAAACCCGACTCAAGCTTAAACCCAAAAGGGTGAAAACAGATCTAACCCGACTCAAGCAAAGAATTAGGGCTTTTCAGCGTGATTGGCTTCTCCGACAGTTCCTCTCCCCTTCAACTTCGTGTTCGGTCTCTCCCCTTCAACTTCGTGTTCTCCGACAGTTCCAGTTCGGCGACTTCTTGAGAGCGACGAGAAGCCCCGACGAGCAGCCGGCGGTGAGAACGAAACTGCAGCAGGTAATTTTTTCCTTTTTTTGCCTTTTTTTCTTTTCTTTTCTTCGATCTTTTTCTTCGGCTTCGTGTTCTCCGACAGCTCCTTTTCTTCTTTTCTTTTTTTTACTTGGGTCTTCCGTTCTCCTTTATCTTCGGTTGTTTAATTTTTTTTAACCTGCTACAGTGTTTTCTTTTTTTCTCCTCTTCTCACCAGAATATTTCTGTTAATGTTTTTTTATTTTCTTTACCTGCTACAGTGTTTTCTTTTTTTCTTCTCCTCTTCTTCTCCTCACGGGAATAGTAAATCAGTAAACTGTTTTTTAATTGATAATAGGAAATTATTTAAGTTTGGTTTGTGGACTATTTAGATTAATAATAGGCTAATGATTAATTGATGTTTGATCACTTGATTAATAATAGGCTAATTGATTAATAATAGGCTAATGATTAATAATAGGCTAATTGATATTAGGCAATTATTAAAGTTCTGTTGACTCTTAAGAGTCTTAAGACGAGGTTGATCACTTGATTGATTGATTAAAGTTCGGTTGAAATGCGCAGTCATGAAATTATGAAATTGCAACAACATCGTTCTTATTAATACATATCAGTCATAATTGTTGAAAATGTGCTACAATTTGATTTTTAGTGTGAGACTGCGAGTATTGATTCTTGCTATTTGAGCTAGGTGTTGTGCTACTAGTTGTCTTGAAAGTTGAAATTTGAAACTTGATTCGTCATTTGTAACCTGTAAAGAGGAAAATAAAATTTAGCAATATAGTTAGTGATGCAATATATTAGTATGAAAATTTGAATAATTTGCAAGCTTGAATGAAAATTAACGTACATGTGAAATTTTATCTTGTGAGCCGGTAGTATATATTTTATCTTGAGTCATTGACATTTTTTATGTGAAATTTCACAAATATTTATTATTCATGCATCTTGTATATCTTCAAAAATTTTGTGATCTGGAGTGCGCCTCGCTTCGCTCGGGCGCGCGCATCGCATTGCGCCTTGCGCATGTACGCGTAAACTGACTTTGCGCCCCGCATTGCGCCTCGCGCATTGAAAACACTGATAATGCATACACAAATTTACTTATTTCTATTACAGAAAGGACGGATAGCACACTAGTGCAGTATATGAAATGTTAAAAATACATTCACCAATATATATGGTTAAAGCCTTCTGGTGAAGCATAAGAAATCTAACCTGCTTAGCCTTCAATATGCTCTCCAGCAGGTAATGCATGTCATGCATCGGCCCAAAAAAGGTTCCATTAAGGGAAGAAACTATAACCTCGAGAACATTTGAAATTCCTGTTAGCTTTAATGTCATCTTCTGGAACAAAGATATCTTTGATTTCATTTCTTCTGCTCCAAGACAATCTACAACAAAGTTTTTAAAAAAATTTAATTTTTCACTGGAAGTAAGATAAAAAGAACATATGAAAGACCCACTGCATATAAAAGCATTTCAACTCTAGCTGGATACATTTTTCTCGAAGATCGTGAATGATGCCAATAAATGTTTGCCTGCACCAATCCTTCACCACAACTTCATCCAAAAGAAAAGCAAGTACAGGATCGCTCGATACAGCATTCTCATCCATGCAAACATCCGTAACATCTATTGAACTTATTAAGGTAACATTGAGCAGACTAGTACGCATAAAGCTTGCATCAAAGTTAGCATTAAAAACAAAAATGAAAGGATACAATGGCAAACCAAAGAAACCAGATTATTTTCTAGCGCAACATCAAACAAACGATACAAGCGCTGTATATCGGCAATCGCATGTCCACCACCATCATCCTTCTCATGGAACCTTTCATCGAATCTTTTAGAAAGCAATCCTGCCTCAATGCATTTATAATAAAGGCGAAGCTTGATCCTATTCCCACTATTTGGAATGGAAACCCTACAAATAGGACAAGAATCACATCTCTGACTGCACTCGGCACACAAAGATGCATGCCCGCAGGAGCTAAGAACATGTTGAACGGGGCGACCGCAGCTCCTCAGATCTCTGGTAGCTCGACAATGTTCAACTTTCGCTTCATTGCATAGTTCGATTGGATCGATTGATGCCAAGTACTCTAGTGCCTGGTAACAAGAAATCAGTATTATGACGAACGTTACTGTTGGGTTTCAATCATACAGATGCTTCAAACATTCGCTTATTATCATAAAAAAAACCCTGAGAAACAAAATTTCTTCTCCGTTTACAATCTCTCCAGATATCTTTGCTCCGATTACCTCAGCTTATTAGGACAGAGAGGGGAATGCTTCAAGATAAATAAAAACCCAATATGAACCCCTTTTATTTCAAAATGCGAAAAAAAACCCAAAAAAAAAGAGAAATTTGAGAAAAAAAATAATAAAGGTGAAGAAAAAGGAATAAAATTAATAAGTGAGAAGAACAAAAAGGTACCTCCTTGAAGTTCGCCTTCGTCGTCCTCATCGTCGGAGTCGTCTCTCACGGCGACTAGGGTTTTAAGCGATCGCGGCCGAGCCTAGCTTACGAGCGAGAGCGAGGAGAAACGGGTCCAACCCGTTAATAATTAGCCCGCAAAGATTATAAAACCTGCGACTTAGTTGGGTTTTCAGCCTGGCCTAAAAACCCACAAAACGCTGCGCGGATTATTGGCCCATGAAGCCCAAGACAAAGGAAAGCAGGCCGCAATTGCTGCTCTCATTCAAAAGAAAATTAGAAAAAATGCCATTTTTTCCGATTATTTTTACAAAAATAGCTACAGAGACGAAAAAGAATAAAGCTTTACAGTATTTAAGGCGCCTAGAGTCCATCTTCTTTTCGCAAAACAAGCATTTCTCCATCTTCCTCTTTGTGCAGTACACGCGAAGCCAATAACCCATAGCAGTGCTTTATGCTACAATCTGCATGTTTTGAAATTATATGCAACAAGTATTTTGCCCGTGCTCACACCACTGAGTTTTACATAAAGACTAAGTAATATGAAACAGATAGCATGTGTTGGGAACATGGTTGATGTTATAATATCTCTTGTATTTTGATGATAACAAATTATTGTTTATCTAACATATTTTACTGCAGATTCAAGATATATATCTCAAAGCAACAATCAAGATATTAAGGCTATATCAAAGACAAGATTTCAAAGATCAAAAAGATGAAGTTAATCAAGTCACTTCGCGCTTCAAGAAGAAAATATAATTTATAAGAGTGATATAATTTTATCTTTTCTTTTAGAAACTTTGTACAAGCCTTGATCACACACACAACACACACTAATCACTTAGAAGATCATAGAAAATATTCTAAGTATAATCCTAAGTATAATCAACAAATGAATAACTTATTAATTTATTGAAACTATGTATATAACATAGGTTCTGGCCGACCAAAGTTATATCTGGTCGACCAGATATAACTAAACCAGAAATAGAGTCAGAAAAAACTCTGTCTGGTCGACCAGATATGTACCTGGTCGACCAGAGGCTCCAGACTCGGACAGACATTTTCCAAAAAGTCTGTCTGGTCGACCAGGCCTCAATCTGGTCGACCAGACAGTGCTTCCAACAGCTATATTTTTCAAATGAATATGAACGTTTTGTGAACGTTTTTGGCAGTTATTTTTGAATATTTTTGAACGAAAATTATACCTATAAATAGGTGTTAAGTTCTGAAATTTTATCAATCAATTCCTTTACATAAACTTGAGTTTTTCTTGACTTCTTAAGATCATTTTGAAGAGAAAAACTGCATGAAAATTTCAGTTTTGTTCTTGATTAAAACTCCATTACTCTAGAACAAAAACCATTCCTATAGCCTATTGTAAGTCACTCACATCTACACATCAAGGCTTATAGGAAGAGAAAGTTGTACCATTTTGTTTCAGTTTGATAATCTCTTGAAAGAAGAGATTGTTGTGGCATTGGCAATTGAAGATTGTCAAGGTTGTACGGTTTGCTTGCGGGTTGCAAGTGCTTGCGGTTTTGCAAGTGGAAATAGTGGAGAAATCTCAAGCGAGGCTTGGGGACTGGATGTAGGTCTGGAGGACCGAACCAGTATAAATCCTTGTGTTTGCGTATGCAATTTTCTGTGATTGTCTACACATTGGTTTGATCTTTCTTACTCTTTGTGATATTATTTTATTGAAATTTAAAGTTTCCGCATTAGATTTCATAAACACTATTCAACCCCCTTTCTAGTGTTTGAGTGCCATTACAGCGATCCTACAGCATGAACTAAACCCTCATTACTAGCTTGAAAGACTAGGTGTCTATTTTTTTGTTTGATTTGTTTGGTCTATACGGGTTCCTTCTTTAATCATATGCATGTGTTTCTAAATTGAATTGAACATAAATGTTTTTTGAATAGTTACTTCTTTTTTCTATTTGTTATAGATACGAGCATACAAATGCTTATACTCTTGACTTATAGCATATAGATTATTGAAAATTAGATAATCTGAACTAGAATTTTTTTCTTCAAATAGTTGAAACTAAAAATAATTTCAAAATAAGTGGGTGAATGACTTCTATTTTAAAATTTCAAATTTAGAATTAGATATTTTAACATTCAAACTATCTTTTAAAATATTCCTCTATATTTGTTAATAATATATGATAGAAAGAGGGAGGGAAAGTCAGCTTGTCGAATGGGTGCATGCATAGTTTTTATTTCAAAATTTCACCATCAATTTTAAATAGTTTAACTATCAATCTCTCCTTTGTAAATCCCTCCTTTTATATAATATTTTAAACAAATTAAAAAGGATATAAACATAGTTGATGCTCATAGTATGATCATAACACCAGACATATATCTTCAATCTAGATACTGCAAAGATTTTGCTAGCCATCAATGTCATCTAACATTAACATTTTATTATAATCTTTTTTTTTGAGATTTTGTAATAACTAAAGAGTACACTGAGTTAAACCCTACAACATGAAGCAGTAAAATGAAATGCCACATTTAGATAAGACATAATGTCTTCACATATTGATATAATTAAACATAATCTCACGCTAAAACATCAATCTTATGATACTTACATTAGAATTTAACTTAATTAGAAAAATATATATGATTTTGAAATATACATAAAATAATCTTAAGAATCCAAATATTTATTGCCAGAGTAATCTTAGAAATCATTATAATTTCAATCTAATTATTAGAAAAACTCGGATAAAGCAGGGATAATTTGAGATAATGTTTTTAGGAACTTGTGTAAATTATTTGTTTATTTTTAGTGAATCGCAAAAAAAAAATAATAGGAATTTTTTTAATTTTATAAATCTTTATATGTTATATGTTTTTTTATGGTGTCTTGTGTTCAATTAATATTTTAAAGAGAGGCATGTGTGAACCAATAGCCCTTCTTTATAAATATCAATAAAGATAGGATATCAAATTAATAAATAACAAAAATATTGACCAAGTTCTCAATAGTATTTTAAGACAAAGACTAATCCCTCAAGTTTAAATATAAGTTGACCCATGCATAATTTTGCTATAGGATTTTAGGATTAATTTTATAACCACACCC
>NC_033797.1:66947492-66952886 GCF_001876935.1 Asparagus officinalis | reverse complement strand
ACTTTGAAACTTAGAGAAAATCCCCTTTCAACTACGGGATGTCTTACAAAACTCGCTCTAATCTTTCACATTATTCTCACCAAACCTCCCTGACATCATTTAAAAATGTAAAATAACTAAAATATGCTTTTGATAATTAATCTATACAGTTATAAAAAATCATGGTTTTATGCCTGGGAGGTCAACTATAGAACCTATACATATTTTGAGATGGTTGATGGAGAGATATAGAGGGAAGAGAATGGATCTATATATAGTTTTTATTGATTAGAAAAAGCTTATGATAGTGTGCCTAGAGAGGTAATGTGGTGAACGTTAGATAAGAAATATGTATCTAGTATATATATTAATATGATTAAAGATATGTAGGATAGAGTGACAACTAGAGTAATAACTAATGAATGAGAGACTAAACTGTTTCCTATTACTATATATTTACACCAAGGGTCAGCTTTAAGGCTTTATCTTTTTATATTAGTTATAGACTAATTTACTAAGCACATTCAGAGCGAAATTCTATGGTGTATGTTATTTTGTAATGATATAGTGCTAGTTGATGAAACTAGAAGAGACATTATTTTTAAAGTAGAAAGATGGAGACAAGCTCTTAAATCTAAATATTTTAGAATTAGTAGAAAAAAATAGAATGTATGAAGTTTATTTTTAGTAAAATTAGGAAAGAAAGAGAGTCTATGGTACATATTGATGGCCAAAAAATACCTAAAACTAATCATTTTTGTTATTTAGGATCAATCGTTAGGCATGATGATAAGATAGAGGATGATATTGTGCATCGAATTAAATTATGATGGTTAAAATGGAGGAGTGCTTCGGGAGTCTTATGTGATCGTAAAATACCAATGAAACTAAAGGAAAAATCCTATAGGATGGTTATAAGACCAATTATGCTTTAAGGGTCAGAGTGTTGGGCAATTAAAAAATAACATGTTCAAAAGTGAGTGTAGCAGAAATGAGAATGTTGTGATGGTCTTGTGGGTAGGGGTGCTAAACCGTATCCGAAAAACTTGATGCGGCATAAACATGTACCAAAAAGGTTGCAAGTGCACAACCGTGTCAAGTTATAGTATTTAAGATATCAATCCCACGAGAAAGGTGATTTTATAGGAGAAAATATGAAATTGGTTCTTATTTTGTGTGCGTGACAAATAGGAGTGATAAGTGAATGTGATTGTGAAGAGATTGAAAGAGTGAAAATGGTGTGTAAATAGGTGCAAAGTGTAAGTGAGAGTGGATTTGAAAAAGAATGAGTATGATCAATAAGATGAGAAGGAAAAATGAATAAAATCAAGAAACAAATAAAAAAAATCAAGAATGAAGAACAAAATTCTAGAATAAAAGAAAATACAAGAAATTAAAGATGGTGGATTCAATTATAGATATGAGTAATCTACAATTGAACCCACTTCTTAGAAAATGGTGATTCCCTAGAGGGTTCTAGCCTAAAGGCGAATCAAACAAAATAAAAATAAACAAAAAGAAAAACTAAACCCAAGAGGGTTCTAGCCTCAAGGTGAATAGTATAAGAAATTAAAATCTAACTACAAAATAAATTGCAAAATCTAAACTACAAAATAAAATTACAAGAATTAAATGCAAGAAAATAAATCTACTCTATAAGCATGAAATAAATCTAAGGCAAGAGGGTTCTAGCCTCTTGGCTATTTAACAAGAAAATAAAATCTAACTACAAGCATAGAAATAAATCTAAACTAATAAGCAATAAAAGAGAAAAAGAAAAGAAATGCAAACCTTCAAATAATTCTCCATCTTCATCTTCATCTTCATCATCCAACAAAGAGAAGAAGAGAAAAATTTAAAGTGGTGAAAAAATTATTATTATTAATTGCAACAAAAAGTTACAATTTTGGAAGGCCTTCTCAATTAAGAGTAGCCCTCCTCTCCAAAAGGAGTTACAAAAATTTTCACACCTCTAACCCCTCACTCTCTACCCCTATTTATAGTAATCTTCAATGAATATGAGCCATTGGATTTGTCTTGAGCCCCAAGCAACAATCTCCACCATTGAATTTGCTTTTTGTTCTTCTCTAGCCCAAATATAGGAAGCCCATATGATTCATTTGATTTTCAAAAGAAAATCAAAATCCGGCCCTCTTCAAAATTCTTTTGCAACCACTTGTGATTTCGGCCCATGTTTGATTTTCCAAGTCTCCAGCCCAAACAAGTCCGGCCCACTTTAAACTTCCCATTTGATTTTCAATCATTAACCTGCAATTAAAAGATAAAAATAATTATTAGTGGTATATTTATTCATATAAAATAGATAATGAGGGTATAAAATTGTAATAAAATATGATTATCAGTATCCGAGAAAATATCTGTAACCGTATCCGTTAGGATACGTGATAATCACATTTTATTATAATTTTATACCCTCATTATCTATTTTTAATGAATAAATATGTCACTAATAATTGTTTTTATCTTTAATTGCAGGTTAAAGAAGAATAAAGCCCAAAAATCTCATCTCTCAACAAAAGTTCATGAATTAAATGAAGAACACAAGAAAGAGCCAAAAATCCCAAGCCCAGAATCAAGCCGAGTAGCTTGTAGAAGCCGGAGAAAATAAAAAATCAAATATGAAAATAAAATATATTCAAGATGGTTGGCCGCAAAGAAACGACGATATCTCTCAATCCGAAAGGCGGAATTTAACATATAATATATGAAAATCGCCTATCTCGATGAGATGAAGCCATCTGTGGAGACAGATTTTTTATTGGACATCGATGCTAGCATCGATGCTAGTATCGATACCTACGTCGTTCTGTTACAGATCAAAGGCTAAAATTTGCTTGTTTTGGATAAGATTTCAACCCAATGGCTCTCATTCAATGATGTTTACTATAAATAGGGGTAAAGAGTGAGGGGTTGAGGGTGTGAAAATTTTTGTAACTCCTTTTGGAGAGGAGTGCTACTCTTAATTGAGAAGGCCTTCCAAATTTGTAATTTTATATTACAATTAATAAAAAAAATTCACTACTTTAAATTTTTATTTTCTTCTCTTTGTTGGATGATGAAGATGAAGATGAAGATGGAGATTAATTTGAAGGTTTGTTTTTTCTTATTTCTTTTTTATTGCTTATTAGTTTAGATTTATTTTCATGCTTGTAATTAGATTTTATTTTCTTGTTTAAATAGCCAAGAGGCTAGAACCCTCTTGCCTTAGATTTATTTCATGCTTATAAATTAGATTTATTTCATGCTTATAGAGTAGATTTATTTTTTTGTATTTAATTCTTATAATTTATTTTGTAGTTTAGATTTTATAATTTATTTTGTAGTTAGATTTTAATTTCTTGTACTATTCACCTTGAGGTTAGAACCCTCTTGGGTTTATAGTTAGATTTTAATTTCTTGTACTATTCACCTTGAGGTTAGAACCCTCTTGGGTTTAGTTTTTTTTTTTTTTGATTCGCCTTTAGGCTAGAACCCTCTAGGGAATCACCATTTTTAAAAAAGTGGATTCAATTCTAGATTACCCATATCTTTAATTAAACCAGTCATCTTTACTTTCTTGAATTTTATTTTCATTCTTGATTTTTTTTTTATTCTTGATTTTATTCATCTCTCCTTGTGGAAATCATTCATTCATTGTCACATCCACTCTCACTTACATTTTGTGCCTATTTACACACTATCACCTTCTTCATCTTTTCACAATCACATTCACTCATCACTCCTATTTGTCACATACACAACATAAGAACCGATTTTATATTTTCTCCTACAAAACACCTTCCTCGTGTGATCGATATCTTTATACTATAACTTGACACGGTTGTGTACTTGTAATATTTTTTGGTACTTGTTTATGCCGCATCAAGTTTTTGGTGCTGTTGCCGGGGAGGGTGCTTAAGTAGGATTTTATTTAATTTGGTTCTTTAACTTGTGTGTTTTTTGTGACGGAACCACTTGGAGCTTGAAGATCGCGGATTGGAGATCTAGAACTTGGAGAATTGCTTTTAGGTAACTCTTCTTTCTAGCATTTTCAATTCCATCCTCTTTAGTTAGCTTCACAATTAGGATTAAAAAAAGGATTTTTTTTTTGTTGACCATAATAAAATTCACCTTTCACTTCGACATTAACTAACAAGATAATAAACTCAAACAATGTTCACCCTTCTCATAGTTGTTTGATTGTAAACCATAATAAAAAATATAAAAAAAATTACATCCTTTTTAGTCGCTTTTAATTTCTAGGGTTGCATTTCATATAGTTAGTAGAAATTCACCACAGTTGTTTGCGTCGAAAATTGATGTATTCATTGCGGTATTCATTACAACTTCAATCGTTACAATGAAAACAAAAAAAGATTGTCTTTTTATAAGACTTTTACACAATGAAAACAAAAGTTTACAACTCTCGTCAAAACAAACGCAGAGATCGTTTATCGGTCTTCTGCTTGCGTGGGATCTTTGCCTGTGCCGGGGTTTATCCGTGGACCGCCTTAGATCTGGATCCGGTTGATGAAAAATTTGGCAGAGCTTCGCCTTCGCCGAGGAAGTATTTGATTTGAAGCGTTGAAATCGACCAAGCGAAATCAGGGCTCTTCTCGAGATTAAGACCAAGCCTAATCTCAAGGGACGGACGGAAACGGGCGTCGGATCTCTCGAACTCTCCTTCTTTATGCCGAAGAACTCGCCAAGATCTGTCAACCCTCGCTGAAATTCGTGCTCCTTTGACTCCACAATCCGGCAGCACCTCCTCGTCTTGATAATCAATCGCCCCTGAAAAATGGAGGCCTTTGACTCATATTTATAGGCCTCGAATGCGGTTATTTGGATGAGAACAAGTGATTTGGCTCTATCTTCAGTTAACAACAGCCTAACCACGTTTGGGGATGATATCAGGTCAGTTAGAAACCCCTGGAACCAACAAATCTCGAGAAAAACCATCCAAAACCGAACCGGGACGAAACAGTGCGCGCAGGACAAGTCTGACCCGCGCTTGCGCGGGTCGGATCAGTCCGACCCGCGCTTGCGCGGGTCGGACCAATCCGACCCGCACTTGCGCGGGTCGGATCAGTCCGACCCGCGGTTGCGCGGGTCGGACCAATCCGACCCGCGGTTGCGCGGGTCGGACCAATCCGACCCGCGGTTGCGCGGGTCGGACCAATCCGACCCGCGGTTGCGCGGGTCGGACCAATCCGACCCGCGGTTGCGCGGGTCGGACCAATCCGACCCGCGCTCGCGCGGGTCGGTTTGTTCCGTCCCGCGCTCGCGCAGGTCAGTTTGTTCTGTCCTGCGCTCGCGCAGGTTTGTTGATTTGTATGCTTCGTCGCGAGACCGATCGTCGAACGCGCGTTGATTAATATACGCGTGCTGATCGATGCGCGCGGGCTGATTGACGTG
>NC_033797.1:66920263-66945578 GCF_001876935.1 Asparagus officinalis | reverse complement strand
CGTGCTGATCGATGCCCGCGGGCTGATTGACGTGCGCGCGTTGACTGGCGCGCACGAGGTGATTTGACGTGCACTCGTTGACTGGCGCGCACGAGTTGGTTGACGTGCGCGCGTTGACCGACGCGCACGAAATGATTTGACGTGCGCGCGTTGACCGGCGCACATGAGATGATTTGACGTGCGCGCATTGACCGGCGCGCACGAGATGATTTGACGTGCGCGCATTGACCGGCGCGCACGAGTTGGTTGACGTGCGCGCGTTGACTGGCGCGCACGAGTTGATTGACGTGCACGCGTTTGACCGACGCGCACGAGTTGGGTTGACGAATCTTCTTGACTCGCCCATTTACCAGATCTAAGGCGTCCACGGATAACCCCGGCACAGGCAAAGATCCCACGCAAGCAGAAGACCGATAAACGATCTCTGCGTTTGTTTTGACGAGAGTTGTAAACTTTTGTTTTCATTGTGTAAAAGTCTTATAAAAAGACAAGTCTTTTTTTTGTTTTTTCTTGACTCGCCCATTCATTGCTTCGAGTTTCGTGTGGGCTCTCGTAGACAATTTTAGACGCCTACAACAGTGATTTGAGCATCTTGATTTGGCACACACCTAAAAATATTTTTAAGGGCAAAACCCCATAATCAATATAAGGTGAGGGATTTCATCACCCTTTCCTTAGCCCAAAAATCACTAATTCCTCACTACACCACCCAAGCCTAATAAAACTCATTAGATGTTGGCCCTAAGGATTCGAGCTTAATAAGGAACAAAGAATCCTTAAGTGAACCGGTTTAAGTTTTCTTGGATTAGTTGGTATCTAAGGCAAGGTTTAGGGGTTGCGTAAAGCGCTCCGCAAGGAATGAGTTACTTAATTGATCTCTGATCATCATCTAGTACTATCCTTACCTGGCTGACTACCCGGGTAAAACTTTAATCTTTTCACTTTAGGAGCTTTTGGTTAGGAGCTGGTCTAGTTGAGTTAGCCTTAACCCTAGAGTTAGAGTGATTGAAAAGTGATTGATTTTGATTTATTTTAGTTAGGATTTTCCTCTCTTTCCATTCTCTCCTCATTAAAAAAACTAACTTTTATAAAAAAAAAAGTATAAAAAGAAATAGTTTTGGTGTATGCAACCGTGGATTAGGGATAATACATATCGATTAATTCACTTTGAACCAATCATAGAAATGGCATATCATAATCCACCCATTCTTCAAGATATGTGCTATCCCATTAGGAATACAATCCCCTCTTGCATTAGGCTCCTCAAAACAAATGGAATAAATTTTGAGCTTAGACCGCATTACATAAATATGCTTCCCAAATTCCTTGGAAATGAAACAGAAGATACATATATTTTTATCTTGGAATTTGAGGAAGTGTGTATTATGATTAAAATGAGAGAATTAACAGAAGATGCGATCAAACTCAGATTTATTCCATTTGCTCTCAAAGACAAAGCAAAAAAATGGCTGTATAGCTTACCCATAAATTCCATCACTACTTGGGAGGAATTTATCACCGTTTTTCTTAAGAAATTTTTCTCGATCCATAAAACGGTGAAGCTTGGGAGGAATTTATCACCGTTTTTCTTAAGAAATTTTTCTCGATCCATAAAACGGTGAAGCTAAGAAACAGCATCATGAATTTTAAAATTGTTCCGGGAGAACCATTTTGAAAGTATTTTGACCGATTTAAAGATCTCCTCATCCAATATCCTCATCACGGTTTAGAAAAATGACGATTGTGCTAAATAATTTATGAAGGATTAGATTATTCTACAAAAACTTCCTTAGAACCAATGTGCCATGGGGATTTTATGAGGAAAAACGCTGATGAAGCTTGAGAGTTTTTAGAGAGTCTTTCTGAAAAAACTATGCAATGGGAACACTATGATGACCAAGTGTCATCAGTTCCCCAACCCAAGTCCAGTGGTATTTCCTTAGAGTCGAACATTACATCTGAAGCTAATATGGCCACAATCATGCATAGGTTAGAAGCTTTAGAAATCAAGGAAAGAGCCCCGGCTCAAATCAGTCAAGTTTCAGCCTCAGGATGTCATAACTGTCTGTCACCATCTCATATTTCAGAAGAATGTCCTCTCTTAGGAAATAATCAGCCATTAGGACAGATCAACGCTACATTCCAGCGTTATGCAAATGATTAATTCTCTCTAACCTACAACCCAGATTGGAGAAATCACCTAAACTTTGCATGTAATCAGGGAATTCACTCTGAAACTCAAAACTTCAATCCCACTTCAAACCAACACTTTCCTAGGGGAACATAGTTCCTTTCAATTCTCATCCACAATTTCAACAACCCAATCTGTCATATCAAAATCAGTCCCCTCTTCATCAAGCTGTAATTCAGACTCCTCACAATCCAGATCAGGATAAACGTCTCAATGTCTTGGAAAAGGGTTTGGAAACCATAATTAAGGCCTTCATTCAAACCACGAATATGTTGACTCAAACGTCGAGCACTCTGAATTCCTTTATGAAATCAACCGGATAAATGCTCAACTCCAACACTCAAGCTATAGCTAGATTAGAATCCTAACTTGGTCAACTAGCTAGTGCCGTGAGTGAAAGAGAGAAAGGAAAATTTCCGAGTCAACCTATGGTCAACCCTAAGGACACAGGATGCAGTTCATCCTATGAAGCTCAAGTGAATGCAATCCATTCACTTTGGTCAGGTAGACAGGTCGATAATCAAGTAAGAACTCTTCCAAGTCAAACTCTTGATCCAGTACAAATTCCTTCTCCTTCTCCTTCTGATGAATCTATTCAACAATCACCCCCTCAGATGATCAAGAACCTGAACCCGAACCTGAGACTGCTTTTGATAGGTTTAGACCAGTTGCTCCTTTTCCAGATAGACTCAGGCCTAGGAAACACTCCCCTCAAGAGGAGAAGATCCTAGAAACATTTAAGCAGGTTAAGGTCAATATTCCTCTCTTAGATGTAATTGAACAAATTCCATCTTATGCTAAATTTTTAAAAGAATTATGCACTAAGAAGAGGAGACTAAATGTTCTAAAGAAAGTCTTTTTAGCCGCTAATATCAGTGAAATACTATCAAATCCTATACCTTTAAAACGTAAAGATCCAGGTTCCCCCATCATTTCATGTGTCATTGGTAATACTCACATTGATAAGGCGCTTTTAGATTTAGGGGGGCAGTGTCAATTTGCTTCCATATTCATGTTGGCCTTCTTATTTTGATGATGTTTAACAGACTATTTATTTCTAATGTTGTTTGTCTAGTGTTTGTGTTTTTCGTATTTATTCTAGGTAAACAACGAGTTGGAGGATGGATGGAATTGCGCTTCATCGAACATATCTAATGGAGGTTGGTGGAATAGTGGTTGAAGCCTATACAATTCAAGTTAAAGATCCAATTACAAACTTCATCCGCAAGTGTACCAAGTTGAGCTCATTGAAGACCTTCATCAAGCTTAGGTAATCTAGTTTAGGTTTTATATTATGTGTGTTAGATACTCTAAGCTCAATATCATATACACACACATTTTATTGGTTTCCTTGTATATATATGTAGTCATATATATATACAACACAAGTTTTTTGATTTTATGTTTATAAATATGAAATTACATATTTCATATTTATTATTGTGATTTGGTTTAACTACTTAGATATGAAACAAATATATTTTCATATACATACTCATATGTTTTATTTTCTATTGTATTTGTAAAAATATTGTATTCTTAGTTTTTAGACTTAACAATAATCATATACATATTTTATTAAGTCTACATAATTATTGTGCAAAGTTTCAAAACATGGTTTAGCCAAAATGTCAAAATTCACATGTTTACATTTTCATGTTTTGACCTATTTTGTAAAATGATGATATTTTTTTATTTGGGAAGTCCTTTTTAAAAACCAGTCATTGTAGCATGTTTATTATCATGTCTACAATCATTCCCCAAAGTTTTACATTTTTTGGAATTTATTTGATATTTTTAAATAGTATTTTAAAATCAGAAAACTGTTTAAAACTGTAAAATTTCATATAATAGTTCACGGTTGTCCGCACATGAGTCTTTTCCATAGTGGGCAGCAGAAACTTTCACGATCGACCGCCACGGTCGACCGTCAGTCTGTAAGTTCTCGACGGCCGATCCACCGCGGTCGACCGGCGTCAGCCTGTTTTTTGATTGTTTTCTCAGTTTCAATGACCTTCGCGGTCGACCGCGATTTTCCCACGGTCGACCGCCGATCGCCCAATAGTCATATTTGGTACATAATCATATTTCTGATTCGTTAGGGTTTTTGGTCTTTTGTTTGGGGTTCTTGGCTGAGTTTTTTGGAGGCTATAAATACCCCCTTGATCTCAGTTCTCAACCTAATCCAAGAAATGTTTTAAACAAGTTTTAAAAGAGTTTAAGTTTGGTTTTAAGTTTGTTTGAGAGTTTGTTTTAAGAAATCAATTTTACAAGAGCTTGAGGAGATCATCTATTTGGTGTTTGAGCATCTAACTCTTCTCCTTCCACTCTTGATCTATTGAGAAGTTTTCTAAACTCAATCTAGCTTTATATTTTATATTGTTTGATTGTCATTTTATTAAGCTAGTGTTCATATTGAGTTTAGTTTATTTTATTTTCTCTTTGTTTACATACACACAACCATTGAGCTTATTGGATTTACATTCATAGTATAATTGGGTTGTGGGATTGTGTAACTAAGAGAGTGAGCTTATAATTCGTTCTCATCCATTATAAAGAACAAACACTTTGTATTGTGCTTAATTGTGAGATCACTTTGTAATACACTTGTACACCAAGAGAAGTGTGTGGCGAGAGTCGGGGATCATCCCAAGAGGAGTGGCGTCGGTTGATGAACCTAGGGAGAGGTTGTATCTGAGCATTTGAGTGACACACGTCTAGTTCAATACTTGAGAGGGTGTAGAGTGGGATTGCAAGAGTGTGTTAGTTGTAGAGTTTTCGGTAAACTAGAAAACTGTATTGTGTGGTGTAAACGTTATTCGGGTGAACGTAAAAAACCCGGTTGTGATAGTGGAGATCTCCTCGAGGTGAGGAGCAGAGACGTAGGTTAAGTGGTTAGACCGAACTCCGTGATCATATCGTTTTGTTTGTGATTGATTTGGCGTTCTTATTCTTATATTCATACCTTATATCTTCTTTGTATATTGCTTGTTGATTATATTACCCACTATATAGTTTAGATTGTTTACTCTTATGTTAATTATATATCCTTGCATGTATCTCATAGTATATCTCATTGCTAGGATATTTACCTTTGTTCATATTGCTTATTCTTGCTTGTAATATATTGTAGATCTCTCTTGCAAGAATAATTTGTTAATTAGTATTAATTAGCATAAAATCGGATTAGATTAGTATAAGACCCTCTACCAGCAATTGGGTCTAGGTATACTGAACTCAACCAGATGCACCTTATAGTTGGCTAATAGATCTGTTAAGGTCCCTATGGGTGAGTTAGAGGATGTTCTGATTAAGGTTGGAGATTTTATTTTTTCAGTAGATTTTGTAGTCTTGAAAACACAGCTTGTTTCCAATCCCAAAGGACAGACACCCGTCATCTTAGGACGACCTTTCTTAGTCACTTCTAATGTTCTCATCAACTGTAGAAATGGTCAAATGAAGCCGTCCTTTGGGAATTTGACTGCCGATCTCAATATTTTTAATCCAGGGGACCAGCCAAATAATCAGCCTCTAGAAATAAATTACATTTAGGAAAGATCAGAAGAAGAAGAAAAGTCTGATTTGAGTTTTGAGGAAATTTTTGATGGAGAGTTAGAGTTTTTAGAAGAAGCAGATCAGGAACTTGAGAATAATAAAACTGTGTTAAACATTTGCTGCTTTGAATTAAATTTTGAAGAACTCTTTCTTGATAAACTTAGATTCTTGGAGAATAATCAACAACCAAATTTTCAGAACTCTACAGAAGAATTGGTTGTTAGAAAACAAAACTTCACAGTACAAGAGTCTAAGTTCATTAAAAAATGCAAAATGCATGACACCAATAATACCTACCTTACTTTGTTGCAAGAATTATTGAACATCCTGAAATACTTAGAATTTCACATTATTGATTAAATCATTCTGAATTTATTTAAAATCCGAGGAAGAATTTTCAACAATAAGGTAGGATTCAATGTAGAATACGAACTCTTCGTGTTGAACACTTCATTCTATATTATTTGTTTTGTTTATTTTAGAATAATAAAAATAATTTATTCTTCTCTTATTTGAGAGTTTCTTGTTCAGTTGTAAAAAATGAAAAAAAGAGAAAAAAACAGAAAAAAAAGAAGAGAATAATAAATTTTTTATTCTATCCTTCTCAGACCAAAGGTAATTGTAGATTTTTATCAGCTGATCAAATGTAAGTACTTCATTTCTTATTTCTTTTACTTTGTGCATAATAGAGTTTGCATTGAGGACAATGCAAAATTTAGATGTGAGGGTGGGAATTAGTTATTTTCTCTCTCTTTATTTTACATTTTTAGTTATATTTTTGTCATTTTTTCCTTTTTCTTAAAAAAATTTATAAAAATATCATCACTTGTCAAATTGATAGAGTTATGTAATAATTAATTTATTTAATAAATTTTAAAATTTCTAATCTCTAGTTTGTTATTTACTCAAGTTTACTTTTTATGATAACTCTAAATAAATTTCTTAAGAAATAATTTTCAAAGTAATATACTTCACTTAAGCCTTAACTTAGATTTTTATTTAAAATAATGGAATTTATGCAGATTTTCAAAGTAATATACTTCACTTAAGCCTTAACTTAGATTTTTATTTAAAATAATGGAATTTATGCATGCTTAGCTTAGATTTATTTAAAATAATGGAATTTATGCATGCTTAGCTTAGAGTTAAAAATAATTTTTTAAAGTGTCTTGACCTACATATTTTTCAGAATATATATACATATACATATAAAAAAAAATTACGAAAGAAGAGTGCGAAAAATAGGCATAAAAAAACTCTTAAATTCAAAGTGATTCTATCTTATAAAGCCTAAGTTGACCGAGTAATTAAGTCTAAGGAGTATTTCCATACTTAATGATCTAAGCCCAATTTGATTGGAATCCATTAGCCCAAAACTCGTTAAATGGTCGATTAGAAAGCCCGTTAAAATAGAAAAAAATTACCAAGGAAGAAAGAGTCAAAAAAATATATAAAAAATAAAAATAAATAAAAATACTAATAAATGTTTTATATATATAGTTATATTTGTATATATGGTCTTGGAAAATATTTTAGATCAAGCAACTTGAATATTATTTTAAACAAATGGTTAGCATGTTCTTTTTAAAACTTTTAAATTAAATTTCTAAGTTTGGCTTGGTTTTGTGTTGCTATAATGAGAAGATTTTCTAAGAAATTTACCTTAGAGTTATATATAAAAATATTTTCTTGAGTAATAACTATCTTCAATTATCAAATAAATTTAGTTATTTACTAACTTCTTTAATTTGGCAAGATGACCGAATTTTGTAGGTATATTCACTGTAAACCATCACGAGACTATAACTCATCTACTAGGGTAACCTAGGGGTTTAAAGGCTTGTTGTATGCGTTAAATACAACCGCGATTCCTGGGAAAGTGAGTTAGAATTTTCTTTTTCTTTCTTTGCTAGAGGACTAGCAAAAGTTTAGGTGTGAGGTTATTTGATAATCATATTTTATTATAATTTTATACCCTCATTATCATATTTTATTATAATTCCCCCACCAATCCTCTTCAAGTAGGATGGCGGGTCCACCAAAACTATCACGTTAACCGTCACCTCTGATAGTCATTTTCCTCTAAATTCCCCCACCAATCCTCTTCAAGTAGGATGGCGGGTCCACAAAACTATCACGTTAACAGTTACCTCTGATAGTCAAACTCATCAGATAATGGCCTACCAGGTGATGTGCCTCTATTCCGACTTCATGGATAGTGCCCCACTAGGTGATGTGCCTTGTCTACCTATTTTTATTCCCCTGCTAAGTCTTAATCAAGACTGGGGGTTGGTTACTTGGAATCCATTGGATTAAGAGTAATAAATCTTTCACATCGTCAAGTTAACATTACACTTCTGACGATCATCATCCCCACAGAGTATGCATTCAACTTGCATCACTCCCAATTTGTCATGTCATGTTAACACCATACCTCTAACAATTCACTTATCAATCCTCGTCAATAGGATGATAAGTCCACAAAGTTGCTCTGATCGCAACACATTCATGTCACGTTAATATCACACCTCTGACAATCTACTTATCAATCATCGTCAATAGGATGATAAGCCCACAAAGTTACTCCGATCGCAACACATTCCTGTCACGTTAACATCACACCTCTGACGACAAAATTAACTTATCGACTCTCTTCAATAGAGCGATAGGTCCACAAATTCCTGTCAAGTTAACATCACACATCTGACGACAAAATCAACTTATCGACTCTCTTCAATAGAGCGATAGGTCCACAAACCCGTCAAGTTAATATCACACCTCTGACGACCAAATCAACTTATCGACTCTCATCAACGGAGCGATATGTCCATAAAAATACTGTTAGGTTAACATAACACCTCTAACAGTCAACCCCCCTAATGAACTTGTTAATCCTTTTTTCAACAAGAATAGCAGGTTTTTATTATAAAATCCCCAGCGGATTAAAGATTTTCAGGAATTATCCTAGTGATAATAAAGAAAATTTTTGAATTTCACTTTAGGTGAAAATTCATGCCAAGTTCCAACTTTCTTTCGGTGTTTCAAGCCACACAGGAAGAAACGACACCAAAAATCCATGCCTTCACGCATGGGGGACTTTATCTCGATCCCTAATTAGAGATAAGTCTACGCCTAACACGCGTTGCCGGTTAATCTTTCGCCGTGAAAAAGACACCAGGATTCATGCCTGGGGGAATTTATCTCGATCCCTAATTTGAGATAAGTCTGCATCTAACACATGCTGCCGGGTAGCCTATTCCCGCAATAATAGCAAAGCCTACGTATTCAATATCGTAGCAGGTCGTTATTAATAACGCCAAAATCCATGCCTTACACGCATGGGGAATTTTATCTCGATCCCTAATTAGAGATAAGTCTGCATCTAACACATGCTGCCGGGTAGCCTATTCCCGCAATAATAGCAAAGCCTACGTATTCAATATCGTAGCAGGTCGTTATTAATAACGCCAAAATCCATGCCTTACACGCATGGGGAATTTTATCCTGGATCCTAAGTAGGGATAAGTCAATGTCTAACACGCGTTGCCGGTTAGTCTTTTACCGTGAAAAGGACACCAAAATCCATGCCTCACACGCATGGGGGACTTTATCTCGATCCCTAATTAGAGATAAGCCTATGCCTAACACGTGTTGTCAATTAGTCTTTTTCCGTAAAAATGACAAAGTCTATGTATTCAAAATCATAGCATCAAGTCTAAGAGGGTTCATTCTCTTAGCACAACGTTACATGTGGAACGGACTTAGACAATCCACATGCTAGCCCGATTCAAATGGTAGTCGGTAAAGGCTTATCAAATCCGTTGATGGCTGAGGGTTTGCCAAAAATCCTATGCACGTTTGCAGGTCCATCAGCTTAATGGATGTGAGCCGAGACTTAAAACAGATGAGCCAAAGACAAGTCTCAAAGACTTAGTCAAAAATGCACGGAAGCCACTTCCATGTCTTAAGTCAAAACGTTGAGGTCAGACCCGCGATGCAAAAACCAAACGCCGAGGTCACACCTGTGTTCCAAATTCAACATGCAATGGTGAAACCCGCATCTCAAGTTCAAAATGCAGGGTCCACCCCCACATTCCAGAAGCAGGATTATGGCGCATACCTTCACACAGGTCCTACGTGGCAAATCCCTTCAACCAAGATGCCTTCGAAGCAAGTGCAGAGAACAAATCCTTTACCACAAGGAATCAACAGCTCCAAGATCAGAGTTGAGATCCAAAGTATTCCGAAAATTCGTCCCAGTCAACCGCGAACTTTCGAAAACTTTGGAGGGGGTTCTGTAGGCTGTCTAAAAATCACAATAGATAGCTGATCCCCATCAAACACCGATGATGGAAGTTACAATCTGACGACTTCCAGAAGGCTACAATTCGAAGACTTTCACATAGATCGCTGAAGGTTACAATCTGACGACCTTCACGACAACTGATGGAAGCTCTAATCAAACAGCCTTCATAATCAACATCGGGAGTTACAATCTGACGACTCTCATATTCTCAAGGAGCCAAGACGAAGATTACAAGACAATGATCTTTGCAACGCTATGACAAAAAGAGATTACTTGGTGATAATCTCTGCAAGGCAAGCGCTGCTCAACGCAGCTCCAAGCGCTGCCCAACGCAGCTCTATACCGCTGCCCAACGCAGCTCCAAGCGTTGCCAGATGCAACTCTATACCGCTACCAAACGCAGCTTCACTCGCTGCCAAACGCAGCTTCCAAGCCACCAAACGCAGCTTCTAACAAGATGCCAACGCAGTTTCCAGCCGCTGCGACCGAGCTTTCGGACACTGCGTTCAAGCTTTCAAACACTGCGTTTGAACGCAGAATTCGCATCAGAACATGGATTTTTCGTTTGACTCGTTCAAACACGAGCTGAACGGTTCCAAAACTATTTCCCACGATCTGAGGGGATCACAACTCCACTCAGGAGTGATTTAAGGGGCGGTTACATCCCATTAGCCCCACTTAGGAGCGAATTAAGGAGGTGGTTACACCCCTTAATCCCCTATAAATAACTGAAAATCAATTCAGTTAAGTGCGGTCTGTTGGAACTTCTTGGCTAGTCAACAGGATCCTTAGAGCATTTCTGAAGCTTTGGAGATCGGCAACAAGATCTTCTTCATCCTTGGCTTATAACCGACTTTCGGTTAAATCAACTCTTTCATAGAGTTTCAAACTCGTTCAGAATTCTCCACAACGTCAAATCATGAGGAGAAGAGTCAACGAGAAGCAAACTCGACACGAGCATTCGAGGGAGGCATCTCATCGCCACCGTGAAGAACCCAGAATTAAACAATGGGGAGAATCTAGATCATTCTCTTCTCTTTTGTAATCAGGAAATCCAATTGTAACTGAGATTAAAGGAATACAAATCAATTTTCCTTCGTTTCTTTTACTGCAAAAATTTCCACAAACATCTTTAATTGCAGGTTAATGAAGAATAAAGCCCAAAAATCCCATCTCTCAATAAAAGCTCATGAATTAAATGAAGAACACAAGCAAGAGTCAAAAATCCCAAGCCTAGAATCAAGTCGAGTAGCTTGTAGAAGCCGGAGAAAATAAAAAAATCAAATATGAAAACAAAATATATTCAAGATAGTTGGTCGTAAGGAAACGACGATATCTCTCAATCCGGAAGGCAGAATTTAACATATAATATATGAAAATCACCTATCTCGACGAGACGAAGCCATCTATGGAGGTAGATTTTTGATTGGACATTGATGCCAGCATCAATACTGGTATCGATACCTACGTCATTCTGTTACATATCAAAGGCTGCAATTTGCTTGTTTTGAATAAGATTTTAATCCAAGGTCTCTCATTCACTAATGTTTACTATAAATAGGGGTAGAGAGTGAGAAGTTGAGGGTGTAAAAATTTTTGTAACTCCTTTTGGAGAGGAGGGCTACTCTTAATTGAGAAAGCCTTCCAAATTTATAACTTTTTGTTATAACTAATAAAAGAATTTTTTTCACCGCTTTAAATTTTTTTTCTTCTCTTTGTTAGATGATGAAGATGAAAATGAAGATGGAGATTAATTTAAAGGTTTGTTTTTCTTATTTCTCTTTTATTGCTTATTAGTTTAGATTTATTTTCATCCTTGTAATTAGATTTTATTTTCTTGTTTAAATAGCCAAGAGGCTAGAACGCTCTTGCATTAGATTTATTTCATGCTTATAGATTAGATTTATTTCATACTTATAGAGTAGATTTATTTTTTTGCATTTAATTCTTGTAATTTATTTTGTAGTTTAGATTTTATAATTTATTTTGTAGTTTAGATTTTATAATTTATTTTGTAGTTAGATTTTAATTTCTTGCACTATTCACCTTGAGGCTAGAACCCTATTGGGTTTAGTTTTTCTTTTTATTTATTTTTATTTTTTTTGATTCACCTTTAGGCTAGAACCCACTAGGGAATCACCATTTTCTAAGAAGTGGATTCAATTCCAGATTACCCATATCTTTAATTGAATCCGTCATCTTTATTTTCTTGAATTTTATTTTCATTCTTTATTTTCCTTTTTGATTCTGATTTTATTCATCTCTTCTTGTGGAAATCATTCATTCATTGTCACATCCACTCTCACTTACATTTTGTGCCTATTTACACACTATCACCTTCTTAATCTCTTCACAATCACATTCACTCATCACTCCTATTTGTCACATACACAACATAAGAACCAATTTTATATTTTCTCCTACAAAACACCTTCCTCATGGGATCGATATATTTATACTATAACTTGACACGGTTGTGTACTTGTAATATTTTTTGGTACATGTTTATGCCGCATCAATACAGATATGGTTACTCAAATCTATAATTGATAGGATATGATTACGGATATGGTTTTGTAGTGAAATATCCGTATCCATATCTAAAATATCCGAATACATATTAGTCATACTCTTACGATAGTTTCGATTCTTAGATTATGGATTTGTGATTAATTTTGATGAGCAGGATGTCTAATCTTAACTTTTCAATTATAGTGAACATATTAACGAACTCTTTTGTATCACATGAACTATGTTTTTCTCCATACTATCTAATTTTCTCATACCCGTTTTGTATCCGCAGGCATATCCACATGTATATCCATAACCTTATCCGATTTTAGCGGATATGGTTATGAATTTTCCTTACCGAGGTATATCCGTATCCGTATCCGAGATGGGTAAGTGGATATGGATATGATAAGCATCATATCCAAGCCGTATCCGGACCGAGTGCACCCCTACTTGTGGGTATACACTAAAAGATATAATAAGAAATAAGTGCATCCGTAGTAAATTAGATGTTGCTCCCATTGAGAATAAAATGAGAGAGAATAGATTAAGCTAGTTTGGTCATGTACAATGAATATCGCTTACTGCACCGATTAGAAAAAGCGATAATATTATAGTTAATGGGGCTAGAAGATCTAGAAGTAGATCTAGAGGTAGATCTAGAATAACTTCGTTAGAAGCAATTAAGAAGTATATGATTAGGACTAACTTAACGGAGGATATGACCCATAATAGAATGGAAGGGAAGAATAGGATTCATGTAGTCAACCCCAAATATTTGGGATAAAGCCTTGATTGTTGTTGTTGTTTAGTTATAAAAAACATGGTATTTTTTTATGACTGAGGGGTATTACCAACTTGTCATGTGAAATGCTAGAGCTAATTGTGTTTGCTTTTATGGTTACAGTGAGAAGAGTTCCTAGAAGTTTCTTAGAGTTTTAAACTTGATGGAGGTTACCTATAATTGGATTAAATTTGAGAAGTGCTTCCCAAATTATTAAATTTTTTTGGGTGGGGGTATTGCGACACACACCATATTTGAGAGGGATTAAGTGAGAAAATTTTGGAGGGGTTAGCTCAAATTGTCATAGTTCGAAGGGGTTATCTATAATATACTCAAACTTGAGGGATGTTTCTAAAATTAAAATAATTGAGGGGTTTTTCTGAGACATCCCCATAGTTAAGGGGGATTTTTTAAAATTTAACCTATGATTTTATCTAGAGACACTCTCTACATGAGTTTTTTCCCTTAATTTCTATACGTAAAGATATTTCTGTGAGATTTTTTTTTAAATTTATGGATAGTTATTATCTGCTAACGATTATAAAATATTTGATTATTAATTTTTTTTAATTATAGCTATTTTTAATCTGATGAGGATTCTTAAATAATCATAATATTAGGTGTACATATATCATTTTCTAATAAGATAGGGGACACATATGTACTTATGATATGCAACGTCATTTTTTCATGCCTTTATGATATGACCTATGTTAATTTTTTGTGCCTTTAAAATTTTCATCAATTTTTATTTATATATAAAAGAGGGATGTGAACTTTCATGTACAATCAAGTGGAAATTTGGCACAACTGTAAGAGATGTTATGAGTGATATGGAGATCACAAGATTGGAGTTGTGGAAACCACCGCTTATGAAAATACAAGATAAAGTTACATAAAATAGACCCAAAATAGTCTTCACCCTCCTGCTTATCCTGCTTTGCAAAAGCTTCATGCAATGAGATACCTTATTTAACTTTAATGTATGATATGATCTTGATCTAAAAATTTTGAAATGCTAGATTTTCTCAGATAATGCATTCTCTTGTTTAATGGAAATGCAGTTGATGTGGGGAACGAACTTGATGTTTATCCTTGTTCTCTAGTGTAAGATCCAGATAGCTACACCCATGCAATGGGGATAATTTTCATCTAGATTCTGCATAGCAAAAATAAAAAAATTCATAACATGCATCTAGGAACATAAACAATAAGTTTAGGATTTACCAAATGGATTGTTCCTGTAGGATCCCTACGCCTTTCTTGATCAACAGTTTGGGAGGGACCATACCATACAACTGGCGAGAAGCCACCACATATCACCCCACAACTATCGCATAAAGCACGAACTTGATAGGAGAAGGAGATGAAGACTATTGTATGTATTCTGTATATTTTCTCTATCTTCCATTATGAAAAACCTCATACCTATATATAACAACTTAGAGATAGAATCCTATATTAACTAGGATTATAAATATCATATCTCTAAGATAAGATTTTATCGACTCACTTATTTGGGTGTCTCTCTCATAACTATAACCAACATACTCCTACATGAGTGGGTGTTGTCCATTGCTTCCTGAGCTGACTCCCTAAATCATTGACTCCCCGAGTGAACGTCTCCCTAAGAATCTCCTTCCTTTTCAAATTTATGTCCATACATCAACATTGTAGCTTGAACCATTAAGAACTTGCAAGCGAATAACCTTGCAGCCAGATTAGTTATGACTGACACAAGGATTTCCCTTAAAAACACACAACAAATAGTGTAAGTATGTGGTATATCATACTTCAAATTTGATCAACCACATCTACTCAAGTACATTCGATCCTTCAAAAAAGTGTATGAACGCCGTAGTCTACCCTCGATTCATCGCACTCTTAGATCAGATCCCCAACATAAATAAGATTTGTTCAAGTGATGCAATCAAAAGACATGTCAATCGATCTTCCTCTAGCCTTGAATAGTTAAGCATGTTAATCATTCGCTTTCCTAGCAGTGCCCTATATGTACGTATTGTCTCATCATAGCAGGAAACAACAGCCAAAGTAGCAGATATTCATTACAGTTTCTAAGACATCCCAGTGTCTCTAAGGGTACATTGATCGCCCTCCATTACTAGAGGTAATCGATAAGGTCTCACACATCAAGGAAGCAAGAATCCATCCCTCGACCTCCTTATATTTGTCTAAGCACTCATTGTATGGCAACGTACCATGGTATTATTTCTCTCTCCCTGAGAGCATACATCATTAAATGAATATCGTACATACCCAAGTTTCATTACCTCATGATATACTTGTCTAGCCATATCGCCCCCACAATTTGTATGAGATCTCTCGACAAGCCCACACCTCATGTGTTAAGTCAAATCCCTAGGCTAGCTGATAGCAAATAGGTAAAGTGGACATGGGTTTTCTACTTCAATCGCGTCAACATATAAGTATACAACAATTTCATCTCGACCCAATCAGGGCAACCAATAGATTGCTCTCACTATTGTCGTATATAGTAAAACAATAGTGTTGCCATTACTCCAAGATAAATGACATCCAGCACTCAATCTTAGCTTTAGCAACTACCACAACTTCGAAGGGGATCTCTTGTGTGATAAGAGCTCCTACCTACTGATGTAATATTTTTAATTGTGCACCCAGTGCTCTTTGTGTACCCTGTACACATCATATATAGATATACTCCATATCATGATAATCAAGCAATAATAAGACATAAACAATCCCAGATATGCATATATAGAAAAAGAATCAAAACAAATATAGTATCTTATAAAGCCATCACCTGTAATATCCTAAGTGTTTAAGGTCTCAACCAAAAAAATTAAACCAAGTCATTGAAGACATAGTCCCTAAAGCTGAAGTGCTACACAAGCCTCTCCTCGACTATTCCTTTACCATTAGATAAACGATCATCTAACTCGTAGACATACACAACATGACCTCTTTGTTCTCTTAGTTCTTAATAAATGGTACCAGATGTGGATTTTATTCAATTTTCTCAAACTAATTTGGGTCTACTAAATAACCACCAGGCGACATGGTATTATAATAGAGAATCACATCATTCTCTATTCTCTACATGTCAAACACTAGATAGGTTCTCTAAGAATTTGCACGATGAGACTGCCTCTAGTGCTATCATGTATATTGCTACATATTCTACTCCAAGTGGAAAAAGGGTTGTACGCTAATACTTTTTACTACTCCATGAAATGACCCTGTCATTTAGTAAGAAAATATAACCAAAAGTTAATGCTCACCCATCCACATCGTCGTCTAGTCATCATCTGAATATTTGTAGGGAAGTGCCTATTTTGTCACAGCACAATACATAAGTGCGATCTCAATCAAATATTTGAGGATCCTCTTAACTCGGTCCTGAAAGTACCCTAGAGTGGCGTGAATAGGGTAATTAATAATCTAATCAGATTTTGATGCCAAATTAAAACTTATAATGTAATATCCTAGTAATATAATATATAATATGATTATGCAAGGATAAACAAGAGACAATAGGCGATAAACATTGAGACAATAGGTGATATAAAAATATGCACAAGATGTAAAATAGAATAGTACGCCAAATGCCAAACGCAAACACAAAATATGATCACGGAGTTCGATCAACTCTTGATCAATGTCTCTGCTCCTCACCTCAAGGAGATCTCTACTATAACTCAAAATAACGGTTTTCAAAGATCAACGGTAACTTTTGTGTGTGTATATATGTGTGTGTGTGTGTGTATATATATGTGTCTGTGTGTGTGTGTGTGTGTGTAGACACACATACACACACACACATATACAATCAAAACAAAATTTTGCAATACAAAATTTTGCAAATCAGGCTACTCATGCACCCATTATTCATCATAATCATGTTGATGTATTTAAGAGTCCTCGGCTCCTTATACAATATGACCCAGACATTCGGGTGCTTAGGATCTTTGACATAAAAGCACTGAGTAGCCTGATTTGCAAACATAAACTTAATATCGGGATATATCTCCTTATCTAGATTTACAAGATGAAAACCATATGCATCCCTAGTACTGTCTGCATGACACCAACGAACCTTAAACATCACATAACTACGTACATTTTTGGTACCGTACGCATAGAATATCTCCACAATATCTTCTAATTGTCTGTAATAAATTACATCACCAAGTACCAGATTTTGATCAGTTGAGCTTGAATAACATTCTTGAGAAAATGCAGCCATGACCCTACTATTTTGAGTAACTCTCTCCTCCTCAAGCCCAACCCGTTGAAATAAACACCCATTTACACGATATCCGCTGCATTGTTTAACTGTGTACTGCGGTCCATGTGAGTGAATACTTATCTCTTCTGACACTGGCAAACCAGCACATTTTTGTCTTTCTACCTAATGTTGCACATAAACACAAATTAGCGTTAAATAGTTAGCCTTATTTATTCCCAAAAAGAATGTAAAATAAAATACACTTTAACTTACTTCAGCTATGACCCACTCGGTAAAATAATTTTCATGAATTTTAGCAATTTGATTTCGTGCGGACGCACCAGTAATTTTTAAATGTAACTCCTCCAAATGTCGTCTGTTGATACAAAAAATTAGAGTTCAATTATTGATATAATTCAAAAAAATTCATATTTGTTAAAGTTAATTTCTTACTTGCGATAATCTTCAAATATTTCCAGGTTCTGCAATAAGAATGCATGAGCCTGATTCAAGTCAATTCTGGAATAGTCTTTGTTCATCTTGGTACTTCCATGAAAGGTTCCATCTCTATTACTATTTATCTCCTTATTTTTTGTATGTACACCATGTATATATCGAGAGGTGAACATCATACATTCATTTGTCACGTAATGATCAGCAATCGATCATTCAGGATGAGCCCGATTTTGCATTATGCGTTTCAAGAAACCCAAATATCTAAAGATAATATTAATATGAGTTGTTAATATAAAGCAGTCCCAAATATCTAAAGATAATATTAATATGAGTTGTTAATATAAAGCAGTTACATGTATTGTAAATAGACTTAATTGAATTTTGACTAACCTCTCCATTAAAGCAGTTACATGTATTGTAAATAGACTTAATTGAATTTTGACTAACCTCTCCATGGGATACATCCAATGATAGTTAACTGGTCCTCCGAGTAATGCCTCATCTACAAGATGATATGTGAGATGGAAAATGACCGTAAAAAATGATGGAGGGAAGAATATCTCCATTTGGCAGAGGGTTTCATTCATTTCTCCTTTTAGTGCCTTAAATTCATCAATATTGATAACTTTTGAGCATAACTTTTTAAAAAATCCACAGAATTCGATTATAACTTTTGCTACTTCTTCATCGGCCATGTTGTTACGAAGTGCTATTGGAAGCAATTGGTGAAGAAGGATATGATAATCATGAGTCTTAAGTCCTAAAAGTTTTTGCTCTTTTACTTGGATATTATTTGAAATATTAGAGCAGTAACCATCTGGTGACTTCACTGACTTAAGCACCTCACAGAATCTCTGCATCTCAACTTTTGACATTGTAATACGAGCTGAAGGCAACTCAAATTTGCCATTGGCGACTTCTTGTGCTTGCAGATCATGTCGGATGTTCAACGCATTCAAGTCTTGTCGAGCCCTTAAATCGTCCTTTGATTTCTTACCATCTTGTAGAAGTGTGGACAATAAGTTATCACATATATTCTTTTCAATATGCATTACATCTAAATTGTGTTAAAGTTTGAGCTTGTGCCAGTAAGGCAACTGAAAGAATATACTAAAATTTGTCCATCCTGTCGGCAAAGTCTCAGCATGTGTGACATCCAAACTCCGCACTTGCCTCTTTCGTTTAGGTTCCCTCTTCATGATAGAAGTGCGTCTCAGAGTAAGAATTTTCTCTTTTGTAAATTGGTTCTTTCCGAACTTGAATTTAGGATATCCCTCAAACAAGTTCACAATCTCATCTCCAGTCATTTCACGCGGCTCCCCTCTTTTCTCTTCTTAGCCATCAAACTTATTTGCCCATTTTTTGCCCCTGAATTTATGTCCTTTTCATAACCATCTTCTGTTAAACCAATAACACATTTTTCGACTGTATTGTAAATAAAAGCCTTCGAAGTTCGGACCACATACAGGACAAGTGAATGTCCCTTTCGTATTGTTAATTTATGTATAACAAACCATATTGTAAATAAAAGCCTTCGAAGTTTCCCTTGACTTTTAATTTATGTATAACAAACCATATTGTTAATTATTACAGCATTAGTATCGGGGTAGAATACCTAGGAATAACTTTTCTCAGACAATAGCAATATATGCGTCTTAAACAATAATAGTAGATGTGTTTCATGAGCCTAGAGGTAGGGGTGGAAGTGAACCAAATAATCAATAAACTGTTTAGTTATTATTCATCTAGCTATTCGATCAAATTTGATTCGCTATCTCATTTAACAATAAATGAATAGCTATTAGTTATTAAACTCATAAACAAATAGAAATTAACCAAATATGTATTCGATTTTCTTGGTCATTAAATCTTCGTTCAATTTGAGACATTAGCTTAAATGGCAAAGACAATTTAGAGGGGGAAATTAGTAAAATGATGCTTTGGGGGGGTATTTACAAATATATACAATGCTTGGGTATATATGTAAAAAATTCACAAAAAAAGAAAGTAGTGGCGATCCAAGAGTTCGAACACAGGACCTGTTATATCATATTCGCTCGAACTTAATTTTGATGGCTCTTTCTCCTCTTAACCTTATAAAAAACTCCAAGAGAACTCTATCCAAACTATTTTCATCCGGTTTTTAGTGATTTAATCTAATTTATCTCCTCTCAGATTCATTAATGATGTTTACAGGGTCAAGCAATAGTAGTAGAGGTCATCGAATCTACTAGCATAAAGAATAAAAATAAATAAATTTAAAAACTAACATAGAATTCCTAATTAATTAAAAATATTTTAACATAAGAATCTGATAACATATGTATCTTTCCATCGCAAATGTTTGTATTGGCGATGGATTTTAAATCTGTCGCCAATACCCCGTCGTCAATGCTCAATTTTCTACCTGTTAGTGGTTATCTTTAGATTGGTTTCCTTGAAAGTATAAAAATATGACTAGAAAACCACCCTCTTATATTGATCATTAATTCCACTAATTTTTAAACAAGCAAAAGGTATTTCCACTAATTCCATTCATTTATTAACGAGAAAACTACTAGATTCGTTCTACAAGCAAATTCAAATTCAGGAAGTATATATCACTTCTCCCTAAAGAAGGGACATGCCTCCAGCGACAAAGTTGCGGCTACAGCCTCCTCGATGACGACACTAGAAGGGAGCAGGAGGCCCTTGAGAAGGCCACCAAACAACTGTCCTGGATCATAGTAGACTTCCACGTCCTCATCTCTCAAGTTATCGTCTACCTGCGTAAAACAAAATAGTATTGGACTACATTTAAAATATTATAGATTTGAGGGACTAATATTAAAATAATTCTTAATTTTTTGTAGGGCCACTCATTAATAATGGGATAATCAATCACTAATGTTAATTTTTTTACGATGGCGACGGACATTAGCGACAAATTTGATTCGTCGCCAATAAGTATTGGCGACGTATTCGAATCCGTGGCCAATAAGTATTGGCGACGGAACATTAGCGACGACTCGAATCCGTCGCTAATACTTATTGGCGACGGATCGAATTCACAATCCGTCGCCAATGTGTATTAGCGACGGATAGAATCTGTCGCCAATGTATTGGCGACGAAACATTAGTGACGGATCACATTCGTCGCCAATACTTATTGGCGACAGATTCGATCCGTCGTTAATACTTATTGGCAACGAATTCAATCCGTCACCAATAAGTATTGGAGATGGAACATTGACGATGGATCTATTCCGTCGCCAATATGTATTGGCGACGCAACATTTTCGTCGTCAATACTTATTGGCGACGAATAGAATCTGTCGCTAATAAGTATTGGCGATGGAACATTGGCGACAAATAGAATTCGTCGCAAATACTTATTGGCGACGGATAGAATTCGTCGCCAATACTTATTGGCGACGGATAGAATTCGTCGCCAATGTTTATTGGCGACGGATCGAATCTGTCGCCAATAAGTATTGGCGACGAATGTGTTCCGTCACCAATGTTTCGTCGCCAATACTTATTGGCGACAGATTCGATCCGTCGCCAATACATATTGGAGACGAATTCAATCCATCGCCAATAAGTATTGGCGACGGATTCGAGTCATCGCCAATGCGCCAATACAAACATTGGCGACGGGAATAACCCCGTCGTCAATGTTCTGTCGCCAATGTTTGTATTGGCGACGGATTTCAAATCCGTCATCAATACCCCGTCGCCAATACTCAGTTTTCTACTAGTGATAATATAAGCATAATCAATTACTTCCCATAAATTGATATGTTTAGATCTAACATATAGTTTAAATCTAAACATCCATTGAGCAAAAGGAAAAGCATTGAATGAAGGAGCAACATCTATAGCATAGCCTAAACTATGGGCACCGTGTATATCCATGAAGATTATGAAAGCAAGATCAAAATCATAAAAAATAGATTAGGAAGTATAATAGCGAGGATCTTTGACTCTAGGTAATTAAGCCACGAATCAAGAACACTAAGCTCTGATACCAAATGAAAGTACCCTAGAGGGGGATGAATAGGGTAATTACTACTCTAATCTGATTTCAATGTCAAATTAAAACTTATAATGCAATATCCTAGTAATATTATATACTATATGATTATGCAAGGATAAACAAGAGATAATAGGCGATAAACAATGAGACAATAGGTGATATAAAAAATATGCACAAGATGTAAAGTAGAATAGTACGCCAAATGCCAAACACAAACACAAAATATGATCACGGAGCTCGGTCAATCCTCGACCTACGTCTCCGCTCCTCACATCGAGGAGATCTCCACTATAACTCAAAATAACTACACAATAACAGTTTTCAAAGATCACCGATAACTTTTACAATACACACGTTGTCAATCACACGAGCCACACTCCTCTAAGTGTTGGACTACTCGTGTTACCTTCGTCAAGTGTTTGGATTTACAACATCTCCCTAAGCTTTACTACCAACCCACTCCTCTTGGAATTAACCTCGGTCTCTCTCTAACTACTTCTCTAAGTGTTCTTGTGTATTACAACATGTTTTAACAATAATTTCAAATAAAGATTTTGTTCTCTAAACAAGTGAGAACGAATTGTAAGCTCACTCAATGAAACAACCTCACAACCCAAATATACAATATGTGAAAATACTAAAGCTCAAGTGGGTGTGTGTGTAAACAATGAGTAAAATGAAATTAAACTCAAGTAAATCTAGTATGTATGTGTGTGTGTGTATATATATATATATATATATATATATATATATATATATGAGAATCAAAATAAAAAATTAGCTAAAGGAAGTATTTAGAAAACTTCTTCAAAGATAGGAGAGATCGAGATTTGAGCACCTCAAGAACGAAATCGAGATCCTTCTCTTTGTGAAAATATTTTCACATAAACAAACACACTTTGATCTTTCAAAAACATAAAAACAAACTGCCCAAAACGTCTTGTGAAAACTATATCCAAAAACTAAGGTTTGAGGACTATTTATAGCCTAAAAATAAAGCAAATCAGAAACTATTCGTTACAGCAGAATAGCCTTTAATCAGCCGACTAAAAAACACAACCAGTCGACTGATTGACTGTAATACAGAATGTTGTAGAACTGCTACTGGCAAGTCGACTGAAATGTTTCATCGGTCGACTGAAAACACTGTGCTCGGTCGACTAAAAACACTGTGCTCGATCGACTGATTCAAGTAAATCGGTCGACTGATAGACTATAAAATCAGATGTTGTGAAAACTCTTCTGGCCGGTCAACTGGTTTGATTTATCGGTTGACCGAAAAACTGATATTTCAGATACTTGTTTTTTCTTGAAGAGTTGATTTGCTAAATTCATTTCAAAATAGTAAATCAACTCCAAAAATAGTAAAACTTAGGAAAACCTTTATAAATATGAAAATAAACATGTTAGAGAAGATATTTCTGAAATAACACTTCGCATTTGTGAAAACTCATTGTTTTGCAAAATGGTATGTAAAAAATATGATTTAACAGAATCAAAAATATAAAATTATTGAATACTTGATTCTGATGAAATCATTTCAAACACATTTAGAAATTGATTCATAGACTTTTGAAAAGATGTAAAATAATATCATTAAGTCTATAATCCGCAAAACGTTATTTCCCAAAAAGACGATAAATAAGAAACTAGTATGTATGTATATAAATATATCTATTAGTTTCATATTTATATGGCTAAACTTGAAAGTGATAAAGTGAAATGTGTATGTGTGTGGTTTGAGCTTTAAGTATAAACACGTAAAGCTAATAAACACTATACCAAGCTAATGATCTTCATGAAGCTCGATCTTGGTAGCGGGATGAAGCACGATAGTGAGTCTTGACTTGAATGCGCAAAGTTTCATTCCGATTTCCACCAACCTCCAATATATCGACGTTAAGGTACAAATTCCAACCAACCTCTTATGTAGGATACCTAACAAGCAAATACAAATATTTGAAAAATGATGTTAGGAATTGTTTGTTAATCATCAAAACCAGATTATACAATAGGCTCATAAACATGAGACCTAATAAGTCCAATGAGTCATACGAGGATTAGACCAATGCCTACCCATCAATCCTACTGTAAAGAATGTGTGAGGTCTTGTATACATGCATGACTATCGACTACACTCCTATAAAGTATAACCAACATTTACTTCTTCTTTGCTCTAATGTAGGGACATTGCTCTATACTTAGAGCCTGACTCTTAGTAATTAGATTCTTAGTGGTCTCCTTGCTACACCCAATCAGTAATATGTCATCAATAAATGATGGTAAGATCTCAAACACTTACCAGCTCTGTGTAGGTAGACACAATTATCCTTATCGATCGTTATGAAATCATAGCCCTGTATAGTCTAATATTACCGAATAAATACTACACACTGGAATACTATTTCAAGTTATAGGTAGAGCTCTTTAATTTGGACACCCTATGCTCAAGTCCTCTAATCTTTAAAACATATATGTCACATAGATCTCCTATTCCGTCCTCCTAGAGCAAAGCTATCTCTAAGTCCGTTGGACTAGTTCAAGATTAATATGTTATTAGAGTCAATTTTCTATGAAACTCGATTCTCTCCTAGAGAGAATGTATCTTTATAGTCCACCCTAAAAATTCAGGTGTATTCTTTCACTATCAAGCTTGACCTACACAGCTTGACTATCCCGTCTTACTTGCCCTTGAAAAACTATTTGTTCTCAATGGTCTTACATTCAATCGGAAGATCCACCAAGTCCCTGACTTGATTCTTCCTCATGAACTAAAGCAACCCATTTGTTGCTGATTTTCACTCTTTCATTGTAGACTAAGAAATATCGTCCTTGAATGGTTTGGGCTCCACAATAACATATGATTATGCCAAGAATGCTTCCCCTCAATATCAAAATATAATGGGGGTACTAGTCCACAAAATGATCATCGAGGCAATTGAGATTCTATAGATGGCTCCAAGTCATTTACACCAAGATGTGGCACCATAAACTAGGTTATGTGTTTGCACAGGTGATCGTAATAATAGTAAATACACCACAGGCTATGTGTTTGCACTTACTAGCGAAGCTATAAGCTGGATTTCAAAACTGTAGTCAATTGTGGCTACATCAACAATAGAAGTAGAATATGTAGTAACTACACAAGCTAGTAAAGAGGCAATATGCTTGAAAATAATACTGGAAAAACTCGGGCATGAACAAAAGAAGATTATTCTATGAGGAAAATTTAGGAATTACAATCTCTCTTTATAAGAAAATCCTCC
>NC_033797.1:66908344-66920091 GCF_001876935.1 Asparagus officinalis | reverse complement strand
TAGGGGGTTATATATAGGTAATTTTGTGGTAGGTGTATATTGTTGCTATTGTGCTGCTACAGTAACTATTTGTGGGTCTGTGGTTGGTAATACTATAGCGGATAGATGATTACTATTGACATGGTGGCCGTTACTTTCTAACAATACTATGCATCGTAATTCTCTTTGTTCTGGTAATCAACTCGCTTCTAATATAACTAATTGGACAGTTCTAACAAATGAGTTTACCTGCCAGCTTCATCGACATGCATCTTGTTGACAAATAAGTTGCCTCGAACTTTTTAAAATTATTCATCAATCTAGAATTTTTCAACATAAAATTATCTTGAACGTGGTTAGTATCTTTGACATGGGTATCCACAAAGAGTCTCTCCCATAACTTCTTCACTATGACACAAACCAGACTAACTACTATACTTAATTTGTTATTTTCTTTTATGAGATTTTTATTATTATTATACACACATATTTCCTATCTCCAGGTAACTTACTACTAATCTAAAGTTGTCTAATTTTAAGTATTAGTTATTAACTTAAGTTATTTTCTTCTAATATTAGCTATTTTTGTTAGTTTTAGTTGATTATTGTTAACTTTAACTGTATTTCAATAACTTTTTAACTCTTTTTTGTAAGCTTTAGTTATTTTATCTATTTTTTGTTAACTTAGATGTAACTTTGAAGGAAGAATAACGATAAATGAGAGAGATAACTATAGAAGGATGTGATGATTGAGGAAGGAAGAAAAGAGGAGGAGAGGAGGAGAGGAGGAGAGGATGAGAGGATGAAGTAAAAGAGACAAGACTTGCTTTAAGGAGAGAAAGGAGAAAGTGTGGCAGAGGTAGAGGAAGAGGAGTATAAATGTTGGAAGGAGGACGTGAGTGAAAGTGAAGGTGGAGGGAAGAAGTGATGGAAACACGACATACAATAAGACAAAATATGCATATTATGACAATTAATCAAAGTTAATAAAATTAGAAGAATATTTCAAACACTTTCTAATCCTCTACAACAACATCTCCTAAGATCTACCTAAAATGTTTTCTCAAGAGAGAAAGCCTCTAACTGAAATACACCTATCATCGAACAAAAGCAACACAAAGAGATAAGATCTTACAAACTTCTATTCTTTTATTTTTCTCATGATTTTCTAGGATTTTTCATAACTCCATAATGCTACATATGAACCGTATATATAGGATTAGGTTATCTTATCGATAGCAATTCCTAAACGGTTTGGGCTGTTCAAAAACCAAATTCATAACAATGAAGGGTAGAATAGAACCCATAAAAACTTTTTTATAATATGAGATTATTTATTCATAAATAATATTATCTTACATTTAGCCTCCTCCAATATCCTTTTATTTTAGGCAATTTTATCGAGCATGACAATTCACCTATTTTCTCATGCCTAAATTACAATCCCCGTGAACATAAGCGATAATTATTTTGAATGATCAAAATATTTTATTTTATAAAAAAATATATTTTAAAATATATTTTCTAAAATCACCCACCGGTAGGACTTTAATAACTTCATGTGATATGCATAATAAATTATCTCAATGTAATGAAGGTACTGAATTCTATCTAGATATCCATCATTTCTCCAAATAAAATCTAGCAACCCAATATTTCAGGTCGTGTAGTACTTGGTAAACTAGCTTTACTATCACATCAAATTATACTCAATTATTAAATCAAAATGATAATATCATCAAGTTAATGCGACCATGTAACGATTCAAATTCTCTATCTCTTAAGTGACTTTCCCTAGAGAATCCAAATGCGATCAGTGCTACACACATCACAATATGTGCTTATGACATACACCTATGGAATCTTCATTCCTGATGGTTGAGACCCACCACCATATCTCACATGATGGTTGATTCGAAAGGCATTCATTTCTCAGTCCCCCTCGAGGAGTTGAAATGAAAGGTTATGCTTCTCGAACCTATTAACGACAGCCAATCGCTATCGTGTTAAATGCAAGGCCAGCGTCATCATTACACCATCGCTAGAGTCTTAATGACTCATCAGACCATGCTAGCACCGTAGACCCTCTATCACTGTCGCATTAATCATAGAGGTGTTTCAAACTTCCTGAATACCAACACCTATAAAGGTAACAGTTGACTAAGTTGACTTCATAGACTCGGCCAAAATTAGATAAATGCCCTCATAGGTTCGATATAAATAGGTACATCACTTATTGCCCAAAGGTACACAAAATTTGGTACACTTAAGAGAATTAAATTGTTTTTTCTCTCCTTGAGATCACAACTAACTTGATTGTTGGAGGAACCACTGGAGAACCCAATTTCAATCCTCTAATGTGTTGCTTATGTGCATGGCTCTTTTCCACTCAGAAAATAGCCACTAAAGGAGATTAACAGACCCTAAATTCCTCATAATTAACTTAAATCCTACTACTTAGCTTCTGACATCAACAGAGGAGGAAGGAGTGAACGGGAGAAATGTAAAGGGTGGAGAACTAAGATTGATGAGACTGAGGCTCAAAATAAGAATAATTTAGTGATAAAAGTCATCGTAAAGCTAATGGGATAAAGTAGAAAGAAAACATTAATCAATGAGGTATCTAATGCTTGACTTTCCTGAAGAAAGATAAAAAAGGCTCTAAAAAAGTTTGATGGGGAAGCAAACTTCTCTTACATTTCATCTAATCAAAGAATCCAATTACTTTTATCAAGAATGCAACACAAAAATCTTAATTCTGATTTGAAACCCAAGAATTAGGATTCTTGAACAACTGCTATATTACTAACAAAAAATGTTGAACACACAATTGCCAACTCTAACTATTTTCATATAACAATGGATATAACAATTGTGTTCACTATTAGATAAAAGTTGGACATACCCACACTTACTTTAAGACACATGTAGAAGTATTGTGTTAATTATAAAGGGTTGAAAGCCACGATACATGTTCGTGTTTAAAAATACAAAATAAAACAAAAGCACCATAAATAAATGTCGCGAGTTGCGACACATTTCCAAATGTGTAGAAACACCCTCTTGCTCCTTCCTAATTTATGATGATTTATCAGAAAATAGAACTACTTAATTATTGTACTTTCAAGTCCAGATTGCAACTCGTCGTCCCTCCCATCTCTGTTGATATATTATATATAATAGTAGTTCCTCTCCTCGTACTACTATATTAGAGCTCATATAGAGTTCATCAGAGAGAGAGGGAGAGCCCAAGAAAGAAAGAAAGAAAGAGCAGTTATCCACATCTATCCTTCTTCTTCAAGAGAACGTACCAATATTACTCCTCAAATCTAATGGCGGAAGAAGACATCCGACATGGCACGACTGTGGGCATCATGAGCATGAATCGTTTCGACAACTCCATCCATTTCTACAACTTTGTCGATCACCGTAAATACCTCCTTGAGCATTTCCCAGGATCAAGAACTCCCATAATCATATGCTCCTCCTCCTCTGGCATCATCATCTTCATGGACGGCCAGTCCTTTTACTACCTTTGCAACCCACAAGCAGATTCCCATCCACTACCATTATCAGTGAATCAAAAAAATCCCTCAAGATGCCAATGAGCCTATCCATGTTCACCCTGCTATCGACTGCCTTGCGGTCATCTCCATTGACAAATCCGACCCCGAACTCCCAGACTTTTACATTTCTTGCCCCATCTTTACCGATGAAGACTTCATCAGTAGGTTCGATATCTACTGCTCGACAGACGAGAAATGGGAGTGGTCCGATGACCAGATCGACCTTACTTCACTGCTCATCCCCTCCAGTGTAATTTCTTGCGGCACCATAGTGTACTGGCTCGCAGAGGAATACGACTTGGTGATCTACGATCCTGTAACTCGGAGGGTGCAAGAATTAACTATTCCTCTGTCGAATAGGGATCGCCATATCCTACACGCTGTTGGATTCGTGACATACAACGCAACGAAAAAAGCATATCATGACTATTAATTAAAATTAATCAAAATCTAGAATTATACCTGAAACGCTTTCCAAATTTCTACAATAATCTGATTCGAGATCAATCTGAAAAAGCTACCTCAAGAGAAAAAACCTCTAATTGAAATTCACCCGTCATCGAAGAGGAGCAATACTGAGAGATAGGTTCTCAAATTTCTATTTCTTCATATTATCTTCATAAGATTTTCTGTCTTTTCATAAGACTACAAATGAACTCTATTAATATGATTAAACTAGTCTTAGATATTTTAATTTTTAAACAATTCATAATTGTTCAAAACTCTATCCATAACAATTAAAGATAAAATATATTTGTTAAAAAACTTTATTCATAACAATTAAAGATAGTAATAGATTTGTTCAAAAACTTTATTTATAACAATTAAGGATGGAAATAGAATTTGTTCAAAAACTTTATCTATAACAATTAAGGATAGAAATAGAATTGCATTACATGTATACATCTTCTAATGACATTAGTGAGACCAATTGGGTCTCATATCGAGAACCAATTATTAATCAAATTAATAATTTTAATTTAACAATCAAATTCCTATCCGACCAACTGTTCATAAAAGCTCTTCCATAATATGGGATTAATTCTTAATAAATAATATCTTACATTCAGTCCCCTCCGGTATTATTTATTTTAGACAACTCTTTTAAGAAAGACAACTCATATATTTGCTCATACCTAAATTGCAATTCCTATGAACATAAATAAAAATCATTTTGAAATATTAAAATATTTTATTTTTATAAGAAAGTAAATTTAAAAAATATTTTTAAAACCACCTGCCGGTAGGAATTTAATAACTTCATAGGAATACATAATAAATTAACTCATCATAATGAGCATACTGGATCCTATCTAGACATCCATTATTTTCCTAAATAAAATTTAGCAACCCAACGTTTCAGGTTGTGTAGCGCTTGCTAAACAAGCTTAACCATCACATCAAAACATACTAAATTATCAAATTGAAAATAACAATATCATCAATTCAAAGGGACTATGTAACAATTTGAATTCTCTATTTCTTAGGTGACTTGTCCTAGAGAATTCAAATACGGTCTAGTGTTATACGCATTATAATGTGTGCTTATGACATACATCCGGAGAATTCTCATTCCCAGCGGTTGAGACCCACCATCACATCTCATATATCGGTATCATGCATAATAACCTATTATAACAAAGTTATCCTCTACTAGTTATAGGTTAAGCACAAATTTAAGAAAGTTTCTAAGTTAGATCATATCTCCAAGCAAGTGACCATCATAGTGCATGATCTAAAAAAATAACTTCTAAGAATATATAACAATTATATAAATAATACCCAAATTATATGTGTAACAATTAAATTTATTACCATTATAATATTATTACATTTGTATTGGATGTTCAAGGGCAAATTATTATTACTATTCCAGCATGACGCTGGGTGTCATGATGGGGGACTGTCTCTGCGCACCGGTGGTGCGCTAGGACTCGGTGCATCTGTATCTTTTCAACGAGGGTAATGGAGAGTGAGAGGATTTTTCTACGTTGGATGTCAGGGTCTACAATCCGCATAGGTGGTTCGGGACTTACTTGAGTTATGAGAATCAGGGTGTGATCGAGTGCCCGATGGAGCCGACCCCGCTGAGGTTGGAGTGTTTGGGATGTCAGAAGATGTAGGTATTGCTTGAGATTGATGGGAGAATTTTATTGCGTTTCCTGGGACGATGGTTGTGCTGCCCTTGGATGAAGCTCTGGTGCCTGGGGAGCGTTTAATTGTGGGAGTTGTGCCCTTTGTAAGAGATGGCTTCAAGATTTTAGATTTCGTCAGGCAAATAGTTTGAAGATTCTAATTCTTGACTCGTTTCTTTAATTCTTGATGATATCATCACTGTTTCCTAGCTAATTTAACTTAGTCTCAAGATTTAATGGTACGTTGCTGCTTGTGATTGAAAACAGTTTTCATTAGAAGATTAATGAAACCTGCACTGTTGTGAATCTTGCCTTGACTGAGCTCTGATTTGTTAGTTTTTTTTTTTTTTGCATCCATTCTTCTTGTTGATTTACTTCTATCACGTTCTTTATTTTGGTTACAATAAGTTCTTTATTAGTGAGTATATCTATGTGTTTAGTCTTATAAGTTTGACTACCATTTGCCAGTTTTGATTTCTGTTGTTTCACATGATGCAAAATTGTTGAGTAAATTATTTCTATTTTGGGTTTTTTTTTGACATTAGTTCACAAATCTTTCACATTTAAACACCCCCAAATCTTCATATTTTAAAATTAGTCTATCAAATCTTTTAAGCGCTTGGAGATTAGTCCCCATTAGTAGAAATTGGTTGAAATTGAAGAAATATTTAGTCGTCTCTAACATTTTTTGGATGTAGTATCACTTATATCCTTATTATATCCTTGTGCGTTCCAACCTTCTGATTGATTTGATGTTGATTATAGGGCATGGGAGACGGTACGGTGAGCTCCGAAGTTAGTCTCCAAAAATTTTTAATGTGTTTTAAAATTAGTCCCCGAAAACACTATATTTTAAATTAGTCTCTAAAATCTTTAAACGTTTCAGAATTAGTCTCTTATTACATTTACCATAAAATTTATGAGAAATTGACATAAAATTGTGTTGTTAAAAATTAATTGGGTTTGAGATTTTGAAGTGAAATTGAGGAAAATAGAGAAGAGAAAGATATAGAGTTCAAAAAAAAAGGTAGAGGGAGAATGATGTTGAGTTCTATTTACTTTATCATTCTATTTACTTTATATGGTGAAGAGCAAACCCAGTATGGATCCTATCAGAACCATCTTCATAGGAGTGGTGTGACATACATCATAACTAGATGAGTTGTAATTCCCAAACAAACTGTCTAACCACAGTGTTCTTGTTATTTGGTGTTCTGATAAAAAAAATCCTTACTCAAGCAAACCGTGCTTACGTAAATAATTTGGATTAAAACTATTCCTTTTTTTAAAACAATTTCAAGAATATTCGGGGTCTTATTTAGCAATACCGAGCTTTGGGGTGTAACGTAGAAAAAGAGAAGGAAAAAAAAGGAACATTTGGTGATCTAATATCAGAAACCCCTTGTAGGCTAGTCAAAAGGGAAACAAACATTCAATCCCGAAAATTGCCCAACAAAAAATAACAAATAAAGGAAACAGCCCAGGGTTTGGCTGATTTAAAGAAAACAAAACAAAGTACAAGGACTAAGTGTTAAAAGGCCTGACCCATTTTTACTCGGACAAAATAAACAAATGGGTGGGCAAATGAAAGCTTTCAGCCCAATAAATGAAAATGTACTATAGTGAGCCCAAAGCGTGCAAATAAAATATATCCCAAAAATATAAACTCCCAAATAAATACCTAAAAATTACGTAAGACACAGTCCAAAATTTTTTGAACATTGAAGAAGACTTCGTGCACCAAGGGGAGAAGACTCTTTTTTATTGAATTAGCTTTTTTTTTATGTCGATAGATTTTCTTAACGACCTAACGCACCTCCGAAACCCAGACCCGATCCACTCAATCGCTGATAAGAATAAAATATAAGCGAATACATTAAACAGGCAGATGCATTGGAAACTCAAGCCGCACTCATCATAATATTGTAATGTTCTATATATCAAGATTTTACATACTTACAACAAATAGAACAAAACACAGTTGGGCAAAGTATCCCAAACAAAAGATTAGTACAAGTTATTTTTTTTGTCAATGAAACTTTATTCATTTACCAAATGTGAAGCTTGTGTACATATCAAGATGCTTAGTATTAGGAACTGCGATTACAAAATGAATTTACAAGTATCAAAGAACAACCAAGAAACTCATATATTTACAATAACAAGGAAAGGTCCCTGTTAGTTGAAAGAGGGTTGTTAAGTAGAATGGTTGAAACATTAATTTTAATGGCTTTAACAAGTTGCTCAGTGTCTCTATTTTTCTGTGTGAAGATCCTTGTATTTCTCTCCCGCCAAATGTGGTAAATTGAAGCCGCCAAATGTTTGTTTTGATGATATTTAACAAACAATTTACCACTAATGTTGTTTGTCTAGTATTCGTGTTTTCTTATTTATTAGAGACAAACAATATGTTGGAAGATGGATGGAATTGCACATTCACGATCATATCAAATGGAGGTTGGCGGAATTATGGAGTGAAGCCTACGCAATTCAAAGTTAAAGATTCAAGTTCAAGCTGCATCCGCAAAGTGTACCAAGCCAAGCTCATCGAAGATCTATCAAGCTTGGGTAAATTTAGTTTTAGGTTTTATATTATGTGTGTTAGTACTTTAAGCTCAACCATATACACACATACACGCTTTGGTTTCGTATATATATAGTTATATATATACATATATGTTTTGATTTTATAGTTTTTAAGTTTTAATATGAAACAATTGAGTATAATTAGAAAACATATTTTTGTTTCATACTTACATGCATATATATGATTTCATCAATATTGATTTTATTTAGTTCAATGAAATCATGTTTTAGTGTATTATATGTGTATTTTGATAAAATACTATATTCATTGTTTATAGACTTTATAACAATAGTTTACATCTTTCTTCAAGTCTATAAAATCATTTTGTATTGTTTCAAAACATGGTTAAACTAAAATATCAAAACTTGTATATTTTTTGGAATTTATTTGATATTTTTAAACAGGGTTTCAAAATCATCAAACTGCTTCTGAACCTGTTATTTCATATATCTATTTGCGGTTGACCGTCACGGTCGACTGCGCCTATGTTTTTCCCTCAGAAGCCAGTAGAAACTTTTGGTCGACCGCCATGGTCGACCGTACCCTTTTTTGATCGTTTTCTCAGTTTTGATGACCTTCGTGGTCGACCGCGAAAAACTCACGGTCGACCGCCGATCACCTAATGGTCATTTTTTGTACAGAATCATATTTTTGATTCTTGAGCTTTTTGGTCTTTTGTTTGGGGTGTTTAGCTGAGGTTTTGGGAGGCTATAAAAACGCCCCTTGCTCTCATCTTTGAACATCCATCAAAGAGAGTTTTAAACAAGTTTTAAAAGAGATTAAAAGTTTATTTAGTTTGTTTTAAGTTTGGAATTTTTTGTTTACAAAGGAGGAAGTTTACGTTACAAATTGAGGGATTCATTCTCAATCCTCTTCATCTTCTCCTTTGTGTTTATAGAGAAGTTTTTCTAACTCTTTTCTCTAGCAATTTTATTATTGATTTTCATATTCTTATTATTGCTAGTTTGTTATTTGAGTTAGATTTTATTTCACTCATTGTTTACACACACCCACTTGAGCTTATCGTATTTTCATACATAATATATTTGGGTTTGTGAGAGTTGTAACAATTGAGTGTGAGCTTACATTGTGTTCTCATCCATATTAGAGAACAATCATTTGTTGTATTGTGCTTATTGTGAAATTCACTTTGTAATACACTTGTACACCGAGAAAAGTGTGTGGTGTAAGTTGGGAATCATCCCAAGAGGAGTGGTGTCAGTTGACGAACCTAGGGAGAGGTTGTATTCGAGCACTTGAGGGAGACACGTTTAGGTCCAACACTTGAGAGGGTGTAGAGTGAGATTGTAAGAGTGGTGATTGTAAAGTTTTCGGTTAGCTAGAAAACCAAGTGTGAGGTGTAAATGTTATTCGGGTAAACGTAGAAAACCCGGTTGTGATAGTGGATTTCTCCCCGGGAGTGGGGAGCGGAGACGTAGGACGGAAGGTCCGAACTCCGTGATCATATTGTGTGTTTGCATTGTTTATTTGCACACTATCACTCTTGTTTTGTTTATGTTTATTTCACCCTTGTGTTAATTTATATATCCTTGCATATTTCATCATATACCTCTTTGCTAGGATATATCTCTTTATTCATATTGCATATTCATGCTCATATCATATTATATATCTATCTTATAAGAATAATTTATTAATTAGATTTAATTGGCATAAAATTAGATTAGATTAGCATAAGATCCTAATCATCCCCCTCTAGGGTCTAACAAAAAAGACCAGGTTTTAGGAGACAAACTTTAGGCACTGCCAAATTTTCCCATACTTTCAGCGCATAATTTTCCATTGCTTTGAATTTAGCATTTAATCCCAAGACCTGTCCAATGAGAGAGAATCTCCAAATAGAAACCCCTTCGTTCCATTCATCTTCATCAAAAGCTACTGAATCTTCAACATCTGGAGGTACATGATTCGAACTAAATCCATTTCCAGGTTTCCTGTTATCAGTGGAAAAAGCTCACCTAGCTTTTCCCAGTGTTAACTGGATCTGGAATAGGCACTTCAATGGACTTCTCAAGTGGCAGGAAATCAACATTTTTACCAACAAGAATTCCAATATTTGAACATTTTTGGGGTAAAAATCTCAACAGGCTCAGAGATATTTCCAGTAAAATTCAATGGAACAGTGTTTTCATCCAGAATCAAGGAAGAATCTCAACAGTCTGGGTTTTATTTTTTTTTCTTTTATAAAATTATTTCCATCTTCTAATTCTTTGTTCAGAAGCATTATGGGCATATGTTATTGACCTAACATTTTCTATCATGGGTTTAATTTCACCAAATGCACTTTGAACAATTAAATTTAAAATATAACACATACATCTAATATGAAAAAGATCACCATAACATGGCAATAACAGAGATGTTTTAATAAAATCAATAGCTACATTATTGTTACTTGCATTATCTAGTGAAAGAGAAAATATTCTTTCTGATATTTCTAATTTTATAAGTTCTCCCATTATTAAATTTGCAACATTAATACCAATATGTGACTCTTAAAATGTAATAAAGAAAATAACTCTTTTAAACATTTGCCAATTTTTATCAATCCAGTGTGTTGTAATACATAAATAATCAGTTTGTGCTTTAGATATCCAAATATCAGAAGTTAAAGAAAAATTACAGTTTAAACTTTAAAAATAAAAAATTAATTTTCCTTGTTCCTCCTGATAATATTTTAAAATATAACGTTGACAAGTTTCACGAGAAAGTTTTTTAAATGCGAGATAAAAATCATCTGTAAATAAATCTTCAAATTCATCATCTTCTACTAATTTAAAAGGAATATTTTTAAGAATGATAAACCTGATGATGTATTTCCTAGATCGGTCTGCGTCATGATTCTAACTACCGATACTTCCAGAAGATGAGGATTGGGAGAGCATAGATTGTTGGATATCACCTTGAGGAGTCTTGCATTTGTTGTCTTTATCTAAATGACGTTTGAGATGGTTGGTGCCGCTCTTATGATGAGCTTAAAAAATATGGTCGCACAACGCACACTTAGCCTTCTGGGTGAGAAGCCTACCGTGTTCATCACTGGTGACGTCTATCTTCTCAAAAAATTACACACATCGGATTTCGGCCTTTTAGGAGCTCTTTGTGTAGTAGAATCGTCGTCAACGAATTCAGGATCAACATCAGTAGGAGTAGGAGGGGTAGTTGTACCTCCTGTAGTATGAGGACTCATTTCGGGAATTGGGTTTTGCGCTTCATAATCAGATGAGGAAGCTATTTGATTGAATAATTATAGAGCTAAAGCGATTATTAGAAAGTATAAGAGAGTATTAGAGAGAAGTAGATGAGTTTTAGATGAGAAAAACAAGTGAAAACCTCCTCTATTTATAAAGGTAGACTCCTAGACAAATGACCAAAATACCCTCAAAATTTTACTCTTTTTGACTTTTTTGGGGAAAAACAGTCAAAAGACAAAAAATGGTCGTTTATGGCCATTACGGC
>NC_033797.1:66899483-66908305 GCF_001876935.1 Asparagus officinalis | reverse complement strand
GGCCTCTGCCCGGGCCCAGTGTGGGCGACAACGATGTGACCCGAACCTGGGCTCGGAACCCGGAAACCCCAACCCCGGGCCCGGGCCGTGGGGCCGAATGGACACTCATATTAGGATACAACTCAAGTATCTTGAACTTGAATTTTTTTAAAGCTTATTTTTTGGTTTTTTAGCAAAAAATTAACTATGAGGTGCATGTGGTTGATTGCAATGAAACCTACTTTGAAGGTTGTTTTTGTATAAATTAAAAATAAAAGGCGGTTTTTATATAATTATCCTATTGTTAACATGGTTTCTAGGAGAAAATTTTAAAATGTTATAGTGCTAGTCAATTAGAACTAAAACTAGAATAAAATTTTACAGTATTAGTTAACTAGAACTATAATAAAATTAGAATTGAGATAATTGTACAAAATTATCTCACTCTTTACATTTTTCTATACAAAAATGATAGTTCTAGCTAGCCTCTCAAATTATCTCACGTTTAAGCTTGGACTAGGTGGTGAAAAATTAGAACTCTCCATTTTATTTTCTTATTTTTTGTATTTCTTTTTTTTTTCTTTACCTCTTTCCTCTGATGATCATTACCATCATTAGATCATGCTATCAAATTAGATTTTGCCTCCTCCTATGTATCTCTTATATTTTCTATTTTATCGAATATTATAATAACATAATTAAAATTAAAAGTACAAAAAGTATAGATCCATAATTTATTTAAAAATAAAATTGTGAGATGACAGAAAGAGATCTCGGGCAGCAAAAAAAAGAGGAAAATATGGGAATTTTTTTGTAGACTTGTACTATAATAATAATTAAGAAATAAAACAATCTACAACATATATTATAATAATATTTGATGATATTTTATAGTCTAACCAAAAGTTATTTAGTAATTAACATTCTAGTATATAATTATCAATTAATAATAGTAAGTTTAAAATACATAAATAGTATTTATACATTAAATGCATAAATACACACTTTATGGTTATAAAAAATTAACCAACGTTATTTTATCAAATTATTCGGCTTCATAAAAGTGTTCCTAGCAAAAAATTATTCCGCTTTAACAATTATTCTAATTCGCGTAAAAGTATCCCAGCTGATTGTCTAGCTATATATATAACACTCGTTGTTCTGCGCACTAAATGTTGTGATTTGCATTTGAGTACACATAGTGGGTGTTAGATATAAAATGAATCATAACCTTCCCGTAATTAAATTAACAATAATTAATATAATAATCTCTCAGCTATTTTTCGCTTTTAGCACAGATGATCCTTATTCGATTCTAATGAGTGATCCACATTAATCCTCTCGACCTAAAAATTACTTATTTTGAGTTGAATATATGCCTGCACAATAAACAAATAATTAATATGGAACAGAAATAATCATGTGATTATAAAATAAAAACATAAATGATGTATTTAATAGTGGAAACATAAAAAATAATTTTCTCAATAGAGAATATACTAAGTTATCAAACAATAGATGTATATCCGAATTTTATTTTCATTTTTCACAAGTTTTCTAATCCCCACTCTATTCGCCCGTCACTGCAGCGTGCATGAGGCCAGCATGAAAACATGGAGAGCATTAACCAGACTAAAAAAAAGAATAAATCTAAAAAAACCCTTAAATTTTGAAAGTGTTGCCAAAAATTAAAATTTAAAAAAAATCCTAAACTGATATTTATACAGAAATAATTTTAAGTTTACTTTATTTTAAACCTTGATAACCTCAAAATTTTCTTTTACAAAAAACATCCCAAAATGTACCTATCTTCCACTCTAATACTCCAAACTTACAATGGAAATTACTCTAATGGTCAACAAAAGTTAACTTTGATAACTTAAATCTTAACAAAAAATTATAAATTTAGGAATATCAAAGTTAGATTTTGTTCACGTTTGGGGTTGTTTTGGGTAAAAAAAAAAGACTTTACAGAATCAAATAAAATTAGATTCTGTCGAAAGAGTTCCTTTTTTTGAAAAAAGAAAACTCTAAAATATCAGAGCGAAACTAGGATAAACTAACGTCAGGGTATATGACTTAAAATAAGTAAATTTTACGAAATACATCTAACCTCGTCTCACTTTTTGTTACCTTGACTGACATATCCCAATTGCCCTTCCCGCGACGAAAATGAATAGTTTTGCTCTTGTTCGCTAAAAAATTAATATTCCACCTACTCTATTTGGTATGTTCTTTATTTAAAACTAGTGTGAACACAAAGCATGACATATTTTTTTCTACTATAGGGATCCCGGTTTAACTGCTATAATGTTTTTAAATTTTTTGAATTGCTACAGTATCCTGCCTCTGTTGCAATATTTTCGTACGTTACGGTAATATTTTTCAAAAAATCTACAGCGTTCAGTTTCATGTTTGCTACACTAAATGCTATGTAGTGTTTACTATAGTATGAATAGTGAATATTGAGTTCTCTCATTTGTATTGAGGAGTAGATCTGTTATTGTATACATTTAACCTTACCTTTAATTGTGTTTACGTCAAACATTCCAAAGGTTATTTAGGACTTTGCGGGACTTCCAATTGTTGAGTGGGCCCGTACAAAACCTGCAAGGGGCTGTTTGGTTGTTGTTGGTAAAATTATGTATTTATGACACAACTTGGAAAGTTGTTGTCCACCGTTGGTAAAATTATGTATTTATGACACAACTTGGAAAGTTGTTGTCCACCTCATCAATTTTACTTTTATATTTTTCTTTGTTTGTTTTTGATTCCATTGGAATCATAAATTGCTTGTTTGGTTTGCAAATATAACTTTAATTGTTTATTTGGAAAGTGAAAAAAGTTGTCCCTACTCAAATGATCATATTGGTTGGAATTATTTTTTATTATTTTTTCTTGACTTCAATGTCAGCTTTCTCCTAAAATCATGTCTTTTTTTTATGAAATTACTTTACAAGCCACATTAGCATATGAAATCACTTTTCATTATTTTCACAACTACAAACAAACAATTAAAAGTGATGAAAGCTGACATTGGGACCCATTTTTTTACACTTTCCATCCTTTTACACGGTAAAAACATAAAACCAAACAGCCCCAAAGTTCAGAAGTACTCCGTGCAAAATCTTCAAAGTCGGAGGGATTTTTTCGAAATTTGAAAATCGGAGAGCACGTGGGAACAGTAGGAGTTGGAGGGCTGAAGAAAGGGCTTTCTAGCTGACGTCACCATCACGAGCGCGGTGGGACACGTTGCAGCTCCTTTTTGGACCCGCCGTTTAAACAACGAATGGCGACAAAAATCGTGAAAGCTGCAGCTCTTGGTTTCCAACCCCAAGCTCGCACTTAAGGCGGTCGATACAATTCTTGCCACTGTCTGTACTAAATTTTCTAATGTATTTATTTATTATGATGATCAAAATTAATTACTTCGTTGAATTCAAAAGCTCAGCGTCTTCCACCACCCAACGGCAAATAACGACGTCGATCACCGACTCAACAAAATGCAGCCCGCACTTAAGGAAGTCACTAATTTGTTATCAAAAGCTTGCAGAGAAATCACTATTTTCTTGATTGGTTGTAGCTCTTCGATTGGGAAAAAAAATTGATAATAATAATAATAGTGAATTGGCTACAATATTAATTAGGAAACGTCAAAATCGGCCTGCCCCTGCATTATAATTCCAGAATCGTACGTGAGATTGAAGACTTTTTAATTGGCTAAAATATGAACGCACATAGTGGTATAATTTTTTAAATCCACATTTAAATATGATCGATGGAATTTGAATATGAATTGCTCTGACACTATGCACTTAAAAAACGCCCTGTTACTATACCCAAATTTTAAAGATGTAATAATGCTGACAGACATATCTATACGTTTCTAATAGAAACTATGGTTAAACTATTATTCATAATGTAACGCTAGCTCATTCATTGATTAATGATAAAATGTTAATTATAGTCAAACGCTATAATCTCAGTGCTACTTTACACTATTTTCGGAAAATAAATAAGACAGATCCAAATCCATGCTCTACGTGTCTTTGACCGATTTTATCCAATGCCGAATGCACATTGTATAGGAACACAGTTTGCTTCCATTACAAAATAAGCATTTCGTCCATCCAAGCTTGTCTCGGGAGACAGCTGTACTTTAATAACCGATTGACGCCATCAGCACGAATCTCAAGCACCACCCCAGCATGCCACCATAGGAACAAAGATCTCACCTGCGTCTCTCCGTCTTATCCAAAACAGCAAACAGCAATGTAAACAAATGATAGTGCAGCAGCCAATGGAAGTTGAGTGAATGGTGTTTTTGACTGAACAGCGGGATCCGGTCTTAGGCGCCGCTCCTGGCGCCACTGGGATTCGTACGGATGGCGGGCGCTGTGGGGGCGCAGAGTCCTAAACCAGGAAAAAAGAAGACGTAAATAAAGTGAGGACTGCGGTGTGGGGCCCACTGTAAGAACGGACCAGCTGAAAATTAACTCGCTCTCATTTGTCAGCCTTCAAGTTTCCCTTCTTTTATTGTGGAAATTTAGTTAAATTTTGTAAAGTTTCTATGCTATGAGAATGTGTTTTAATTTTTTATATTGAACAAAAATGAAGATTTCTTAGAAGCGGCAAAAAGGAAAAAAAAAGACGAGATTTATGTTATTAGAATGTGTTTGATGTTAATAAAAAAGCTTAATTGCATTTAAATACCTTACAGTGTCCCTAATATTGTACTTGCATACCTTCACTTTTTTTAGAGCACATATTGTTTGGTGGAAAATTTGTGAAATAAAAATGAAAGAACTGTGTTTAATTTTATTCTCTCTAACTGCTTAGAAAAAGAATGTTTACAACTCTCTCAATCTCTGATTACAATTTGAATTCCTTATTACAAAAGAGAAGACAATTGATCTGAATTCTCCTCTTTGTTTAATTCTGTGTTCTTCACGGTGGCGATGTAGTGCCTCCCTCGAATGCTCGCATTGAGTTTGCTCTCCGTTGACGATCCTAACGTCTTGATTCACTGGAACAGTATCTCCTCCTCACGATTTAACGCTGTAAAAAACTTGCAAAGCAAGTTTTAGAACTCTGAACGAGTTTAGAAGAACTTGCAGAGCAAGTTTGAAACTCTTAATGAGTTAGGGAACTCTGAGCGAGTTATAACTCTATGGAAGAGTTGATTGATTTAATCGAAAATCGATTTGTAAGCCAAGTATGAAGAAAACTTATGTTGTTGATCTCCAAAGCTCTGGCAATTCCCCTTAAAAACCAGCCAAAGATCTCTTCTTCGCTGCCAAGTCGAAGGCTGAAGGACCTGAACTCAGTTGAGTTTACTCCTATTTATAGGGGATTAATGGTGTAACCGCCCCCTTAATTAAAAACGCAGTGTTCGTGTACTCAAAAACCGATGTTGATTGTAACCGATGTTGATTGTGAAGGCTGTTGATTAGAGCTTTCATCAGTTATTACAAAGGTCGTCAGATTATAACCTTCATCAATCTACGTGAAAGTCTTTAAATTGTAGCCTTCTGAAAGCCATCGAATTGTAACTTCCATCATCGGTGTTTGATATGGATTAGCTATCTGTTATGATTTTTAGATAGCCTACACTTACATATAGTAAATTTTTTAAAACCTTAACTAATATATCCCAACAGTACTAATTACCATAAAGTTTGAAAAACTTCTACTTAAACACCCTATGGTTTTTAAAAAGGCCATTTAAATATTCTAAAGTTTTTAAATATTGCATTTAAACACCCTTAAGTTTGCATAACTAAGAGTATTTAAGTGCAAGTTTTAAAAACTTTAAAGTATATAAGTGTTGTCAAAACAAGTGACGATATATAAGTTAAAGTTTCAAAAACGTACATGCATATAAGTGTTGCCAAAAATAAGTGAGAGTACACAAATTACAAATAGATTTTTTTTTTAAAAACATTGAAAATTGAAGGGGTCATTTTGAGAACCTCACGCTGGGAGAGTTTCTTGAAAAATTAAAAATTAAGGAGGTTATTTGAGAGACATTCAAAAATTAAGTTGAATTTATCATGAAAAAGTTATATTAAAATCTTTTTACTTGTGGGTCCCACTGAATAAAGCAGTCTTATTCATCCACCTACATAATTGTATATATTCTCTACAAGTTAGAATACGAAAAAACTATTTTGTAATTTCTTTATTTTTATTGTTTTACATTCAATTTACTATGTTCTTTGTTATGGTGTTCTTAGTCGCCAAAGTATGGCTCTTTGCTAACAACGGACAGATGTCCCTCTGCATGCGTCGCTCAAACCAAATTGACGGTCAAAACTACCAATGATCTCGACTTAGCCGACCTGCCGAGTCGACATCTCCTTAGATCGACTCGAAAGGCGGTACTTGTCGGTCCTCTTGTCGAAGATGACTCGTTGTGATCCCACTCGACCAGTTATTTGACGTCTTACGAGGTCGACTCGAAAGGCGTTACTTCTCGACCAAGCTAAAGGACGACTTCAGCCTCGAGCCTCTCCCGCTAACAGCACGTCGGCGTCACATTTAATGTTTGACAGGCACATCACACCTCTAGCTCTGATAGTCTTCACGACTCATCAGACCACGTCAGCACCGCTATACCTCCAATCACTTCTCATTTAATGCTGAGGTGATCTCTCCTCCACTCGCCGACCGACACGTGTAAAGTAGGTGTTGACGTAGCCATCGGCCCATGCTTATTTACCGCCATCTTGTGCTCAGCTGAAATGACAGTTCTACCCTTTCAGCATCACTACAAATAAATGTACTATTCTCAACATAGAGGGGATTCTTTTCCTGGGGATCTTTTTTTTGAAAAGGATTCTTTTTCCTAGTAATTTCTAAGCCATTTTCAGGCTATTTTTCCAAACAATATCTGCTAATCATACTGCACTACACTGAAGAACTCTCATAGTTCTTTATTTTTCTACTCAAGTTCATCAGCTGACTTGATCGTCGGAGGTACAATGGGAGAACTGTCCTCTCACGAGTTACTACTTGTACAGGCTGAAAGGTATTCAACTCAAAACCAGATATTCGGAGGAGTGAGCGGCCCCAAAATCAATCACACCCCCATATATTTGACTGTTTGGTTATTTTTAACATCAACATTCTTACTTTTTTTTGTAATTCAAAAATCTTTATATTATACAACCAACGCTACTTTATATAAAAATCAGTTCGGGAGTTTAGGAAAGCATTAGATGCATGTAGATGAAAAAAACCATTTACAGGGTTCTAAGTGAAAATATAGATAGGAAAAAACTAGAACACATCTCACACAGATCTTAAACGTATTAATATTAGTAACTATGGCAGGTGTTCATGATTATTGCTCATCAATTTTAAAAGTTACACTGCACATACTAATCCTCCCTCATTTTTCACAAGGAGATTTCTACAAGATTTTCTTTCTTTGATGTCCTCATTAAATGTAGGTGAATATCTACTTAGTATAGAGAACCTTTCTAGAGTTTACCCAATTACAAATTTTTACTCGACTAGGCTGGACTTTAAGACTTGTTTTGTAACAATTTTTGTTGATTAGTGCAGAAAAGGTTTAAGCCTGAATTTGGTCTGGTCTGGGCTCGGGTTTGTACTTATCCACACCTGTTGAACTCAGATAAGAGAGAAAAAAAGAGAGCAAGCAAGAGTGAGAGAGAACGTGAAGGCAGCGAGCGAGTGCTTTAGAGTTGGTTTTTTTTTAACCGTGTCGGCGGTTCCGATATCTTCTCCGATCCCCACCTCCCTCGACGATCTGTTCCTTTTCTTCTTCTTCTTGCTGCAAATTGCACTGGTTTTTACTAGAACAAAAGTTTTTTCTCCGTTCTGGGTTTTGTGTTAATTTTCCTGTGGGGTTTGCGAAGAGAAAAAGAAGAGACGGTCGCTTTCATTTACTTTAATTTATCTCCTACAAGTACAAGGTGGGCTCAGGCAAGTTGCTTCTGTTGCTTTCATTCCCTACCAAAAATAGAAACAGAAACCCTAATCGCCATGCAAACCCTTGCCCTTTTCAGGCTGTTTCTGTTGCTGTAAACCTCCACATATTTTTGCCCCCTCAATTTGAGTTCTTTTTGTTGGATTTCTCCTTTCTGATCTGAAAAGGGAGTACCAAAAAAACCCCAAAAAAAAAAAAAACCTGTGTGTAGAACGATGGATCCTGGTACTGAGAAGGAAACAATAGCAGAAGAAAAAAGATCAGAGAAAAATCATGAGAAATTAGAAGAAGGTAATGATGTCGATATCATGATCGACATCAACGACGAAGATCTGATGTTTGCCGACGAAGATCTCATCTTCTCCTCTCTCCCAGACTTCCCATGCCTCTCCTCTCCTACCGCCAACTCCTCCACCAACCTCAATTCCAACAGAAACCCATCAATATCCTCGGCCTCATCTTCATCGTCGTCTTCTTCATCTTGGGCCTTGTTTTCTAACGAAGGCCTGGCCCAAGAAGCCCACATGCAGCCTCAGAACTCTTGGCGACATCGAGTTGTGGGACCCGTCAAACCCCTTGGACCCCTCCTTCCTCTTCCCCGACGATTACGACGCCGGTCTTCAACCCCCATTTCCGCCGCCTCCTCAGGACAGAGAAGACGGTGACGGCGACCGCTCGTCTACGGATGAGATGGCCAAGATATTTTTAGATTGGTTGAAGAACAACCGAGACTCGATCTCGCCGGAGGATTTGCGGAGCATCAAGCTCAAGAAGTCGACGATTGAGTGTGCCGCTGCCCGTCTTGGGGGCGGTAAGCAAGGCCGCAGTCAGCTGCTGAAGCTTATATTGACTTGGGTCCAGAATAACCATTTACAGAGCAAGAAGCGCC
>NC_033797.1:66820971-66899473 GCF_001876935.1 Asparagus officinalis | reverse complement strand
GCCGTTTAATCCTTCTATGATGAGTGCTAGCACTAGCAGCATTGTTGTTAATAGCCAGCCATTCTCACCAATGACGGACTTCCACTCATTTTCTCCTCCTCCACCGCCACCCATTCATTATCCGCCGTTCCCCGGTATTGGTTTTCCACAGTATCCGACGAGGTATAATTCGCCATATCCTCCGATGTATCCTCATCCCAGCCCGAGTGTTGGAGGTTCTACAGCGTCAGCAACGAAGGAAGCAAGGAAGAAGAGAATGGCGAGGCAGAGACGGGTCTCGGTTCTTAATCAGCAAAGGAATAATCAGAGCCATAGCCAGAAGAGCTCGATTTCATCAGCTCCACCTCCTCCTACTGCTGCAACTAATAGCAATAAAGCTTTGAAGAATTGGGCTTTATTGTCATCTGCTCGACAAAAGAATTTGCCCACTTATTCTGCCGCTGGCTCCGTACATTTGTCATCAAAGACATCCAACATGCATCAGACTCAACTGCAGTCGCGCAATTTGTCGTCTACATCTTCGGATAAGCGACAGGTGAGTTTTTAATGAATTATGTTAATTTTGCTGGTTTATATATATTGATTGAGAGTGTCATTATATGTTTACAGGGATGGAAATCTGAGAAGAATTTGAGGTTCTTGTTGAGGAAAGTGCTCAAGCAGAGCGACGTGGGGAGCCTAGGAAGAATCGTGCTGCCGAAAGTGAGCGACCCTCTGCATGGTTTGATTAGCATATTTTACTTTGAATTATTGAGTTCTCAGCCATTTTGATCAAGATTGAAATGCATATATTGAGATACATGAATGAGAATTTATCAGTCAGATGTTTTATGTAACTTTTTTTTGTTGGCGTGTATTGCTGATTAGAAGGAGGCGGAGATTCACTTGCCCGAGCTGGATACAAGGGACGGGATATCTATCCCAATGGAGGACATTGGAACCTCTCGGGTATGGAACATGAAGTACAGGTAAATTTAATTATGGTAGTGGTAGCATGATTTATTTGAATATTCGAAGAATTGCTCAAGTTATTATTACGCAATGTGTTCTATAGGTTTTGGCCCAACAACAAAAGCCGAATGTATCTCCTGGAAAACACAGGTAGATATCGTATATACTTGAATGTAAATAATATTGTGTGCTCTGTTAGTTCAATGTTTATGAATTGTGCATTTGATGTTTAATTATTAGGAGATTTTGTCCGATCAAACGGGCTTCAGGAAGGGGACTTCATAGTGATATACTCGGATGCCAAGGGCAGCAAATATGTAAATATCAACATTATTATCAGCTACATTGTCTATCAAGTTCAAAGTCAAATCAGCTCCTAATGTTTACTTGGCACTTCTAATAAGTTCTTAACCTGATACTTTAATCCATTATGTCCTTACAGTTATTATTTTCAGCCTATTGAACCCTCATGGTTCTCCGCCTGAAATACTCCCATTTTACCCTCAACAAGATCAATAGTGTTTTTGGTTATGCTTGGGGGGCGGAGAACCACTATGGAGAGAATAAATAGACTGGAAATAATAATATACAAATGCTTAACGTGTGAAATTATTTGGTTAAGGTCTTCTTAGAAATGTAAGGTGAACGTTAGGCTGATATGACTCTGAGTTCTTTTGTGTTGTATGGGCGCTAATGTGTTTATATTTCTTGGAAATAAATGTTGACACAGATGATAAGGGGAGTGAAGGTCAGACAACAGTCCGAGACCAAAGGAGCAGCGTGCAAGCTGAGCGCGCCAAAGGCTCATCAGAGGAGGAGCTCCAAGATTACGAGGAATAACTATGATAGCGTGGAAGATCTCTCTTATTGCAGCGATGTAGACGGTGATGAGAATGGCAATGCTTTTCCTTTGAGCATAATGGTGGATGATCTATAATTAGATTATAGTTCTCGTTTGCATGGTTGTCTCCTCTTCCATATATGAGTATATAGTGCATGTTGTAACTAGTATATCGACAAGTGAATGAGCAATAACAGTATGGGTATGCTCAAGGTTTCATCTGTTGTGAGATCGTTTTGTTATCCTGGCAGCTATTGTATGAATATATATCAGGAGCTCAATAAATTAGGATGGTGCAAAATGGAGTATTGTACTGCTATTGTATCAGCGAAGACGAAAATGAAGGATTCATGTCGCCGTGGCTGGTTTCTTTTGAGAAGGGAACGTGAGGGTTTGAGATGGGTACTGTTAAATGATTAGCTATTTCTTCCTCTAGCTGGACTTACTGGAGAGATGACACAACGCAGTCAAATTTCAATGATGAATTTGCCTCTTTGAATTATAAATTTATGCATAGATGGAGAGAGAGAGGAGGGGAGGGATTCTGAGAACAGATATGTGTATTGTTGCGCGCCGTGCGGAAGCGTGCTCGATAACCAAACGAGTTCGCAAGCGATGAGAGAAGAGAACCAAAACCAAATACGAGTGCAATTCACCAAAATACGGTACAAATCAAATTCCAAACACAGATATTTACGTGGTTCGGTAATTGCCTACGTCTACGGTGAGAGGATGGACAGATTTTACTATATGGAGGAGAAATACAACGGGTTACAACTCATAAAATTACTCAAATATAACCCTAACCAAAGCTCTTAACTCCGTCACAATATCTTCCTCTCAAAGTGCTCAAAACAATGCTAATTCTTTCCTTTAGAACTAGAAAAGTATGTTTCTATTTATATCAAAACCCAATCCAAAACAGACCAGGAAATTAAATATGGCACGTAAACGCTTTCCGGTGACCGAACGCATGTGAGCGGTCGACCGACCAGAGAGAGATTTCCATGTTCCTGTAATGTACACGTTTTTGGTCGACTAGTCGAACTCGTTTGGTCGATCAACTATGTTTTCGGTCGACTGGTAGAACTCGTTCGGTCGACCAACCAGAACATGGTTTCAGACCCTGTAATCTAACAGGCTGTCGGTCTATTGGGCCTATGTCGTCGGTCGACCGACCCGAGGGATTTCCTGTACTCGTGTTTTTGCATGATTTTCTCAAATCCTTCGCCATTTTCTATAATTCTCCACCTCGGTGAAGTTTTTCCAAAACTAAGCCGACACCAACATGAGTACTAATGCGTCGTCTCTCCAAATACGGCTGCACCAATATGGTTGCCTACGTACCCCCTCTACCAAGGGATCAAGCTGCCTGTAGTTCATCCAAATGGATGCAAAGGGCCTCAATAATCACGAATTTGTAACAAGTTTCTACAATGATCAAACTTGTTGCTTGGGACCACCTTTGTGAGCATATCCGCTGAATTATCTTTTGTGTGGACCTTCACGAGCTCCACATCCCTATCTTCAAGAACATCTCAAACGAAGTGATAACGAACATCAATGTGTTTCGTCCTCGCATGAAAGATCTGATTTTTTACTAAATAGATAGCACTCATGCTATCACAATAAATGGTGACGGATCGCTGCAAAACACCAAGATCCTCCAAAAGTCCTCAAAGCCAAATCACCTCATTAACAGCCTCCATAATCGCCATATACTCTGTCTCCGTTGTCGACAAAGCTATCGTAGACTGCAAGGTGCATCTCTAACACACCTGCGTATGGATCAAAGTGAACACATACCCCGTCATCGATCGGTGTTTATCCAAATCTCCAGCGTAATCCGAATCTACATCTCCAAGACATAACTGCCCATCGCTAGTGTCCCGCTCAAAAACCAAACTAACATTGAGAGTACCTCGAATGTATCTCAAAGTCCATCTCACAACATCCCAATGACCTGGACCCGGGTCGTGCATGTATCTCAAAACCATGCTCACTGCCTGTGACAAATTCGGCCTCGTACAAACCATGGCGTACATCAAACTTCCAATTGTGCTCGCATATGGAGTCTTCGACATCAACTCTCAATCTTCAATTGTCTTCGGTGAGAAGTCAGTTGAAAGCTTCAAATAGGCTCCTAATGGTACACTAACTGGTTTCGTCTCCATGCTCACATTAAATCACTGTAGAACCTCCTTTAAATAAACCATTTGTGTCAAACAAATTCTGCCCCTATCTCTGTCTCTATCGATCTTCATCCCTAAAATGAGCTTCGCTTCACTCAAATCCTTCATCTCGAACTCGCTCGAAAGCTGAATCTTCAATCTATCTATGGCCGATTTGGAAATAGAAGCAATTAACATGTCATCTACATAAAGCAATAAGTAAATGTACACACCTCCATTCAACTTGCGATAGTACACATAAAGATCAAACTGGCTCCTAATGTATGAATGACTGATCATGAACCCATCGAATCGTTTATACCACTGTCGAGGAGATTGTTTCAGTCTGTATAACGATTTCTTCAACCTACAAACCAACTTTTTCGTTTATGCAGCTCGAAACCCCAATGGTTGAGTTATATAAATTTCCTCATCAAGATCACCATGAAGAAATATTGTTTTCACATCTAATTAATCTAATTCCAAACCATACCGTGCCACCAAAGCTGCAAAATCCGAATCGAATAATGCTTCACCACCGGAGAGAAGACCTCATTGTAGTTAATACCTTCCTCTTGTGCATATCCCTTCACAACTAACCTAGCCTTGAACCTCACGGGAGTGCCTTCAATGCCCTCCTTCTTCGTATATACTCATTTGCAACCAATAGCCTTCTGTCCCTTTGGAAGCTCAACAAGCTCCCATGTATCGTTCCCATGAAGAGACTCCATCTCCTCCTGCATAACCACCTGCCACAAATTAGCCTCCGAATCCTGCTCGGCCTCTCTGAATGTAGTAGGAACCATCTCATCGACACTCTCTACCGGAAGTACATATGTAACGACTATGTCTGTATACCTCGCTAGCATCCGTATATCTCTCATCGGCCTCCGAACCGTAATAGAATTCTGAACCAGAGCCGTCGGTCCTTGATCCTACTCAACTGTACCTGTATCCTCCAAATCATCAATGTGCTCATCTGGCATCACCTTAGTCGGCGCTCTAAAAGATACGGTCTCATCTAGATAATGTGAAGCTACATCAATCTTCTCCACCTGTGATATCTCCTCTGTCGGGGTGCTCTCCATTTGATGAGAGCTAGGAAGCTTTAAGATCAAAGCCTCATCGAATGTGACATCTCTACTCAGCACAATCTTCTTATCAACTGGAGCCTAAAGCTTGTATCCTTTGACACATCACTTGAATCCTACAAATATGATCTTCCTAGCTCGAGGTTCTAATTTATCAATTCTGACATGATAAAATGCATGTCACATAAATACCTTGAGATGATTATAATTGCATGCTAGCTCTCCCGACCACATCTTTATAGGGTTTTTTTCCTTAATCGTAGATGAAGGCAGCCTATTAATAAGGTTGCTCGCATATGAAAGTGCCTCAGCCCAAAAGATCTTCTCCAAACCACTCTGTGATAACAAACATTAGACTTTCTCCAGTAAAGACCGATTCAATCTCTCTGTTACCCTATTCTGCTATGGTATATAACTAATTATGAAGTGATTCTCTATGCTCTCGTCTCGACATAGTTGCTGAAAGGGGTCTAAAGTATACTCGTTGCCATTATCGGATCGCAACATCATGATCTTTCTCACTATCTGCAGTTCCAATCTTCTCTTCCACTCCACAAATAACTCTAGGACTTCATTCTTATGCTTCATGGTGTACACCCAACAACGCCAAGAATAGCCATCTATAAAAGTGACGAACCAATGTCGACCACCAAGTGATGCCGTCTTGGTGGGACTCCAAACATCCGCGTGCATGTAGTCTAAGATACCTATCGCCCTATGTGCCGCTGTCCCGAACTTTACCTTTGTCTTCTTACCAAGAATACAGTACTCGTAGAATTCTATCATTCCACTCTTGGCTCTTTTCAATAGCCCATGTTTGCACAAAACCTACAGTGACTTTTCACCTATGTGCCTTAACCTATAGTGTCAAAGTATGCTCGCATTCGCCTCTGAAATAGCTAAAGCTACCTGACCAATCTTGATACTTCCTTTCGGATAATACAAATCCCTACTGCGAACTCCCTTTATCATCACCAAAAATCCATTAGTAATATTCGCTACAGCGTTCTCAAAGGTCACCTTAAATCCCTTCGCCTCTAAAGCTCCAACAGAAATAAAAATCTTCTTTAACTGAGGAACGGATCTTATTTTATTCAATTCATGAACACCTCCATCGTGCATCCGTATCCTGACGGTACATATCCCACAAATGCTACAATATTGATCATTTCCCATGACTACCACGCTCCATCGAGTCTCTCGAACGATGCAAACCAATCTTGTCGGGGAGTCATATGATAAGTAGTACCAGAATCTAAAATCCAATCATATGCATCCACATGGTTCACCTCTGGAGTAATCAATAGAGAAAAGCACGAATTATCAGAATCATCACCTCTAGCAACGTTCACCTCATTGGCCTTTGGGCCCTTCTTCTTGCTATTCTCTTTCTCTTTGAGCTTCGAGCAATCTCTCTTTCAATGTCCTTGTTCTTTGCAGAACGCACACTTGTTCTTTGCTAATTGGTGGTGGCCTCTTAACTTTGACCTGCCTCTATTGCCACCTCTTGGATATGAACTTCTTCCTCTAGTTGACAAGGTCTCTCTTGAAGTGCTAGCTCGATAAGTCTCTTTGTCCTTCCTCCTCAAATCATAATTCATCAATGCATTAGTCACTTCACTATAGGTGATGAAAGATCTTCCATTCAATAAAGTGAGCACGAATGTATCATACTCCTCATCGGGTAAGGATCCCAATAAAATAATCGTCTTGTACTTGTCCGTTATCTTCTCATTCACGTTTACCAAGTCCGATAAAAACTTTGTATAGTTGTTCACATGAGCCGCAAGTGAGGTGCCCCTAGACATCTGAAATCTGAATAATCTTCGCAGGAAGTGCAAGCGATTCTCAACACTCTTGGTAAGGTACTTGTCGTTAAGAATCTCCCACGTCTTCATCGTAGACGTCACATCAATCACATCGTATTTCAGCTCTTATTCTAAACAAGACCTGATCACCCCATAAACATTCCTATTCATCTTGTCCCATATCGCATCATCGTATTTTAGTAGCCTCTTATGGACCATGATGGTCTCTTCTAAATTTTGAGCATTGAGAGCGTCCTGTACGTCACTCATCCACAAACCAAACTTAATCTTGTCGTCATACTTCATTACCCTAACCTTAGTATTTTGAAGTCCAACCTGAACTGTACTCATCATTGTCTTACTGGTTTCACCAGCTTCTTCTCCCGTGCTTACAAACTCTAAATTGTAAAGAAAGATTCAAACTTTGATAGAATTGAGAAATTACCCAACTGAACCCTAGATAGGATACCAACACGATCTCCTAACCACACAAGGAAAGCGAGATCCCAACGGTAACTCCGTACGCTATCTCCCAACGGTAACTCCCAACGGGATACTCATGAAGAAAGTTTGTAGTCAAAATTAACAACCTAAACTTTTGGATTACGCATGTTTACAATTGTTTAAGATACATCATGCTAAATTGTAGAATATTAGAGCCTCTAATTAATGAAAAAAATTTAGATCACGTTCATGTGCATAATAGGGTTGTTGTTGATGTGACAGATGTTGATTTATTTTTTGAGATTGGTCTTAAAAATTGTCCACAAGGAAACTCCACAGTAGAATGTTGAATCCATTCTGCTAATCTCAACCTCCACATTACCTTAACGCCTCATTTGGTATGCGAGAATGAGGTGGAATGGAATGATCATTCTCACTTCTCATTCCCCGATACCAAACGTACCTATTTTTTAGAAGTTGGAATGACCATTCTCACTTTTTGTGGGAATGAGCATTTTAAGTGAATTGATAAGGAATGATCATTCTCATTCAAGTGAGAATCAAATTAGTTACATAATTTTTAATTATACCCCTATTGATAATAAAAATAAATCTTTAATATAACCTATGCATAACATACACCTGAGAGATAACATGTTCATTAGTATAAAACATAGCTAGATTAATATTACCTATGCATAAATAAAATTGTTTAGTTATTATCACTAATGTTTATTTTTATCTTATTAAAAATCTATATTGTTGTAAGGGTATTATTAGGAAATAAGATTTCATTCTCACTTGTGAACTAGTGATATCAAACATGGGAATGAGAGTGAGATTTTCATTCTATCTTTATTCTACAAACGCACCCAAACAAGAGAATGTGAATGACCATTCCATTCCCACATACATTCCATTCCATTCTTTCTTCTATTCTATTCCCATTTGGGTCCATTCCCGCGTACCTAACGAGGCGTAAGAATACAGATTGGTGTGAGATTTTCCCACCCATGGTTAATTTATGTCTTTAAAACAATAATGGAAAAAAGGGGAAATTGCTTCTAGCCCCAAAATGGAGACCAACCTAAAAGAAAAAAACTTTTGCAACATCCCATTACCTTCCTAAACCCCTACAATTTATTCATTTAGCCCCCTCCAGCTCACATTGCTCCTACATGTAAGCTTTGTTAAGAAAGAGAGACCAAAATAACCCTCATAGAGTCTACCAGGATCGGTGAAAACAACTTGGAAAAAAAATTGGAGAACATTTGTTTGGATTTTCATTATTAATGTGCATTAAATTCCGATCAGAAATATGTTTTGAAGGTAAAAAATAGTTCCCTGCAATTTACTTCATACAACCATCTTCCGCCTCTCTTCTCTCTCATAGCCATTAATTTCTTCTTCTTCTTCTCTCTCTCTCTCATGTCCATTAAATTCTCTCCATAATCACTCTTTACTTCACAATGATGGAAAGATCCATCCTTTACATCGTTACAAACACAGCAAGCAACAAAGGGGTGAGGGTGTTTTCCTAGTTATTAATAACTCTACAGAAATCATTAGCTTGAAATATTAAGTGTTCCACAAGTCTTTAGATTCCATTGCAAGTGCTTTCATTGAAATCCATATCCGAATAGGAAAAAAAGTTTAGTTTTACAATTAAAAACGATAACGACTTGAGATTGATGTTCCAGTATTGTGTTCGTAATGGAATTACATACACTAATTTATATGCTACCGCAGATGCAGATGCTTCAGCTTCACAGCAAATCAAGAGTTCTGCAAAAAATTGGTAAGCAAACTCATTTTTAACTTTTTATCTGAAACTACAGTTGGTTGTTAACCATATAGATTAGTTTATAAGTTTTTGAGTTGGTTATTGACTTTATGAGTTAGTTGTTAACTATAATAGTTAATTCTTACCCCTATCTATTAGTTGTTAACCATAATAGATTAGTTTATAAGTTTTTGAGTTGATTGTATAAGTTACATGAGTAGATCCTCAACATGACGTCTGGTGGGTGCTGGAGGAGGAGCTCTACTGTTGTCCCCTTAGGTTTGGTAAAAAACCTCAACTAAATTCTATTTTTCCTATCTCAGTTGGGGCCAACAAGATCCCCTTCATTGGAGAACCATGTATGGCTCATTACCCAATCAAGGTTGAATGACCACTCGATGTTTTCTCCAGCTTTTGTATCAGTGAAGATAAATTTTATCTTTTTCTCGTCCCACTGTCTCTACACATGCTTGAAAATGGGAAGATCAAGATTAGGAGAGCCAAAATGAATGTAGTGGCTAAATACACTATCTTCATAGGCCTCCTAGTGCCTTTGCCCTATATGCTGCACTAAAGTATGTATGAATTCATGTACACAGTGAAGCTGAAAGTAGGCTGCAACTCGGATATGAGTCTACAAAGCAAAACCACAAGACATAATTAGTTTAAAAATAATCTGTAACCATAACAATTATGTTGTAAACTTGACAAAGAAACTGTAAACTTAACAACAAATCCATAAGCTTCACAATCAAAGCTTATCCTCAACAACCAATCAATAACCTTAACAATAAAAGCATAACCCTAACAGCTAACAAGTCACAAGTTAACAATTACATTCATAACTAATAGCCAAAAGTAAACAATAACCTCCTCAGCTAAAAACTACCCATCAACAATAACATTCACAATTAATAGCCGCATGTAAACAGTAACCTTTCACAAGAGACTCATAACCTTAACAACTAACGCTTAACCTTAACAACTAACAGGTCACATGTCACAACTGAATAGTAACATTCACAACAGATCAATAACCTTAACAACTAATGCATAACCTTAACAATTAATGAATTTTCTTAACAACTACAAGCTAACCTTCACAACATAACAATATCTTTCACAATTAACATAGCTTACAACATCATAAATAACTAAATTTTATAGTAAAAATCACTTTTTTGCTATCGTATGCGTCTCTTTAGGTCATCTCTTTAGATCCAGGAGCGCTCTAGAGGCGTCATCGGTGCTGGTGTTTCCCTCTAGATCTATACGCTGGACTGGCTTTTTGGGTTGAGTTGGACTTGTGGTATGAGAATGACTGGCTGCGATATCCTCTAGAACATCAGCAATTTATGTGCTTGCTTAAGTCCACTCTGTTGTGCTCGAAGGTCTTTTTGAGATGATGTACTATGACGCGTCGTCGTCTTTGTTGAAATCGACAGGGACGACTGCTTTGGGAGTTGACTTGCCAGCCATTTTTTTGACCAGGAGTAGGATTATGCTCTAGAGTAGGTTGATTTAGGGTTAAGGTTTTGCAATGGGGATTATCGGTTCGCTTGGATATATGAGAGATGAGTGACGACGATCGGAGGAGGAATTGATATTGATAATAGAGGCGGTTAAGTCAAACGGCATTTTAGGGGAAAGATTTGTTTTTAAGCAGTTTTGGTCATGTGTTGGAAGGTTTTGGGTGCATAGATATGGATTATGGTTTTAGGAGCTTAGGATCGTTGAAAAATCGGGGGAAACTGAGAGGCTAGAACCAATTTTCCCAAAAATTAAATCTAAAGGAGAATGCAAGCGATAGTAGGTGATCAATGGTCGGTTGAGTCAAGAGGATTTTCCCATGAGGGAGGCTTGACATTTATTTTTGGAAGTAGAGCAGAAGCATGATAAGTTATTGGTGTGTATGATAGCATTAACTGTCTGCTCACTAGGGTGGCCAAGATGTTGATGCCAACGATCTATGGAGACTCGTACAGTTAGATGAGCAGTTGGAGTTGAGCGGGAGATGGTTGGATGAAGACAATAGAGACCATCCTTAGTTTCTCTACGTAGCAGACGTTTTCTTGATTTCTGATCCTTAATAGCACAAAAAGTTGGATAAAATTCAAAACAGTAATAATTGTCAACAGTAAATTTTTGAGCAGAGGGGAGTGGTTTTCGAATAGTAGGAACATACAAAATATTAGATAAATGAAGAGGCTTGGTAGGAGAAGAGAGTGAGGAGACTCCGATATTAGAGTTAGATGAACCTATGCCATTGCCAACCTCTACTTTATCAGCACCTTGGTAAGGCTCTAAGGACTGCAAATGATTAATATTAGGAGTGATATGATGTGTGGCACTAGTGTTAGGGTACCATTCCTCGAATGGTGGAGCTGGGGGATGCACTTCGTAGAATGGAGGCGACATTGATGGAGCAGTAGCAACATGAGCTTGGGACGATTGAGTAGACGGATGGCGAAAATGACATTTGTACATGCTATATATGACTATGAATGCCACAAACATGGTAGGGATCACAACGTTAAGTTAGTGCACGACCACGACCACATCCTCGAGAACGAGCAGCAATTGTCGGGTATGGTGGCCGCTGAGAGGGAGTTGAGTAGTGTGGCTGGGAATGGGGAGGAGAAGCATTAATTGTCAAGTTGGCGAGAGGGGGCAAAGCAACATGTTGATGGGTGAGACTAATCTCATGATTAACCAATAGACTGTGCAATGTTGGGTAAGAAGCTGGTTCAACACAAGTGGTGAGGGTGGAGATCATAACTGCATAGTCAGAGCCAATGTTGTTTAAAATAATTGCATTGAAGTTGGCTAGTGAAATTGGTTGACCAGCAGCGACAAGCTCATAGGCGAGGTATTTGGCTTGACGAATGTAGGAGGATAAATTGGTGTCTCCCTTTTGAGATGTTGTAATTGCATAGTGAGTTAGAGGACGCGCATGCATGATGGAGAACCGAAGGCTTGGTGCAGAGCATTCCAGACTTCATATGAGGAATTAATACCGACAACTTGTGGAAGCACCTCTTCAGAGAGGGATGGAATGATCCAACTTAAGAGTAGCTAGCCATGATGAGTCCAAGAGGCATAATCTGGATTTGGGGAACCAACAAATTGGCCTGCAATAGAGGGCAGAGTGGCCGGTGGTTTGACATCAGTCCCGTCGATGAGTCCCATGATGTCAAAGGAACATAGGAGAGGAAGGAACTGTGTCTTCCATAATAGGTAATTTTGTAGGAGAAAGCTTTAGAGTGAGGAAATGTTGGACCTGGTTGAGATTAGGAAGAGTGAGGGCAGAGAGAGGAGAGGTGGAGGGTGGAGTTCAGGCCATGCTCATGACTAGATCTGATACCATGTCAAAGGTGGTTTGTGAAGATTAACTCGGTGTGGATCAACTTTATTTATGATAGAAGTGCTGCTGTTACAGTTCCTCAAATGTAGGGATTAAATGATATGTTGAGTTGAGAGGAGTGGTGGACACTAGGAAATATATTATTATTATTATTATAGTGGTACAAACACACTATACTCTCTCTCTCTCTCTCTCTCTCTCTCTCTCTCTCTCTCTCTCTCTCTCTCTCTCTCTCTCTCTCTCTCTCTCTCGCTCTCTCTTTCTATTTCTATCTCTGCTACTGGGATCTCACTACACTACTCTTTATTTTTTTCGCTCTCGATCCACAAGCTCTTCACTCTTTCTTTTATTCTTTCTCAGTGGCTTGGTATGCTTCATACACTTATCTTTGGCCCCTTATATATAGTTCTTACACTAGTTGGAGAAGGGATTGGTGGAGAATATTTGGTGGTGGGTGGACACTATTAGGATGGTGGCTTGGTAGGTGGGGATAGCTGTTGATTTCTAACACTCCCCCTCAGCAGCGACTTCTTTATCCAAAGTCTAAGAATTCTATCTTCCTTTTCAATGCTTGGATTTCATCTCTCACTGCTTGTCTCCATTCTTCACTCTCGTATGCTTCTTTGAAGATAGATGGCTCCTTCACATCTTTCGTAATGGCCACATTAGCATACTTAGGATTCAGCTTCCTAGGTCTGGTTGATTTTCAAAGTTGTTCAGTTGGTTCTTCTTCAATGTTCTCTATTTGGCGCGGACACTCCTCTTCTGATATTATCTGATGAACACCAGTTTTTCATGGATTCTTTAGAGGCGTAGGAGAATTTGGTTCTATCTTCTCTAATTGTTGTCATCCTTCTTCTTGACCTGGCTCCCCTAACTTCTTCTGTGACCAATCCTCTAGATCACAGGAGTATGGGAGTGAAACTTCTTGTGAAGCCCACCAAGATGAGGCTTCATCAAACATAACATTCTTTGATATGTAGCACCGTCCGGTTGTAGGATCACAACACCTCCATCCTTTTCTTTTATTGTCACACCCCACAAATATACACCTTATAACATTTTTATCGAATTTGATGCGTAAGTGATCACGCACAAAGACATAACATACACAACCGAAGGCTCTGAAATGGCTTACAGTTGGGTTGGTATTCCATAACTTTTGAAAAGGTGACATGAATTCTAGTTTTGGTTGTGGTAGCCGATTGATCATATGCGCCGCCATCTTCATACACTCCATCCAAAAATATCTTGGCACATTCTTGGCATGAAGCATGCTTTGACATATCTCCGCAAGGTGATGATTCTTCCTTTCAGCTATGCCATTCTGCTGTGGAGTATTTGGGCATGTTAGCTATTGCCGAATCTTGTGCTGCTTCAAGTAATTGTATAACTCCTTCTATGTGTACGCTCCCCCGTTGTCTATATGTAAGCAACGAATCTTCTTGCTGAGATCTCCTTTGACTTCTTCTCAGAATTTTTTGAATTTGGAGAGTTCTTCAGACTTTTCCTTCATAAAATCAACTCAGACATACCTTGAGTAATCATTAATGAAAGTGATTATGTACCACATCCCACTAATTTATTATTGTTTTACCCCCACCAAATATATCTGAGTGTACAAGCTCCAAAGGTTCATTGGCTCTAAATTGTGACTTCTGATACAATAATTGATGTGCCTTACCATACTGACAACCTCCGCATACGGTCCCTCCTTGAATATCCAAGTATGAAAGACCCTTCAACATTGACTTCTTCATCATGATCTTGAGATTGAGATAGCTCACATGGCCAAGCTGAGCATGCCATAAATCAACCGTATCATTTTTCATAGCCTTGTCTATATATGTTGATTCCACTGACATCACATAGACCGATTCTACCTTCCGTCCCTCCATAACAAGTTCTCCAGAGGGCTTTAGGTTACTGTAGACTTTGACATCCTGTGCCCGAATACCACAATTTCCTAAAGCAGTCAACTAAGACACTGATATGAGATTTTTCTGCATATTTGGGACATGCTACACATCTTGTAGTTGGATTTGATCTAGATTGAAGCATGTCATGAATGTGGTTTTTCGAATATGAGTGATAGGCAAACTTGAATTATTTGCTATCACTATTTCCCGGCCTCCTTTATACTCATTCATATTGACAAGCTTCCACTTTTCTCTCGTCATGTGGTTGAAGCAGTCAGAATCAACGATCCAATCTTTATTATAGTTGATTTCTTCTCGATCCGAAACCACTACAAATGCAAACTTAGATTCTTCTACAATCAAAGTTAGTGCCATACCAACAACCTCGTTTTTGTTTTAGCCTTTTTATTTTGATGATGTTATTACAAACAATTTATAACTAATATTGATTATCTAGTATTTGTGTTTTTTTATTTATTCTAGACAAACAATGAAGTTGGAGGATGGATGGAATCGAGCATTCATGATCAAATCCAATGGAGGTTGGAGGAATAGTGGAGTGAAGTAATACAATTCAAGTTCAAGATCCAAGTTTAAGCTTCATCCATACAGTTTACCAAGTAGAGCTATATTGAAGATTTTCAAGCTTGGATAATTTAATTTTAGGTTATATTATATGTGTTGGTACTTTAAGCTGATATATACATACATGTATTTGGTTTATATATATATATATATATTTATATAAATATGAATTTGTGAAAATGTTGAGTTATTTGTTTATGTACTTAACAATCATTATATACATATTTCATTAAGTCTATAAAATCATTTTATAAAGCTTTAAAATATGGTTTAGTCAAAATGTCAAAAATTGTTTCATGTTTTCATGTTTTTGGACTAGTTTTGAAAAATGATGAGTTTTTACAAATGTGAAGTGTATTTCCAAAAATTATTTTTGTAACATGTTCATTTACATGTTTATAATCATTTCTTAAAGTTTTATATTTTTTAGAATTTATTTTTTATTTTTAAAGTTACTTAAAAATTAGTTTTACTATTCAAAACAAGTTGATAAAGTGTTATCAGTCAACTGATACATGTGTTCAGTCGACTGAAGAAAATACTTGGAATCATCAATAGTTTCTATTTTTATATTGGCCGATTGACCAGTCGACTGATGAGATCATCAGTTGACTGATAATGTCGTCAGTCGACTGATGAGCTGGAAACTACCTATAACGGTTAGCTCATCAGTCGACTGATTAAACCCATATGTCGATTGATGCTGTAACGACTAGTTTTTTTTCAGACCTTGTCCTGTTTTGGGTTTTTGATCTTTTTGCTTTGATTTTCTTGTGTTTTGGGGTCCCTATAAATACCCCTCATACCTCAGACCAAAAACCATCCAAGAAAAGTTTAAAATGAGTTTTACAAGTTTGTTTAAGGGTTTTTAAGTTTGTTTTAGTGTTTGTTTGGTTTGTGAAGAAGTTTTCACAAGTGGAGGAGATCATTAAGGGTTTTTAAGTTTGTTTTAGTGTTTGTTTGGTTTGTGAAGAAGTTTTCACAAGTGGAGGAGATCATCTTCATTGTTTGAGCTTCAATCTCCATCTCTCCATCTTGTTTTTCAGAGATGAATTTCTAAACTCTTTTCTAGCTCTTTATTTGTTTTGATTATAATTTCTATTAGCTAGAATTACATTAAGTTTAGTTTTGATTTATCTCTTTGTCATACACACCCACATTGAGCTTTTAGTATTTTCATACATAGTATATTTAAGGTTGTGAGTTTGTAACATTAAGTTGAGCTTAATTGAGTTCTCACCTTATTTAGAGAACAATTATTTATTATTGAGCGTTAATTTGTGAGGTCACATTATATTGCACAAGTACACCAAGAGGAGTGTAGAGGTGAGAGATGTGGTTGGTCCCAAGAGGAGTGACGTCGATAGTAAAGCCTAGTGAGAGGTAGTAATTCCGAGCACTTGAGGGAGACACGTGAGAGGCCAACACTTGAGGTGATATTTGTGTAGTTACAAGTATGAGTTGTAAACGTTTGTTGGTGAGCATAGAAAACCGATTGTAAGGTGTAAACATTTTCAGGTGAGCGTTGAAAACCCGGTGTGATAGTGGATTTCTTACCAGAAGTGGGGAGCAGAGACGTAGGATAGAAGGTCCAAACTCCGTGATCATATTGCTTATTTGAGTTTGCATTGGTGGACTCTTTTTGTTCATATTTTTAGTCATTGCCTCTTTATTTATATTGTCCACTATTTTGTTTACCATTGTTATATTGCTTATCATTTCTAATAATTCATTGCATATCTTATTTACTAGGAGAACTTGTTAATAAGTTTTTAATTAACATTAAATCGGAATAGATTAGCATAAATCCTATTCACCCCCTCCCCCTTCTAGGGTGTTTTCAATTGGTATCAGAGCTTTGTGCTCATTGATTTAAGGTTTAATCACATTGAGTTAAAGATCTAAGTTTTTTTGTGCTAATCTAATTTTGAGATTTTTTGTATCTTGCTTGCACATTTTATAATTATGGACTTTCATTGTGCACCTTGTTTAGGCTATGATCCTAATGTTGCTCCTAGAATAGCATTTTATAATTATGGACTTTCATTGTGCACCTTGTTTAGGCTATGATCCTAATGTTGCTCCTAGAATAGATAATTTTCCCTATGACCAAACCTTGTTTAGGCTATGATCCTAATGTTGCTCCTAGAATAGATAATTTTCCCTATGACCAATGGTGCTCTAGATTTAATGTATTTGTTCGATCTGGACACTTTGATTTATGGAAAATTATAGATTGTGCTTATATTATACCTACTTCGGAGAAATCTAAGTGGAGTAAAAATGATCTTAAGATGTTTACAATGAATAAGCTATTGTTAGAATTTTTGCGTAACGCTTTTGATTCATCTTTTTCTAACAAGCTTGATTCATTTGATAGTGCTTACAAATTGTAGAAATTCATAGAAGCACATCAAGGGAACTTAGAGGCAATCTGACAAGCTTTGGCGGCTTCCTCTTCAAGTTCATGTGGAGCCTCATCGTGCACATGACCACTAGGTGATAGCTCTAGTGTGGTAAGCGATTCCTATTCCGAAAGTGAATTAACTATTGATGAACTCGCTTATGCCTATGAGCAATTAATACATGCTTATAAGAAGTTGCATAATAATTTTATTAATTTAAAAAACAAGCATGTTAGTTTAAAGTCCGATCATGAGTTGCTAGGTTCCAAATTTGATATCATTGCTAAAGAGAATGTTACACTTAAAGAAAATAATGATATGTTAAATTTGGAAAATAAAAAATTAACCTCATCCATTGCTATTTTAACTCATGAAAAAGAAAATGACATGATAGAAGTAGAAACAATTAGAAGTGAGTTTAATTCATTTAAAAATGATCATGTTTCATCTACTTCTATTTCCAATGCATTTGTGCAAAATGATGAGTTGAATCTTATTAATGAACGCATGTCATCTTTAGATTCAACCCTTAATTCATGCATTGTTAATCATAATAAGTTTGTGGATATGTGTGCCAAGTCTAAGTTAAAATCCATCTATTCATTATACATACATATATAGCAAAGTTTACAAATATTCTATTTGCGGCCGAAAAGGCCACATTGCTAAATTTTACTATGATGCGCAAAAACCTATACCGAATAATCATAATTGTGCATCTCATCAAGTTTCTTCATCACATGCATACACACATGCACCCATTGTTTGGGGAGAAAGTTGATGTCTTTATTGATATAGTCATTATAACTTCAGACGTTACAATGACAATAAAAAAGATAGTCTTTTTATAAGACTCTTTCATAATGAAAATGAAAGAAATACAACTCTCGTAAGAAAAACACAATGAATGTTTATCCTCCGCTGCTTGTGTGGGATCTTAGCCTGTGACAGGGATGTTGATATCCGTGGACTACCAAACAATCAGATCAGATCCAGAGCTTTGTTGATTCACTAAGGAATTAAGAAACTAAAGTAATTATCTCAACAACAGCGAGATAACCACTCTTCTCGAGATTACCACAACAGGGTAATCTCAAGGCAAAAAACCGGGAAGTGTAGATCTGACGAGCTCCTCCTCTTTATGCTGATGAACTCGATTCGATCTCCTCCTCTCTTCTGAAATTTATGCTCCTTCAGTCTTCAATTCAGCCGGGCTTCGCCAATGCTTGAGAATTCCAGATATGAAAAAAATAAAGGCCATGTGGCTGTATTTATAGGCTTTGGGACCTTTGTTTTGGGATAAGAACGATCGATTCACTCTTATCTTTAGTTGTAATCACTTAACCATGTTTTTGGATGATATTTTATCAGTTGGAACAAATCCAGGTAGTTAACGATTAAAAAACAGTTTAAATTTGCCAAAAACTGCTTTCGGGGGCTGCAGACACTCGTGGGTGTCTCGGCCAAGGCACCTCTTGACCGAGACACCTCTTGGTGTCTTGCCCAAGCTTTGGCCAAGACACCACTTGTTATATCGGCCAAGCTTTGGCTGAGACACCTCTTGATGTCTCGGTCAAGCTTTGGCCGAGACACTTATAGGTATCTTAGCTTTGGTCTGAGCTTGGTTTGGCACGTTTTGTCCGTTTTTGTCGTATCTTCATCGTCCAGACTCGGAATCACGCGATTCAAAATGTGTCGGAAAGACGATGAGGAGATCTACAAGCTTTCATGATTGAATCATATGTGGAGTAAACAGGACACGGGGGTGCTTTGTCTTTCGTAAGTGACGCGTAGCTCCCGATCCATTCGTGCTTCCATTATTCTGAAGTTCTGTTGCTTCGCATGGTTCGTCGACTCACTTCATGCGCTTATCATCGTCAAATGGTCTGATATGACTCAGATAGCAATGTTCATCATCTTCTTTCTATCTCGAGCTGCGTACGGGAATTCGTGGGCAATTTTTAACACCTACAGATACCCCTTCCAAAGTGTTTCAGTCTCATTTCTTTTATAGAGGAGTCTGAAATACTTTGGATGTGATCAGTCCAATATTCGGTCGGTGTAAAAGGACCTATAGTTAGCTCTAACTCTTGATTCCTTTGATTTTTAGTCTATTCAATATTTTAACGAATAGCTAAAATTCTTCCGGCGTTGCGTTTATTGTCTGACCATCATTGAAGTCTCGAATCAAAAACTGGTGAGTTGATTTTGGCTCGTGTCATCGAGTTGACTTAGAACTGGCTATCTCTATCATAATATATTGACTTAGGGCTATGCGTTGAATGATGTTGAATTTTCATCATAACGCGTTGATTGGCGTTAACCTAGGATTACGTGTTGACCGGCGTTGACCTTAGGGTTTCAGATCGCTCAGCGTTGACTTTTCATCGTAACGCGTTGACTGGCCTTGACCTAAGGTTACATGTTGACTGGCGTTGACCTTAGGGTTTCAGATCGCCTGGCGTTGACTTTTATCACAACGCGTTGACGGCGTTGACCTAGGGTTATGCGTTGACCAGCGTTGACCTTTGGGTTTCGGATCGTTCGGCATTGACCTTAGGGTTTCGCATAGATCGGTGTTGACTTTCATCACAACGTATTGACTGCCGTTGACCTAGGGCTACGTGTTGACCGGCATTAACCTTAAGGTTTTGCATCGATCGTCGTTGACACAGTTTATACCCGTACGTTTGCTGGAGTATACACAGTTTAAGTTCTTAAGGTATTAGGACATGGTGATCCCAAATGATGAGGCTGCTGGACCAACTGTTAAAACTGATTCATCTGTATGTATGGATCTTATCCTAAAGTTGTTGGATCCTTGAGTCACGAGACCAATTAATAGAGTTGGTGCATCAATGACTATCATATTTATAGAATTATTGGCAAATTCTCAGCCATCAACAGGTTTGATTAGCCCTTACCGACTACCGTTTGAGTCGGGATAGCATGCGGATTGTTTAAATCTATCCCGCATGTAACGTTGTGCTAAGAGAGTTAACTCCCTTAGTGCTACGATATTGAATACATAAACTTCATCTTTCATATGAGAATAGACTACCCGGCGCTGTGTGTTAGATGTAGACTTAGGATTTTTGACCAATCCTCAGCTATCAACGGATTTGACGTACCTTTACCGACTACCGTTTGGGTCAGGCTAGCATGTGAATTATTAAAACCTGTTTTACATGTGACGTTATGCTAAGAGAGCTAATTCTCTTAGACTTAGTGCTATGATTTTGAATACATAGACTTTGTCTTTATCACGGGAATAGACTATCCGGCAATGCATGTTAGGCATTGACTCATCCTTACTTAGGATTCAGGATAAAGGTCCCCAGACTTATATTCTGGTATCTTTTTTCATTTAGTGAAAGACTAAACCTGTAACGCGTGTTAGGTGTTGACTTCTCCTTTCTTAGGATTCAGGATAAAATTCCCCGTACGTGTGAGACGTGGATTTTGGCGTTATTAATAACGACATGCCACAATGTCGAATATGTGGGATTTTGTTCTTTTTACGGTCAAGAACTAAACGGCAACGCGTGTTAGACGCTGACTTATCTTTACTTAGGCTTCGGGATAAAAGTCTTTATACTTGGATTCTGGTGTCTTCTTCAATCGGTGAAAGACTAAACCGGCAACACGTATTAGGCGTAGGCTTATCTCTATTTAGGAGTCAAGATAAAGTTCCCCGCGCGTGTAAGGTGCGGATTTCGACGCTATTAATAACGACCTGCCATAATATCGAATATGTAGACTTTTTTCCTTTTTTACAGCAAAAGACTAACCGTCAATGCGTGTTAGGCGCTGGCTTATCCCTACTTAGGCTTTGTGATAAAAGTTCCCAGACTTAGATTCTGGTGTCTTCTTTAATTGGTAAAAGACTAAACCGGCAACGCGTGTTAGACGTTGACTTATCCCTACTTAGGATTCGGGATAAAATTCTCCGTGCTTGTTAGGCACGAATTATGGAGTTGAAGGATGATGTCTTCTCTTGGGGCAAAGAAGAACCCAAAATGGAAGAAAAAGAATTTTATATTCTATCTCCCAAAACTGAAGAGGAAAAGTTTTATATTCTATCTCCAGTTACAAAGGAGACTCGAAGTGGGATCTCCACCTCAAGAATCTGAAGAGTGAAACTAAGAGTGGGATCTCCACTCCGAGAATCGAAAAGATTCAGGTAATCCTAACTGTTGGAAGGTTTGATTACCGAACTAAAGGTAAATTTCTCGTTTATCGAGAGTGAATTATAGTTTTGGCCCTAACTGTAGGAAGGTTTGATCAAGCGGGAGTTTGAGATGACCCTAATTGTAGGAATGCTTGATCACTCAATTTGAAAGTGGACCTCTCGTTTATAGAAGGAATCGAGAGGAGATTTTGGCTTTGGTTGTGGTCCAAATTATAGGAAGGTTTGACCAAATAAACAGTGAGAGTGGGAGTACCAATTACAATGGGAGTGTTGATTCATATAAATCACTCGAAGAGAGTCCCTGGTGTTAAGTGACAAATACTTAACACGAAGGAGTTTGACAATTGTCAATGATCAGGAGACTAAAATTTCGAGTACTATGTCCGGACCCTAACAATAGGAGTGTTGAGTGCACCGACGTAGCGGGAGTTTGTGTGGGAGTTTCTTATTCATCACCTTCTTGTAGTGACCAGGTTATCCCTAAGAATATTACATGTAACATTCTTCCGGAAACTTCCTATTACATGAATTATTCACCCCCAACTTTCTTTGTGAAATCAGGTTTAACATTGTACTTAGTTGGATGACCGGGTTATCCTTAAGAATACCAGGCATGACACTCTCTAGGAACTTTTGGTGAAAGAAAAGAAACAATTTAGACTCATGTACCTGTTGGAGTATTAAGAAGCAGTTTATACTCATATACTCTTCGGAGTGCTACCGTTCTCATTCGGCTTATCCCAGCTTTATGACGCTGTTTTCAACCAAGGTTTGGATGCTGTTCTTGAGAGTGAAGCAAGCCTTGGTAGGATGAAGGATCCTCCTATGGTACGCATAGTACTTTGAATCTGAAGTATTGTCAGCTTCCTCCTGATCTGCGATAGGTGGTAGTTTGATCTTGTTGTTTTCGAGGAGGGATTCACAAATTGCTGGAACGTCTTCGTCCTTGAAGGAGTACTCTTTTTGGAGTCTCGGATCCGAAGTATTTTGTTGTCTCTGAGATTGCTGTTGTGACATCTGATTAGCATCAAAAGCAGCTGCAGAGGCCTTCCCTTTACCACGGGAAACGAAGCTTGAATTTGTAGGGTTAGCCGTCAGTTGGCTTCTCTTAGCTTTCTTCCTTCTGAGGAAGCGCTCGGCCTGCTCTCTGTGCACTTTCAACTCTTTCCAGATGTTGGATGGTGCTACTCTCATAACTTCTAACATGCCCAAAGAGAGGTTGTTATGGCATGTTTAGAGGATAAAGTTCTCTATTATCGGATCTTAGCAGTTCATCGTCTTATTCCAGAAGCGCTTGATGAAATCGTCAACCGTCTCGTTGTCTTCATGTTTCTCATCGAAGAGTATCCTGATTGACACCTCGGCGTCATCATCAAAGAAGTGAGTGAGGAATAGGTTCTCCGGGTTATCCCTGTTGTTGATACTTCCAGGTTTGAGACGGCGGTACCAATCGAAGGCGGGCCCACAAAGGGTGCCAACAAATGATTGAACCATTAATGCTTCATCGCTGGAGATTATGCCCAAGTAAGACTTGAAATAAATTAAGTGTTGAGTGGGGGAGCCCTTCCCATCGAACGGAGCGAAGTTGATCAGGTTGAATTTCATCGGATACGGGATCGACTCCCACTCTCTCGGGTAAGGATACGGAATACCGATCTTCTTCACCTCTCGAGAAGACATCAGAGCATTGATTTTTCTCTCGAGGTCTTTCATCTTTTCGTCCTCATCTGTATCATGCTTTGGACGATTTCTAAGAGGAACAACACGGCTACCCCTGACATTGTCATCTTCGGTGGGACCACCCCTAGCATTATTGTCTTCAGTAGGGCCAGCCCCAGCGTTATGGTCAACGGGAGGATTATCATCATTGAGATGTTCATCCATATCTGAATCGCTATCTGCTTGGTTAGTAATATTGCGATGGCTGGATTCACCAAGTTAATTGGACAGAGCCCGAATCCGTTGGTCATGCTCTTCCCTCATCTATTACATAGCCATTTCCATTTCAATTTTGAATGCTTCTTTCTGCTTGGCTAGAGCATCCTCAAAAATATTGGTGATTTGCTCGGTATTGATCATAAGTGGATCGTGGGATTATCCTGGGCTGGATACCGTATCGTCAGAAGCGATTGCAGAGTTAGCATCTGATGCTTCATCATCCGAGGATAATCCCCTCTGCATTCTCTGATAATCCATTTGCCTATTGGTTCCCGATCGCAATCGGGTTAGACGATGCGATATGAGCGGGTTAGAACTAGAAGGTCGAGTTGACTTTCCTCTATCAACCATGTTAATTGTGACTTTTGGAAGTTTGTCATCTTGAACGGCTAATCGTTTCTTACGGAAACGTCTTGGTTTAGTATTCAATGCATCAGAGGAAAGCCTTTAGAATACCAATACCCTCTGTGGAGTGGTCTTGTGGCAGCTATACGCTGATAATACTACCCTAATAATTTTGATACACGGACAGTGAGAGTCCGCTCCTCGGGTACTTCTCTTTCGAGATTTATTTATACCCTCAGCTCGATAGTACAACTCATCAGCATGATTGTCGGAGCAGCCTATCATGCGCTGGCATAACTTCCCAAGTATAATGTTATCATCGTTAGACAAATACGTTTCCTTCTGGGGATATATCGCTTTGTTAGCATTTTCAAGAGTCACACATTTGGAGTTACGCCTTTGTGAGCGCGGGACCTCAACAGGCTCTTAGACTTCGACTCGCAGTCCAATGCGGTTGATTAATAGAATTTTCCTTTTATAAGAAGGCTCAGACTTGTTGAAATGGCGAGTGTGACCCCCAGCTCGATGACTTGCTCGGGGTTCATTCATCGTTCCCAAGTGTTCTTTGACTGGAGCTTTGCCTTGATTCTTGTGTAAAGGACCTAGGCATTCCGTTATTGCTTTCCTACCTCTAGATATATCCATACTATCACGGAGCTTCACCGGAGGTGTGTGATTGGGAGGAGCGAGATCTGAACTTGACGAAAGCTAGGAACCAGCTTTGGATCTGGAATCGAGCGGGAGACATGACTGGTGTGCTGTTTTGGCTTTCAGCACCCCAACCTTCTTAGATCTTGGTGGTTTCTTGACCACCTCCTCTTGCTACAATTTCTATGCTTCTTGTGTGAGAATCCGTGCGTGCGTAAGTAGTGCATGACGTTTCTGGATACGCTCCTCGAGGGTAGAATAGGTTCATTTGACACGAACTCATTTGTTAGTTGACGGTTGGGAGGAGGACCCTGATGCTTATTGTGGCGACAGCTTAGCCACTTGGCACTTTCTGAACTCTAGATCCACTTAGTAGCGGAGTCCGTCCACTTGCTTCAAAGCCTTGGTGAGCTGACGATCAAGACGTTAACGACGCCTTTGACGAGCCCTCTTCGACAAATTTGGCACACCTTCAACAGTCAACTCCTTAATGGAGGCGATGTCCGGATTTGTGGCTTTGGATTCATCGAACGCCATCGGGTCATCGCGAGGTGCAACTGCAACAGCGGCGACGGAGAGATCGTCTTCTTGGGTCTTCAGATCTGAAGACCAACGGATTTTTCTGGAGGAGGAGGCCTTCCTGCACTTGCGAGGAGAGGCGGATCTAGAGGAGGAGGAGGAGACGTACTCCTCAAACTTCTGCTGGTTGAATTCGTATTCGACCTCTTCGTTCATCGGGATCTTGATCGTTGGTTACTGTAGGCTGTCTAAAAATCACAATAGATAGTTTATCCCCCATCAAACGCCGATGATGGAAGTTACAATCTGACGACTTCCAGAATGCTACAATTTGAAGACTTTCACGTAGATCGTTGAAGGTTACAATCTGACGACCTTCACGACAACCGATGAGAGCTCTAGTTCAACAGCATTCACAATCAACATCGGGAGTTATATTTTGACGACTCTCATATTCTCAAGGAGCCAAGACAAAGATTACAAGACAATGATCTTTGCAACGCTATGACAAAAGAGATTACTTGTTGATAATCTCTCCAAAGCAAGACGCGGAACTCATCACCGTGCTCTAAGACCAAAACACGGAGGTTCTCCCCGTGTATCAACACCAAAACACGGAGGTCCTCCCCGTATGTCAACATAAAAACGCTGGAGTCGGATCCGTGTTACAATATCAAAACGCGAGGGTCGAACCCACATTACAACATAAAAAACGCTAGAGTCGGACCCGCGTTACAACATCAAAACGTTGGAGTCGGACCCACGTTACAACATTAAAATGCTGTGGTCGGACCCGTGTTTTTCAACACCCAGCGAGTACCCAACTCTTTGTCTCAATTCTAAAACGCGGAGTTAGGATCCTGAACGCCCACGTGGGCGTTTGACTTGTTCAAACACGAGCTGAACGGTTGCAGGAACCATTTTCCCTCCACGATTTGAGGGATTTCCGCCCCACTATGGAGAGAATTAAGGGGGGGGGGCGGTTACACCCCTTAATTCCCTATAAATATGGGTAAACTCAACTGAGTTAAAGGCTGGTATTTTTGGATCTGAGACTTGGCAGCAGGAAGAGGAGATCTTTTGGCTTGGCAGCAAGGGGGAGATCGACGTTCATCCTCAGCAACGATCGACCACCGGAGCTTTCTTCTAGCCTTGGCTTATTAACCGATCTTCGGTTCAAATCAACTCTTTCACAGAGTTATCGACTCATCAAGAGTTTCAAACTTGCCACGCAAGTTCTCCACAGCGTCGAATCGTGAGGAGAAGACATCGTTCTAGTGAATCAAGACGGTCAGATCGTCAATAGAGAGTAAATTCGACGCGAACAATCGAAGGAGGCACTCCATCGCTCCCTTGAAGAACCCAGTTTTAAACAAAGGAGAGAACCAAATCCGTTCTCTTCTCTTTTGTAATTGAATTATAACCAGAATCAAAGAAATACAAGTCAATTTTCTTTTATTCTCTTCATTGCAATTTTTCCAACATACAAAAGATGGCGACTCTGCTGGGGAATAGCTTCTCTGATGAAGAAGTGGTGGCGCAATCCGATGTTCATCTCACTGGAACAACCATCGAAACTCTCGTGGTAGAGTTTGATCAAGCCAAGTTTGAGGAGGCTATCTCCTCCGGATCTCTTAGCTCCAAGGTTATGCGTAAGATCCACAAAGTTTCTATGGAGACTAAAGCTCCAATTGTGACCGACTCATCAAAGGGCTATCTCCCCTGGGGGTTGCACTGTTCATACAGTCCCCTCTCTGAAAGTCGATCCTCCAACCAACGCGGGCTTCGCGTTCGTGAGCCTAAACGCATTCATGAGCTTCGTGTTTCCACTTTAGAACACAAGCTTCGCGTTTATGAGCCCAAGCATGAGCTTCGCGAGAACCAGACTGAACGTGGCCCTCAATGGCGCGTTTTACAGCCAAAACACGGACCTCAAGCTTACGTTGAACACGAACTTCAACTTCACGTTTCCCAGTTAAAACACGACCCTCGCGTCGACAATGAAGAACGCGACCCTCGCGTTGCCAAACCAAAATGCGGATCTCGCGTTTCAAGTGCCAAACGCGACCTTCGCGTCCCAAGTTCCAAATCTAATACAGAACCCGGTATATACCATGGAGCTTCGGGGTGCTTCCCCGAACCCCGCCGGGGGTATTCCATCCCCCCGGGACCCCCTGGCTAGGGGCGCGTGACTAAATTGAGGGGCGGATATAAGAAGTTTATGCATTCAAGGCATCTCAACCAGATCCATATTCACCAAGAGCCAGTCCTGTCCAATCATGGACTGGGGGTTCCAGTTCAAACCTCACGATCAGTGAGTAATTCTCCTCGAATCTTTACAACAGATTTGAGAGAGTTCATATCGAGAGAAAGACCGATGCAGCAAGTCATTCGTTCATTCCAATGTGAACGACTGATTCCTATGGTCCTCTCGGGATATCAATGCTGCTCATATGCGGCCAAACCATTGGTGTTCGACCAATTAACGGACGTTGCTTTGTCTAACCAACGACGACGTTCGCACATGAAGAAGTCTCTAGAGACCGAATATCCTGAGGTCACTATCAATATGATCGGCAGAGGGAAAGCCTTAAGTCCTAGTTCCGATGACTCTGAGACAAGTCGTTCGCCGACCGTCAGAGAAATCGCTAACGAGTTTGAAGGAGTCTACCAACGCACTCGGACACGAACAGGAGCCATTCTCCCTGTCAACTATCGGAGGTTAGCCAGAGGAACTAATTCCGATGATGAACACTTAGCCATCGCGGAGTCTCAATCGTCAAGTTCCTTTGTTGAACGTGAAAGCTCCGCCTAGATGACAGAAGATCTCGCGAAGAGACTTGATGAGCAGGAGGCCGTGCTCAAATCTCAGCAAGAGGCCATCAATGAACTCATGGCCCTGTTGACTCAAATTGTCATAGACAAGGCCAAATCTCAGAAGACAGATTCGCCACCTAGGCAAGAACTCTCCCGGAGAGGAAAGACGTCTTCGTTCCGACCTCACACAGGTAAAGGGAAGGGAAAAATGATTGATGACACGGTTTCTGACCAAGAAGCCCACAACATGGAATCTTCCTCTGATGAAGGAAGAGAGACTGAGAACGAGCAGAATCTCCAATCTGCTAAAATGAAAGAATTGGAAGCCCACCTCAATGCCATTTCTAACAGAAACGAGCTCCAAGATGAGGGAGTTACCAGGCCCTATCCTGCCGAATGGGATGCAGCCCCTTATCCTCCAAAGTTTGAAGTCCCGACGCTACAAACTTTTAACGGCACGGGATCACCGAACCAACATATTTATCATTTCAAGTCACAGACTGGGAATATAATATCGAACGATGCCATACTGGCTCGATTGTTCATTGGCACCCTCAAGGGAGTTGCCTTTGAATGGTTCAGGAAACTACCTGCCGGATGTATCCAAAGGTGGGCAGATTTAGAGAGACTCTTCCTGTCAAGATTTTTTGAAGAGGATACAGAGGTCTCTATACATACCCTTCTCGCCACTAAGCAGAAGAAAAGGGAATCCGTCAAAGCCTTCGTCAAAAGGTTCCGAACCATGGCTCTCCGGTGTTCGTCAGGTATGACACAGTCTACTTTAGTAGAGACCTGTCGACACAACTTGCAGACCGACCTCCTAGCCCGAATCGGAGTTGCAAAATGTCGTTCTTGGAGATAACTAATCTCTCAAGGCGAACAGGCTCAAAAGATTATTGCCAGGATCAAAGCTGAAGAACAAAGTAGGCAGGATCAACCTGAGCGATCGGACCAAGCCTAATCTTCTCCTGAGCAATCGGACCAAGCTCATTCTTCCCAGTCAGAACCGGAAGATACTACGGCCGCTGAAGCCAATCTTTTCCACTAGAATAGCGGGTCCGATAACTATCACGTTTACCTCTGATAGTCCATCAACTTGCCAATCCTCTTCAATAGGATGGTAGGTCCACAAAACTATCACGTTAACATCAAAACTATCACGTCCATCAACTTGTCAATCCGCTTCAATAGGATGGCAGGTCCACTAAAACTATCACGTTAATGATTACCTCTGATAGTCTGTTTTCTCCAAATTCCCCCACCAATCCTCTTCAAGTAGGATGATGGGTCTAACAAAACTATCACGTTAATGATTACCTTTGATAGTCCATTCCCTCCAAATTCTCTTGTCAATCCTCTTCAAGTAGGATGGCGGGTCCACAAAAAACTATTACGTTAACAGTTACCTCTGATAGTCAAACTCATCAGATAATGGCCTACCTGGTGATGTGACTCTATTCCGACTTCATGGATATAATCAAGACTGGGGGTTGGTTACTTGGAATCCATTGGATTAAGAGTAACGAATCTTTCACATCGTCGAGTTAACATTACACTTCTGACGATCATCATCCCCATAGAGTATGCATTCAACTCGCATTACTCCTAATTTGTCACGTTAACAACATACACCTCTGACAATCAACTTATCAATCCTTACCAATAGGATGATAGGTCCTCAAAATTGCGCAAATCGCAATCTCCCCAGCAAGACGCTAAGTCTTCAAAATCTTGTTCAAATCACAAGCATCAAATTTATCGTTTTTGATGATAAACTCATTTAGCAAGTTTCCCCAGCAAGACGCTAATTCCTAAAATCTTGTGCAAGTCACAAGAACACATTCCTGTCATGTTAATATTATACCTCTGACAATATCAACTTATCAACTCTCTTCAATAGAACGATAGGCCCACAAATTTTCTTGTCACGTTAACACCAAACCTCTGACAAATCAACTTATCAATCCTCATCAATAGGATGATAAGTCCACAAAGTTGCTCCGATCGCAACATTCTCTTGTCACGTTAATATCAAACACCTCTGACAATCCACTTATCAATCCTCGTCAATAGGATGATAAGTCCACAAAGTTTCTCCAAACCTCTGACAATCCACTTATTAATCCTCGTCAATAGGATGATAAGTCTCCAAAGTTGCTCCAATCGTAACACAAACTCTCGTCACGTTAACACTAAACCTCTGACAACCCACTTATCAATCCTCTTTAATAGGATGATAAGTCCACAAAGTTGCTCCAATCGCAACACAAATTTATCATGTTAACACTAAAGCTCTGACAAAATCAACTTATCAACTCTCTTCAATAGAGCGATAAGTCCATAAATTACAGTCAAGTTAACATCAAACATCTGACAACCAAACCAACTTATCGACTCTCTTTAATAGAGCGATAGGTCCATAAAATACTGTTAGGTTAACATCACACCTTTAACAGTCTACCCCCCAATGAACTTGTTAATCCTTTTTACAACAAGAATAGCAAGTTTTCATTATAAAATCCCCAGTGGATTAAATATTTTCTGGAATTATCCTAGTGATAATAAAGAAAATTTTTGAATTTCACTTTAAGTGAAAATTCATGCCAAGTTAATACTATACCTCTGGCACTTCTAACTTTCTTTTGGTGTTTCAAGCCACACAGGAAGAAACACCATCAAAAATCCATGCATTCACGCACGGGGGACTTTATCTCGATCCCTAATTAGAGATAAGTCTACGCCTAACACGCGTTGCCGGTTAGTCTTTCACCGTAAAAAGGACAAAAGTCTACGTATTCGATATCGTAGCAGGTCGTTATTAATAACGCCAAAATCCATGCCTTATACGCATGGGGGACTTTATCTCGATCCCTAAATAGAGACAAGTCTGCATCTGAAACATGCTGCCGGGTGGTTCATTCTCGCAATAATGACAAAGTCTATGTATTCAAAATCATAGCATCAAGTCTAAGAGGGTTCATTCTCTTAGCACAACGTTATATGTGAAACGGATTCAAATAATTTACATGCTAGCCCGACTCAAACGGTAGTCGGTAAAGGCTTATCAAATCCGTTGATGGCTGAGGGTTTGCCAAAAATCCTATGCATGTTCATAGGTCCATTAGCTTAATGGATATGAGCTGAGACTTGAAACAGATGAGCTAAAGACAAGTCTCAAAGACTTAGTCAAAAATATACGGAAGCTACTTCCATGTCTTAAGTCAAAACGCTGAGGTCAGACCCGCGATGTAAAAACCAAACGCTTAGGTCAGACCCACGATGTAAAAACCAAACGCGGAGGTTAGACGCTGAGGTCAGACCCGCGATGCAAAAAACCGAACGCCGAGGTCACACCCGTGTTCCAAATTCAACATGCAAGGGTGAGACTCGCGTCTCAAGTTCAAGACGTAGGGATACACCCCAACATTCCAGAAGCAGGATTATGGTGCATACCTTCACACATGTCCTACATGGCAAATCCCTTCAACTAAGATACCTTCGAAGCGAGTGCAGAGAACGACTCCTTTACGACAAGGAATCAACAACTCCAAAATCAGAGTTGAGATCCAAAGTATTCCGAAAATTCGTCCCAGTCAACCGTGAACTTTCGAAAACTTTGGAGGGGGTTCTGTAGGCTGTCTAAAAATCACAATATATAGCTTATCCCCCATCAAACGCCGATGATGGAAGTTACAATCTAACAACTTCCAGAAGGCTATAATTTGAAGACTTTCACGTAGATCGTTAAAGGTTACAAACTGACGACCTTCACGACAACCGATGAGAGCTCTAGTTCAACAGCATTCACAATCAACATCGGGAGTTACATTCTGACGACTCTTATATTCTCAAGGAGCTAAGACGAAGATTACAAGACAATGATCTTTGCAACGCTATGACAAAAGAGATTACTTGTTGATAATCTCTCCAAAGCAAGACGCGGAACTCATCACCGCGCTCTAAGACCAAAACATGGAGGTTCTCCCCGTGTATCAACACCAAAATGCGGAGGTCCTCCCCGTATGTCAACATAAAAACGCTGGAGTCGGATCCGCGTTACAACATCAAAACGCGAGGGTCGAACCCACGTTACAACATAAAAAACGCTAGAGTCGGACCCGCGTTACAACATCAAAACGCTGAAGTCGGACACACGTTACAACATTAAAACGCTGGGGTCGGACCCATGTTTTTCAACACCCAGCGAGTACCCAACTCCGCGTCTCAATTCTAAAACGTGGAGTTAGGATCCTGAACGCCCACATGGGCGTTTGAATCGTTCAAACACGAGCTGAACAGTTGCAGGAACCGTTTTCCCTCCACGATTTGAGGGATTTCCGCCCCACTATGGAGAGAATTAAGGGGGGCGGTTACACCCCTTAATTCCCTATAAATATGGGTAAACTCAACTGAGTTAAAGGCTAGCATTTTTGGATCTGAGACTTGGCAGCAGGAAGAGGAGATCTTTTGGCTTGGCAGCAAGGGGGAGATCGACGTTCATCCTCAGCAACGATCGACCACCGGAGCTTTCTTCTAGCCTTGGTTTATTAACCGATCTTCGGTTCAAATCAACTCTTTTACAGAGTTATCAACCCATCAAGAGTTTCAAACTTGCCACACAAGTTCTCCACAGCGTCGAATCGTGAGGAGAAGACATCGTTCCAGTGAATCAAGACGGTCAGATCGTCAACGGAGAGCAAATTCGATGCGAACAATCGAAGGAGGCACTCCATCGCTACCTTGAAGAACCCAGTTTTAAACAAAGGAGAGAACCAAATCCGTTCTCTTCTCTTTTGTAATTGAATTATAACCGGAATCAAAGAAATACAAGTCAATTTTCTTTTATTCTCTTCATTGCAATTTTTCCAACATACAGTTACATCACGACAGCCTTGGCAACAAGGCTATTGGCTCCCACAGTGGTCGCCAGTTTATTTGGGGAGAAAGTTGATGTCTTTATTGATATAGTCATTACAACTTCAGTCATTACAATGACAACAAAAAAGATAGTCTTTTTATAAGACTCTTACACAATGAAAACGAAAAAAATACAACTCTCGTCAAAACAAACGCAATGGATGTTTATCCTCCGCTGCTTGCATGGGATCTTAGTCTGTGACGGGGATGTTGATATCCGTGGACTACCAAACGATCAGATTAGATCCGGAGCTTCATTGATTCACTAAGGAATCAAGAAACCGAAGTAATTATCTCGGTATAAAGCCTAGTGAGAGGTAGTAATTCTGAGCACTTGAGGAAGACACGTGAGAGGCTAACACTTGAGGCAGTATTTGTGTAGTTACAATTGTGAGTTGTAAACGTTTGTCGATGAGTGTAGAAAACCGACTGTGAGGTGTAAATGTTTTCGGGTGAGCGTTAAAAACCCGGTGTGATAGTGGATTTCTCTCTAGGAGTAGGAAGCGGAGACGTAGGACGGAAGGTCCAAACTCCGTGATCATATTGCTTGTTTGAGTTTGCATTGGCGCACCCTTTTTGTTCATATTTTTAGTCATTGCCTCTTTGTTTATATTGTCCACTATTTTGTTTACCCTTGTTTATATTGCTTATCCTTGCTAATAGAGGAAGACACGTGAGAGGCTAACACTTGAGGCAGTATTTGTGTAGTTACAATTGTGAGTTGTAAACGTTTGTCGATGAGTGTAGAAAACCGACTGTGAGGTGTAAATGTTTTCGGGTGAGCGTTAAAAACCCGGTGTGATAGTGGATTTCTCTCTAGGAGTAGGAAGCGGAGACGTAGGACGGAAGGTCCAAACTCCGTGATCATATTGCTTGTTTGAGTTTGCATTGGCGCACCCTTTTTGTTCATATTTTTAGTCATTGCCTCTTTGTTTATATTGTCCACTATTTTGTTTACCCTTGTTTATATTGCTTATCCTTGCTAATAATTCATTGTATATCTTATTTGCTAGGACAACTTGTTAATAAAATTTTAATTAGCATTAAATCGGATTAGATTAGCATAGACCCTATTTACCCCCTAGGTTGTTTTCACTTTGTTGACTGGTATATCTTCAATGATATCCACTGATTCTTCTTCTTCATCTTGACATCTGTGCGATGTTGCAGCATTGTCCTCTGCAGGTCTTCTCTTGAAATAGCAGTCTCTGGTAAACTTTCCTTTCTTTCCACAATTGTAGCAGCTACTGTCAGGTCTCTTTGCTCGACAATCACTTTGCTCCTCATGTTGTTTTGTTCTGCCGATGTATGGCCGTCTTGACTACCTCCTTGAGCCATACTCCTCTTTGCTCGTGCCTATTAGTTCGCCTCTTTCCTTGTTGCTGAAGAGTGCCTCATCTTTTCTTTTTATTGAAACGTCGACTATTCATTTGGCTAAGGTTTCTTGTGTAGCGAGCAAACTCTCCAACTCTAATAATGTTGGTTGAGTCGGCCAACCGTGTGTAGCAGTAATGATTTTGTGATATTTTGGTCTCAAACCGTGGATGCTTATTCTCCTCATCCTTACATCGAATACTTTAGAGTCTAAATCTAGTTGAGCAGTATCTGAATAGAGTGATTTTACTTACTTAAAATACTGACTAATTGTCAGATCCTTCTGTTGCAAGGTCATCAATTGATTCTCCAGGAGTTAAAGTCGAGCATCGTTCTTTTTCAAGAAGAGTATCGCGAGCGTATCTCATGCCTCCTTTGGAGTTCTAGTATCTCGCATATAGTCTACAAGATCTTCTTCTATTGTCATCTTCAGCACATACATAGCCTTGCCGGCTTTGATATTTCACTTTCTTAGTGCTTCACCAGCTTCCCAAGGCGCTGCAGTTTCAACACCCCCGATGACCTTCCAGATGTCTTGTCATTATAAATAGGGCTTCATACATGTCTTCCTGTAGTTATAGTTATTACCGTTGAATTTCTTGAGTGTAGTAGTTGTATTTGCTAGATCAGCCATCGTGATGTGGTATTGCTTAATATCTCCATGCAAGTCTGGTCCCTGACTAACTAGCTTCACAGTCCCGAACTGAATATGAACTTCGGCCTTCAAAAATGCTGATAAGATCACCGTAGGAGAGAGCATGTCTCTCACCGTCTTGCTTCTATTACGAGCTACAACTTCTATTATTTCATATGAATAGAACCTTAAAAGGGTAAATGATAATCTAATTTATTTTCTAATGTGTAGGATCCAACTTTGGTGGTAATCACAAAGTATACAATAAACAGATACACGCACCCTAAACCAGGCTTTGATACCACTTGTTGAGTTGAGAGGAGTGGTGGACACTAGGACATATATTATTATTATTTCTTTAGTGATACAAACACATTATACTCTCTCTCTCTCTCTCTCTCTCTCTCTCTCTCTCTCTCTCTCTCTCTCTCTTGATCACTCTCTTTCTCTTTCTCGCTCTGCTACCGGGATCTCACCACACTCTCTTTATTTTTCCCTCTCTGGATCCACAAGCTCTTCACTCTTTCTTTTATTCTTTCTCAGTGGCTTGGGATGCTTCATACACTCATCTTTGGCATCTTATATAGAGTTCTTACACTAGTTGGTGAAGGTATTAGTGGAAACTATTTGGTGGTAGGTGCACACTATTAGGATGGTGGCTTGGCAGGTGGAGATGACTGTTGATTTCTAACAGTCTTCATGTTTTTTTTTCCTAACATTTCGACTATGAGAATCTATCAGCATCTACCATTTAACACATCAAATTGTTATAGTTATGCGTCTATTAAGTACTGAAAGTGCCTCCTCTTTCGAAGTCCCTTATGATTTGACACTTCAGTTATTAAAATCTCTCACAAAAGAGTAAATACTTTATGCATTGTCGAAAGACTCGAAACATGTCACGATTTTTCCCTGAATGGTCGATGGTGGTTTTGGTCATTTTCCTCTTGATACTGAAAATTTTATCTAACTAATAACATGGTGAAACTAATGTATTGAATTCTTTTTTTTCCCTTTTCTTTTCCCCTTTTTTCTAGTCTGTTTCATCCCACAAAAATCTTGTCATTTGCACTATTAGGTCTCATGTTTATGAGCTCACTCCCTATCTTATTTTGATGATTACAAACAATTTCTAACATTGTGTGTCGAGTTCTTACATTTGTTTTGTTAGGTAATCTACACAAATATCTTCGTTGGAGGTTGGTTGGACTTGCGCTTACATGATCATATCTATTGGAGAATGGAAGAAATATGGATTGAATCCATCGTAATTCAAGTCAAGATTTATATCGCTTCATCCCCGCAAACCAAGATCGAGTTTAATGAAGATTTTCATCTTGGGTACATTAGTTTAGGTTTATATTATGTGTGTTAATACTTTAAAGCTCAAACTACACACATACACGTTTCATTTTTATTGTATTATACTTTTTTGAGAAAATAACTTGTTTATAGATTAAAGACTTGATTATAACTATTAAACATATTTTATAAAGTCCATTAATCCATTTAAAAGAAGTTTCAAACTTGTTTTGTCAAAATCAAGTTTTTAACAAGTTCATGTTCGTGAATGTTTTTACAAAACAGATGAGTTTTCACAAATAGGAAATGAAATTTGAAAAATTATTTTTCTAACATATTCTATTACATGTTTATAACTATTTTTCTAAATTTTATCATTTTTGGAGTTGATTTACTATGTCAAATTGATTTTACAAAATCAAGTGTTTCAACAGTTTTTAGAATCTGAAATATCTGTCTTAAAACAGTAGTATCTCACAAATTTAAAGTGATATTTCATAAATTCTTTTTCTAACATGATTATTTATATGTTTAGAAACTTCCTTTAAAATTTAACGATTTTTAGAGTTGTTTTACTATTTTTAATTAATTTTACAAAATCAGATACATAAAATTTTAGAATCTGCCGTGCATGTTTTTAAGTCGACCTGTTACAGTATAAGTCGACTTGCTATAATATAAGTCGCATTGCTACAGTATAGACTTGATACAATATAAGTCGACTTAGCAGATGTTTTTCAATCTGTAATGGCTAATTTATGAGTCGACCCATGAACCGTACGAGTCGACTCATAACACTATAACCGTACGAGTCGACTTGCTATAATATAAGTCGCCTTGCTACAGTATAGATTTGATACAATATAAGTCGACTTAGCAGATGGTTTTTGGGGTTGTTTTATGAGCCTATATATACCCCATGCCCTTATACTTTAGAAATTATTCAAGAAAGTTTTAAAAGATATTTAACAAGTGTTTAAGGTTGTTTAAGAGTTTGTTTCAAGTGTGTTTTGTGTGAAGTTGTTTTCACAAGAGGAGGAGATCATCTCTTTGAGTTTGTTTCAAGTGTGTTTTGTGTGAAGTTGTTTTCACAAGAGGAGGAGATCATCTCTTTGGTGTTTGGGCTTCAATCTTCCAATACAAGAGGAGGAGATCATCTCTTTGGTGTTTGGGCTTCAATCTTCCAATCTCTCTCTCTCTCTTGATTTTTAGAGTAGTTTATGCTAAACTCATCTCCAGCTTTATTTATATTTGTTTGACTATAATTTCTTAAGCTAGATTACTTGTTGAGTTTGCATTTTATATTTTCTCATTGTTTACACACACAACCATTGAGCTTTAGTATTTTTACACATATTGTATAATGGGTTGTAAGATACACTTTCTAACACACTTTGTATTGTGCTTATTGTGATTATTGTAAGATACACTTTGTAACACACTTGTACACTGAGAGGAGTGTGTTGTGAGAGACGGGGTCGATTCCAAGAGGAATAGCGTCAGTAGTAAAACCTAGGGAGATGTTGTAAATCTGAGCACTTGAAAAGGCGACACGGGCTAGACAAACACTTAGAGGGTGTAGAGTGTGATTGCAAGTGTGTGAGATTGTGAAAGTTTTCGGTGAGCTAGAAAACCGATTGTGAGGTATAAACATTTTGGGTGAACGTCGAAAACCCATTATGATAGTGGATTCTCCCCGGGAGTGGGGAGCGGAGACGTAGGTCGGAAGGACCGAACTCTGTGATTATCTTTGTATGTTTATGTTGATTATTTGCACTATCTCATTTCTATTTTATTTTATGTTTATATCGCCTTTTGTTTATATTACAAATTCTTGCTCATAATTAGTTGTATATCATACGTGCAAGAATATATTGTTAATAAGTTTTAAATTAGCATTAAATCGAATTAGATTAGTATATTACCCTATTCACCCCCCTCTAGGGTAATTTCATGCACCTAGTATGGTAATTAAAGATAAATGCTTGTGAGTTGTGATCTTATCAGAGAACTACAGGTATGGCTTTCGTTCACAACTTTGAACAGTTTCATCTTGGTAATATTGATGCTTAAATTGAATTTCTCTTTTAGGATTGACATGGTCTTGGAGTGAATTAGGCATAGGTTGAATTCAATATTAATGATCAATCACGATTATGGATCCTGCTTGCTTCTATTGGACAAGTAGTATCTGTGGAGTGCTCTTTTCCGTTATTTCTCCCTTCAAAGTTTGTTCTTTCTATTTCATACTAAGTCAAAGTTGTGTTGGAGTTGAGATATTTGATTGGACTGTGCGGGCTGACCCCGAAAAATTATATGTTATGTAGAAAGATAAATCTGTAATTCTACGTGTAGCATGTATCCCTAGTCTTTATCTATATTCTATTTCCTACTATGTCTTAGTTGTGTTGGAGTTGTGGTGTCTGATTGGACTATGCAGGCTAAACTTGGAAAATTATACGTTATGTAGAAAGGTAAATCTGTAATTCTACATGTAGCATGTATCCCTAGTCTTTATCTAATATATATGGGCTCTCTCTCTCTATAGTCTCTCTCTCTCTCTCTCTCTCTCTCTCTCTCTCTCTCTCTCTCTCTCTCGTGTGTAATTGTAACGTGTGTTGGAATTTTTGGTCAAAATCACTTTCCAAAAATGAGATTTAAAACTATGTATTTATTAATTAGTAGTATTTTCATAAATTATTAGTAGTGTAGTGGGAAGTTAAAGTTTTGGTGTTTCAAAAGGTCATGTGTTCGAGGCTTGCCAACGATAAGTTGAGAATTGTTTTCATTCAATTAATCCCTCGTAAGTCTAGTGGGCTGTGGACCGTGGCCCGTGAGCCATGTGCTCGTGGGCTGTGGGCTAATGGGCTAAGAATCAGGGCTAATCAGTCTGAGGTACTAAGTGACATTTTGTTAGGCGTACTTTGCACTTCGCACGAAGGCATCGGGGCTAGGTGGTGCCCTTTGGCGCCACGTTGGCTACCACGCTGGTTGCTTCACAGATTGCCTCACAATATGCGGGCGAGCCTTACGTTTGTAGCTCGGGCTAGCCTCGCGTTCATGAGAGGGAACGCGACCCTCGCATTCGCAAGAGGGAACACGACCTTCGCATTCAGACGTTTCTACATGCAACAGTTAAAACTGCATACTGTAGTTACATCAATTAAGTCATTTGCTGTTACAATCATAATTGTCATTATGATTTGTAATAGTCAAATGACCCTTGAGCTGATCTTAGAGGCCTATAAATAGAGCCCCTTGTAGGCAGCTCTCATGGATACAAAAAACACATTGAAGTGTTTAAGATATTGTGCTGATGCTGTAGAGTTTAAAAGCGTGCAAGATTTGGTCTGTGCCCGAAGGAACAGAATCATGAACCGAAAGGTTATTAAAGATAAAAAGATCTTTGTCTTAATTGAAAGGTTTTTAAACTAAAAAGTTTTAACAGATCAAGGAAATCTTTGCTTGAACCGAAAGGTTTTAACCAAAAGGTTTTGAACCGAAAGGTTTAATAGATCGAGAAGATCTTTGCCTTGATCGAAAGGTCTTCCAGATCGAGGAGATCTCGACAGTACTTGGCCGGTGTACACCAGTGTACTGTACTACTATTCCTGGAAGCAATTTGGCCTTAGGATCCTTACACCAGAGTAAACCAAATATTGCTTTAAGCACATCGTTTCATAAACATACAGCAGCTAAACTTGAAAAAAGTTTTAAAATATAACACTTCAGCTCTCTAACAGATTTATTTGTTTTATTCTAGATTTAGTCACATGTGCCAACAACCTTAAAGTAATATTTCTGATCTACAATAGATCCTGCGAGGATACTTAAAGTGGACTGTCTTAAGTTAGAGAATTTTAACGGATTCAACTTTAACGCATGACATCGAAAAGTGATTTTCAGGATGCAACTCCTAAAAATCTACTATGTGGTTTCTGAGGAGAAACCCGACTCTGAAGAAGATTATGAGTCTGAAGCCTCTTGGGCTAGAGATGGTCACTTTTGCAGGAGTTATCTTCTTAACTGCTTGACCAATAATTTAGCAAATGCTTACACCAATAAGTCCTCTGCAAAGAAAATCTAGAATGCTTTGGTAGACTAGTACAAGGATGAGGAGAAGCTGTCCAAGTCTCACCTCATTGACAAGTTTCTAGACTTCAAATTCGAAGATGACGCTGAGATTTTGCCTCAAGTCAAAGAGCTTGAAAAGCTTGTTATGAAGCCGAAAGATGAAAAGATCAATCTTTATCAAACATTCATTTCTGGTGCAGTTGTCAACAAACTTCTTCCATCTTGGATGTCATTCTCTGCTGACATTCGGAGAAGAAAAAGACAGGTGACTTTTTCTTATTTGAAGAGGTTCATTCGGATCGAGGACGAGATTCAGACTCGCATGAAGAATGAACTCCTTGCTAAGCAGAAGGTGTCTGCTAATATGGTGGCTGCTAATTCTGAGAAGCGTACTAGTTCTTTTTCCAATAAAAAGAAGAAGTCATTTAGTAAAAAGAAGAACCAAACCTAAAGAATCTAAATGTTCAGAAGAAAGAGTTCAAGAAGAACGACAAATGCTTCAACTGTGGGAAGCAATGACATTTTGCCAAGGATTGCAAAGCACCAAAGAAGGGAACATCACACAATGTTAATCAAGTTGATAATTGTGTGGCTATGCTCTTTCAAGTGACAACTCCCAACAACATCTCTGGTTGGTGGTTAGACATAGGTGTGACCTGTTATATCTACTCCAACAGAGATTTGCTCTCTTCTTTTGTTGCTGCCAAAGAGAACATATCAATGGCTAATCGTTCTGTAGTGCATGTTCTTAGAACTAGGATTGTGATGATGACTCTCATTTTAGGGAAGACTCTCACATTAAAGGATGTGAAACATATCCCCTCAATTGCCAAAAATTTACCCTTTGGAAGCCTACTATGTGACGCAGGTATGAGGCTGAATTTCCAAGGAGGAAAGGCTGTGTTATCTTTTAAGAAAATATATTTTGGAAATGCATATCATACTAATGGCATGTATAAGATCAGTACTATTGTACTCAACTCAGTTATAAATGAAATATCATCTTCTGCTTACTCCTCTGTGTTATGACATTATAGACTGGGACATGTAAATTATAGAAAACTATCTAGCATGAAGAAATTAGGATTACTTCCAAAACGTGGGGCTAACAAACATGAGAAGTGTGAAGTCTGCTCGCAAGCAAAACTGACAAGGAAGCCTTTCCAAGTGTCACAAGGAGCATCAACCTATTGGATCTGATTCACTCAAATACTTATGACTTCAAAAGCTTCGTCACTCGAGACGGCATGAAGTACTTCATCACCTTCTTGATGACCATTCTCATTTCTACCATGTCTACCTACTGAAATCTAAAGATAAATCTTTTAACAAGTTTGTCGAGTTTCGGACTCGTGTGGAGACGCATCTTAGACTTCATGTGAAAAGACTCGGGAGGGATAGAGGAGGAGAGTACTGATCTAAGGAGTCGGAAGTATACTTCAAGAAGCATGGAATTATTGCTGAAACTAATGCTCCGTATTCTCCATAATCTAATAAGATTGCAGAAAGGAAGAATCGTACATTGATCGAGATGGTGAATTCGATGCTAATCACATCTGGTCTACCTACCTACTATTGGTGGGGAGACTTTGCTGATGACAAACTGGATTTTAAATAGAATACTCTATTCCAAAACTAATAGTACTCCTCATCAGTTATAATTGGGATATCCAGATCCTTTGGATAGTCTCAAAGTGTATAGGTGTCTCGTATATGTTCGAGTTTCATATATCAAAAGGCCTAAGCTCAGACCAAAGACAAACATGTGTGTGTTTCTTGGCTTTGCTAAAGATAGCGATGCTTACAGATTCCTGGACCTTGGTACCAACTCCGTCATTGAAACTTGGGATGCATAATTCTTTGAGGATAAGTTTATGAAGGATAAAGGTTTATAGCTCAAAGATATACCATAGAATGTTGGTACGTCAGATACACCAGAGGTTATTGAAGCTCAGGATGCAGAATTTTCACTCAAAGATATACCAGAGAATATCGGTACATCAGATGCCCCAGTGGAACCAGTTTCATGAGAAACTGAAAGTATCACTGATGAAGGAGTTACTGAACCAAGCATGTCAGGAGATAGAAAGATTTTGGAGATGACTTCATCACCTAAAATGTGGAAGGAGATCCACAAACTTTCCAAGAAGCAATGCAGTCAATAGACATTCTTCTATGGAAAAAACTATAGATGATGAGATGGATCATTAATCCAAAATCTCACTTGGGAGCTGGCGGATGTACCTAAAGGTGTGAGGCCTATCAGTTGTAAGTGGATTTTCAAGAAGAAACTTCGTCCTGATGGTACTATTGAGAAGTACAAAATAAGACTGGTAGTAAAAGGATTCTCTCAGAGAGAAAGAATAGATTTCTTTAATATTTATGCACCAGTTTGCATGATTACTACCATCAGAGTGCTTATCGCATGGGCAGCGATAAAAATATTTGCCATACATCAGATGGATGTGAAGACTACATTTCTCAATGGAGATCTCATAGAAGAGATCTACATAAAAAAAACTAGAAGGACTTGATGCTTTAGCTGGTAAAGTTTGTAAACTTGTTAAGTCACTATATGGACTTAAGCATATATCGAAACTCTAGCATGAGAAGTTCGATGGGGTTGTTCGTAACAATGGGTATCAAGTTAGTGAATCTGACAAGTGCCTATATATCAAGGTCGCTGAAGGAAAGGTGGTGGTTATCTGGCTCTATGTGGATGATATGCTCATCATCAGGATTAATTTAGAGATAGTAATATCTACCAAAAAAATTTCTTTTAACATAGTTTAGCATGAAGGACCTTGGAACTGCAGAAGTAATTCTTAGAATCAAAATCATATACTCTGAAGAGGGTATTGGATTGTCCTAATATCATTATGTTAATAGCATGCTAAGAAAGTATGGCTATTATGACTTGCCAGAACTATCAGTGTTGTATGATTACAACAAGAAGCTTCGACTGAACACTGAAAGACCATTAGAATAGCTAAGATACTTAAAGATCATTGGAACTCTTATGTACGCAATGAGCTACACAAGACCAGACATAGCATTCATTATAGGAATGCTTAGTAGGTTCATAAGTAATCTTGGAAACCTTCATTGGGATGATATTCAGAGATTAATGAGATACTTGAAAGGAACTACATGTATGGGCCTATTCTACACTAGATATCCGACTGTAATTGAAGACTATTCAGATGTGAGCTGGTGCATAGAACCAGATGAGTCCAGATCTATTGGAGGTTTTGTCTTCACCATGAGTAGAGTTGTCGTCTCATGAAAATTTAAGAAGCAGACTATGATTGTATAGTCATCGATGGAATCTGAGTTCTTAGCACTCTGTGCTACAGGAGATGAAGCTGAGTGGCTCAGTTATTTTCTCCGAGACCTTTCATTGATAGAATTACAAAGCATAATTATTAACTATTGTGATAATTAGGTGGTGAGTGCTGTTACAGCGAACTCGATGTTCAATGGAAAGAAGCGGACCATTCATCTGAAGCATGGCTATTTGAGAGAACTCATTTGCCAATGATTCATCTATGTGATTGACGTCCGGTCTTTAGAGAATATGGCTGATCATTTGACTAAGGGTCTGAAAAAGGATATAGTCAAAAGAACGTCTACTAGAATGTGTCTTAAAGTTTTATGAGTCTTACAAATACTTACCATGTACATCAAGTTATTAGTTTAAAGCTTATGCTACTAATGATAAGATAATTGGTTCAAAATTCAAGTAAGATTTATAAATTTTGGTGAGTCTTACAAATACTTACTATTTACATCAAGTTATTTGTTCAAAGCTTACACTACTAATGATAAGATGATTAGTTCAAAAGTCAAGTAAGATTTACATGTGAAATCCTATCATGATATAGAGGATGGCTGTTAAGCCTTAATGAGTCCAAAGCTTTCGGATGCGGGCTGTTGGATAGGTAACATGCCTAAATGACTCACCGATGATCCTATCATGTAAAGGGGATGGTTGTTAAGCCTTAACGAGTCCAAAGTATTTCGAATGTGGGGGTGTTAGATAGGAAACATGCCTAAAGGACTCACCTAGAATCCTATCATGAGAGAGGATGACTCTTAAGCCTTAATGAGTTCAAAGCATCTTGGATGCAGGATGTTTGATAGGAAACATAGCTAAAGAACTCAACTATGCCTAGGTGGAGATTTAGTCATCTCCTATGGTGTGTTGTAGAAAGATACCTAGAGCCCTAGCAGAAACCAGGCCAAGCACAAGGCCATAAATATGCAAAGCAAAGGCAAAAGTAAAGGCAAGTGTAGTTCAAAGTGAAAAAGCTACCACAGATGAGTTTGATCATGTGTGACTGCTGGATTTTAGGCATGTGTTGGTTCAAGTATCTGAGACACCATGCATCTATTTTTTATTCAGTTGGTCTAAAGGGGATTCAAGTCCTTACGACATCTACCTTATGCACAACGATTAAAATAATGGCACCATTACACGACACTAGTTTAAAATTTGTGGGGGATTGTTGGATTTTTTGATCAAACTGCTTTCCAAAAATGAGTTTTTAAACTATGTATTTATTAATTACTACTATTTTTCAGAAATCCTTAGTAGCACAGCAGAAAGTTAAAGTTTTGGTGTTTTAAAAGGTCCTATGTTCGAGGCTTGCCGACGACAAGCCGAGAATGATTTTTATTCAATTAATCGCTCATAAGTTCTAGTGGGTTACGGGCCATAGCCTGTGGCACATGGGCTCGTGGGTCATGGGCAGTGGGCCAATGGGCTGGGGATCAGAGCTAAACAGGTTGAGGCGCTAAGTAACGCTTTGTCTGGTGCACTTTACACTTCGCACAGAGGTATCAGAACTAGGTGGTGCCCTTTGGCACCACGCTGGCTGCTTCGCAGGCTGCCTCGCAGCATGCGTATGAGCCTCGCGTTCGTAGCTCAGGCAAGCCTCATATTCACGAGAGGGAACGTGTCCCTCACATTCACACGAGGCTGGTAGCGATCCTCGCGTTACATAGAAATGCGACTCTAGTGTTCAGACGTTTCTACATGCAATAATTAAAACTGCATGCAGTAGTTACAACAATTAAGTCATTTGCTGTTATAATCATAATTGTTATTATGATTTGTAATAGTCAAATAACCCTTGAACTGGCCTTAGAGGCATATAAATAGAGCCCCTTGGGGCAGCTCTCATTGATACAAAAAACACATTGAAGTGTTTAAGTTGTTGTACTACTGCTGAAAAGTTTAAAAGTGTGCAAGCTTTAATCTGTGCTTGAAGGAATAGAGCCCTGAATCCAAAGGTTATTACAGATCAAAAGATCTTTGTCTTAACTGAAAGGTTTTTGAATGGAAAGGTTTTAACAGATCAAAGAGATCTTTGCCTAAACCGAAAGGTTTTAACTGAAAGGTTTTGAATCAAAAGGTTTAACAGATCAAGGAGATCTTTGCCTTGACTGAAAGGTCTTATAGATCGAGGAGATCTTAACAGTACTTGGTCGGTGCACACCAGTATTCTATACTGCTATTCCTGGAAGTAGTTTGGCCTTAGGATCCTTGCATCGAAGTAGACCAAATATTACTTTAAGCACAATGTTTCATAAACATATAAAAGATAAACTTAAAAAAATTTAAAATATAGCACTTCAGCTCTGTAACAGATTTATCTGTTTTATTCTAGATTTAGCCACATGCGCCAACAATGTGATCCAAAAGAATGAAATCCTAATGTGGTTGTGGACACATGCAAATTACTAAACGACATAAAAATCTGTGTCTTCTGCGATTATTTTTCTGTATTTCTTGTTTTGTCTATCGCTTGTAGGAGTTTCGATTCATAACAAGTTGTATCCTTTTCAGGTGTAATATATTTTTCTTCATGTCTAACTGCTCTGATTGAACAAGGGTATTTGATTTTCTAGTATGAGCCTTATAAGGATTCATGTACACATGCTGTCAGCATGGTATGGAGGTTATGTGAAGGTATGGAGGTTATGTGAAAGATTCACAATAATCTCCCTCTCAAAGTGCTCAAACAATCAAATAATCTCTGTTAATCACCTCTTTTCAAAAAAACCCTAGAAAACGTATTTCTATTTATATTAACTCTAAAACCAAAATAGATTAGGAATCTATTTCTTTCAAACTGACTACGATCGGTCGACCTGTATTGTTCATCGGTCGACTGATAACTTGCACGAAACGTGCACGTGACCTTTTCAGTCAACTAATAGTATTCACAATCGACTGAGCAAAAAACTTTTCATAATTCTAGGGGTTTTCATCGGTCGACTGATAACACTGTAGCATCGAGTTACTGTTCATCCAAAAAATGATTTTCAATAATTATCCACCTCGATGAAGTGTTCCCAAAACTGAGCCGACACCAACACGAGCACAAATGCATCGTCTCTCCAAATTCAGCTGCACCAATGTGGTTACCTACGTACCCCTTCTCTCGAGGGATCAAGCCGCCCGTAGTTCATCCAAATGGCCTCAAAATGCCTCAACAAGCACAAATCCGCAACAAGCTTCTACAATGATCAAATTTATTGCTCGGGAACACCTTTGTGAGCATATCTGCTGGATTATCTTTTGTGTGGATCTTCACAAGCTCCACATCCCCATCTTACAGAATATCTCAAACAAAGTGATAACGAACATTAATGTGCTTCGTACTCTCATGGAAAACTTGATTCTTCTCCAAATTGATAACACTCATGCTATCACAATGAATGGTTACAGACCGTTACGAAACACTAAGTTCCTCCAAAAGTCCTCAAAGCCAAATCACCTCCTTGACAACCTCCGTAATCACCATATACTCTGCCTCTATCATCGACAAAGCAATTGTAGACTGCAAGGTGCATCTCCAACACACCGACGCACTGGTAAAAGTGAACACATACCCCGTCGTAGACTGACGCTTATACAAATCTCTAGCATAGTCCGAATCAACATAACCAAAACAAAATTTCCTACTACTAGTGTCCTGCTCAAACACCAAACCAACATTGAGAGTATCTTGAATGTATCTCAAAATCCACCTCACGTCATCCTAATGAACTGGAGCCAGGTCGTGCGTGTATCGTGAAACCATGCTAACTGCCTGTAATAAATCTGGACTCGTACATACCATGACGTACATCAAACTTCTCAATGCGCTTGCATAAGGAGTATTCGACATCAACTCTCTATCTTCAACTGTCTTTGATAAAAGGTCAGCTGAAAGCTTCAAATGGGCTCCCAAAGGTATACTGATTGACTTCATCTCCATACTAACATTGAATCGCTGGAGTACCTTCTTCAAATAAGCCACCTGTATCAAACATATTCCGTCCTTATCTCTATCTCTGCCAATCTCCATCCCCAAAATTCTCTTTGCTTCATCCAAATCTTTTATCTCAAACTCGCTCGAAAGTTGTATCTTCAACTCATCTATGCGGATTTAGAAATAGAAGCAACCAATATATTATCGACATAAAAGAACAAATAAATGTACGCACCTCCATACAACTTGCGACAGTACATGCAAGGATCAAACTGGCTCTTAGTGTATGAATGACCGAGCATAAACCCATCAAACCGCTTATACCACTATCTTAAAGATTGCTTCAACCCGTAAAGTGGTTTTTTCAATCTACAAACTAATTTTTCCTTCTCTACAGCTCAAAATCCTAATGGCTGAGTCATATATATTTCTTCATCAAGATCACTATAAAGAAAAGCTGTTTTTACATCCAATTGATCCAATTCCAAACCATACTGTGCCACTAAAGCTAGTAAGATCCGAATCAAAGAGTGCTTCACCATCGGAGAGAAGACATCATTGTAGTAAATGCCTTGTTCTTGTGCATAGCCCTTCGCTACCAACCTAACTTTGAACCTCACTGAAGTGCCCTAAATGCCCTCCTTGTTGATATACACCCATTTGTAACTGATTACCTTTCGCCCCTTTGGAAGCTCGACAAGCTCCTATGTGTCGTTCTTCTGAAGAGACTCCATCTCCTCCTGCATAGCTTCCTGCCACAAATCAGCATCTGAACTCTGCTCAACTTCTCTAAATGTTGTAGGAACCATCTCATCGACACTCTCCATCAAAAGTGTATACGCAACCATTGTATATGTATACCTCGCTGGCAACCGTATGTCTCTCTTGAGTCTTCAAAATGCAATCAAATCTTGAACCTGACTCGTCGGTCCCTGATCCTACTCTATCGTACCTATATCATCTAAATCATCAATGTGCTCACATGGCATCACCTCAGTCGACACTCTAATGGATACGATCCCATCTGGACTATGTGGTGCTGTATCAATCTTCACCATCTGTGATGTCTCCTCTTTCGGGATGCTCTCTACCTGATGAGAGCTAGAAGGCTTCAAGAGCGAAGCCTCATTAAAAGTGACGCCTCTACTCAGCACAATCTTCTTCTCAACTGGATCCCAAAGCTTGTAACCTTTCACACCACCCTTGAATCCCATAAATATGGACTTTCTAGCTCGAAGTTCCAATTTATCAGTTCCAACATGATAAAATACAGGGCACCCAAATACCTTAAACTGATCATAGTCATGTGCTGGCTCTCCTGACCACATCTCCATATGATTCTTTCCTCTATCGCAGATGAATGCAGCCTATTAATTAGGTGGTTCGCATATGTAAGCGCCTCAGCCAAAAAGATCTTCTCTAAACTACTTTGCGATAACAAACATCAGACCTTCTCCAGTAAAGACCGATTTAAGCTCTCTACCACCCTATTTTACTATGATGTATGACTAACTATGAATTGTCTCTCTATGCCATCGTCTCGACATAGCTACTAAAAGGGGTCTGAAGTATACTCTCCACCGTTGTTGGATCTCAATGTCTTGATATTTCTCACTATCTGCACTTCCAATCTTCTCTTCCACTCCACAAATATCTCTAGGATTTCACTCTTCTTTGCCATGGTGTACACCCAACAACGCCTAGAATAGTCATCCACAAATGCAATGAACCAATGTCGACCACCAAGTGATGCCATCTTGGTGGGACCCCAAACATTCGTGTGCACGCAGTCTAAGATGTCTCTCGTCCTATGAATGGTTGTCCCAAACTTTACTTTAGTCTTTTTGCTAAGAACACAGTGCTCACAGAATTCAATCTTCCCACTCTTGACTCCTTTCAATAATCACTGCTTGCATAGCGCATGCAGTGATTTTTTCTGTGTGTACCCTAATCTTTAGTGCTATAGCCTGCTCGCATCCGCCTCTGAAACTGCTAAAGCTACATGATCAATCTTGATGCTTCCCTTCAGATAATAAAGATCCCTTCATCTCTTAGTAACTTTTGCTACAACATTCTTAAAAGTCACCTTGAATCCCTTTGTCTCTAAAGCTCCAACAGAAATAAGGTTCTCCTTCAGCTGAGGAACAAACCTCACTTCATTCAACTCTTGAACAACTCTATCGTGCATCTGAATCTTAACAGTACCTATCCCATAAATGCTACAGGACTAATCATTTCCCATGACCACTACATCCCTATCGAGCTTCTCAAAAGATACAAACCAATCTCTCTGGGGAGTCACATGATAAGTAGCATCAGAATCCAGCATCAAATCCAATGCATCAACATGGTTAACCTTTGGAGTAATCAATAGAGAAAAGTATGAATCGTTAAAATCATTACCATTCTTAGCAACGGTCACCTCACTGGTCTTTGGCCCCTTCTTCTTGCTATTCTCCTTCTATTTGAGCTTTAGGCAATCTCTCTTCCAATGTCCTTGTTCTTTGTAGAAAGCACACTGGTTCTTCAAAAATCTAGTAGTGGCCTCTAGACTTTGACCTACCTCGATTACCACCTCTCGAATAGGGACTCTTTTCTCTTGTCGACAAGACCTCTCCTGAAGTGCTAACTCTGGAAGATTCTTTATCCTTCCTTCTCAAATCGAAATTCGTCAATGCATTAGTCACTTCACTATATGTAATGAAAGATCTACCCTTCAACGATGTAAGCACAAAGACATCTTACTCCTCATCGGGTAATGAGCCTAACAAAATGATCATCTTATACTCATTCGATATCTTCTCATCCACATTCGCCAAGTTCGATAACAACTTTGTATAGTTGTTCACATGATCTGCAAGTGAGGTACCCTTGGACATCTAGAATCTGAACAATCTTCACGACAAGTGCAACCGTAAGATACTTGTTGTTGATAATCTCCCACATCTTCATCGCAGTTGCTGATAACATCGTACTTCAACTCTTGTTCCAAAAAAGATCTAATCACCCTACAAGCATTCCGATTCATCTTGTCCCATATCTGTTCGCGGGGAAAACTGTTGTCTTTTTCATTAAAATAATTATCATCTTGACTTACAAAGATCCGGTCTTTTATAGATCCGGTTACAACTAAATCAAAGAAAAAAAATAAAAATTACAACTTTCCTTATTTGCCGAACGAATCGCGAGATCCTGTTTTGCGGTCTCTCGCTTTGGTGGGTTCTTTGCCGACGCCGGGGTTAATCCGTGGACCACCGCGCGATCTAGATCCGGTCGGATCTACACGAGTATGCGGGTATTATTCCACGAAGGGAATAATAGCCGGGAGGGATTAATCCACCAAGGGAATAATCGCTCAGATCTCGGGATCTAAGACCAAGCTTAGATCCGGAGTGTGATATCGTGTAGATCTCAGATCTGTTCTTTGTCTCCTCTCGAAATCCTGCCTTTTCTGATGCGGGTGCTCGCCGAGGATCAGATCTGTACGTGCAAGTCTTCAAGTCTTCAAAGCTCTGAGTTCACTCTTCAATCCGGCAGAGTTTTGGCTCTTGAAATTCCAACCTCCGAAAATGAACATTGCCTGGCCTATTTATAGGCTTTCTGAACTGTGCCCGCGCACAGAGACATGTCGGCCACTGTCGGCCACTGTCGGCCACCTCTGGGGGCTCGGCCTTGGCCGAGCCACCTTGAGGTGGCTCGGCCACCGAGCCACCTCAAGGTGGCTCGGCTGAGGCCGAGCCACCTTGGGGTGGCTCGGCTTTGGCCGAGCCCCCGCGGGCGATGTTTTCCGATTTTTTCGAGTTGTGTCCGTTTTCCGGTTTTGTCCGTGATTCGGTTGATTGAGACTCTGATTGGTTGATCTGATTTGGCAGTAAGTCGGATTCCTGATTTGGCAGTAAATCCGCTTCTGAGTTCGAGTCCGAAACTGATCTTGATTCGATCGTGATTCGTCCGAGTCTGTTCTCGGTTGGATGACTCGTTGATTCCTTAACACTTGGCTTGATTCCGAACGCGTATGGATGCATTCCGTCGCTTCCGTGCGATTCGTCGATCTCGTCGCCTCGTTGGTTCGTCGGTTTGTGCCGAGCTATGCTAGGGGACCTATAAGCAATTTTATATGCCTACAGATACCCCCTCCAAAGTATTTCAGTCTCGTTCTTTTATAGAAGAGTCTGGAATACTTTGGATATGATTGCCCCCACCTTTAGTCGGTGTAATGGAATCTTGGAATGATTCCCGTTCTTGACTCCTTCAATTCTCCAGGCTTTTCAGTGCTTTGTCGAAAGTCTGTAAGAGTTCCGGTGCTGCATTTATTGTCTGACCGTTTGTCGGAATTTTGAACTTTGAAGTCGATTCCTGATTTCTAATTTTTAGCTGACCATCGATTGTGGCGTCGAGTCTTTATGTACAACGCGTTGTCCGGCGTAGTGTGGTTGAGTTATCCTTAAGAATATTTATAAACAATATTCTCCAGGAACTTCTCAAACCAAAAATAGGGAATAGTTTATACTCATATACCTTATTGGAGTATTAAGAAGCAGTTTATACTCGTATACTTTTCGGAGTGTTCTTTAGGTTCGAATAATCTGAACCGGCCCAAAAAATGTGCCAAAAAAGGCAGTATTTGGGTTCAAAATCTCTCCGACCCTTCCAAATATATGGTAGAGGGGTTAAATAGGTGAAGGAATGAACCGTAGGTTGATCAAAAGTCGTTCCAATGTTTAATTCAGCTCCAATTTGAATTCTGGTTCAAATTTGGTTCAAACTGGTTCAATTTGGCTCAAACTGGCTCATTCTGGTTCAATCTGGCTCAATTTGGCTCATTCTGATCTGGTCTGGTCCAGCCAGGCTCAATCTGACTCAATTTGGCTCATTCTGGCTCATGCCTAAATGAGCTGAACCGGCTTAAAATGAGCCAAAAAAGGCAGTAAATCGGCTCAAAAAATCCTCCAACTCCTCCGAACAAATGGGAGAGGGGTGAGTGAATGATGGACTGAACCGTCGCTCGATTTGAAGTCGTTTCGATGCTCGGTTCGGCTTCAATTTGGATTTTGGTTCGAACTGGGTCCGGTCCGGTTCGGTTCGGTTTGGTTCAACCCGGTCCACCTTATATAAAGGGGGTCTTTTTCTTTTCTTTTTTCTTTACCCTAGGGCCGGCCCCCCCCTTTTTGCCTCCTTTTTGAATTTCTCTTCCCTCGAGCCTCCGTTCTCCCTCAAAACTCGATCTTCGTCTTAGATTCATCCTTCCTTTTGATCCTTGACTGAGAAATCCCTCGAAACTTCCATATTTAGACTTTCCTTCGAGCCCCTCGAGCGCGTGGTTCGAGCACTTCCAAGATCTAATTTTTGTCGGATCCTCGAGCTTCCCCTCAGGTATATCTCCATAATCTTGATCTATTTCATGTTTGATCTAGTGTATGGAATAGCGGGATCGCATATAAGGGTTGAGGGAGTGATTTGATGCCTCAAGCTCGCCTTTTTAGGGGATAAAAAAGTGATTTTTATTTCTAGATCTGACCTCTTGAATTCTTTTTCTGTAGGCCATTATGTCGCGAGTATCGAGAGGTCGTTTTCCTGCTGCATCGGTTGATGGCGCGCCTCCCTCATATGCTGGTGAGCAATTTTTTGACCTTTTTCGAAAATTTACAAATTAGTCCTCTTTTTTCTGGATATTTGCAAATTAGTCCATTTTACCCCCCGTTGTTCTCCTTGGTGAGGCAACCGGGAAAGGCCTTGGTTCTCCTTGGTGAGGATCGACGCTTTATGGAAATTTTGCAAATTAACCCTCTTCTTCTGAGAATTTTGCAATTTAGTCCTTTTACCCTATTTTGCTCTCCTTGGTGAGGCGATCGGGAAAAGCCTTGATTCTCCTTGGTGAGGATCGACGCTTTAAAGATGGGTTTTGCTTGGTCAAAACCACATCTCATAATAAAGGGGGCGTTTTGACGCTGCATTGTGCTTTATAAGGCAGGGATATATTGTCGATATACCCTATCTTATAAATGCGCAATGTGGCCAAATCGTCTCGCCCTTTATAAGGCAATGACTCTATCTTACCAATTTGTAAGATGAATTCAATTTCCTTTTATATCTGAAATTAACAAACACTTAACTGCTTGTTTTCAGTGGAATATCCTTCCGGAGCTTTTTCATCGCATGCGGTGAATGGACGTCGTGATGAGTATTATTCCACATCTGATGACTTTTCGCCCATTCCGTTCACCTCCCAGTTTGCTCCGGGCACGTCGTTGGAAGTTGTCCAAGTGGTGAGGGAAGGTGGCCATCAAGCTCTTCGCCAGCTGATCACAGATGCGCCTCTCGTGCAGGATGCCAGTTCCGTTCAGTCTCTTAGGAAGACTGACTTCTTGTTTGGAGACTCTACCAGGGATCCCGATGCAGTATTTATTGAGGCTGAGCAGTGGCTTTACCAGACTGGCAGTCGTTATATGTATTTGCCGAAGATTCCTCGACACCGTTCTTTGACTGAGCTCAGGCGCCAAGCTGTGAAGCGGGAGATGTCGTGGAGTTTGACAAAGGAACATGAGAGCGTTCACTGCGGCTATATTACTCATCAGGCAGTTCCTGGTTCGAGTCGAGATCACATTGTTGGACTACATCCTGGAGTACTGGGGCTAGATACTCCGCCTCGTAACGAGTTCCTCGCCACTGCTTCTACTTTGAGGAATCGCCTCGCTATCTTAGGACGGGAGATGCCTGCACCGCGCCACAGATTCTATGGTTGGGTCCATTCTTTGGACAGGTTTTGGTGGGCTCGTATGACGAAGTATGTCTTGAGCCGATGGAGCGAGGAGTTACATGCTTGCGGCCTTTATGCAGCCATTCGGGCCACCATGCATGGCTTGCCTACAAGCGCGAAGCATTTCTTTGCCCTATGCGAGCTTTATAATCCAGATTCCAACACTTTTCTGACCAGGCACGGAGAGTTGGGCTTGGCTCTACATGAGATGCACAAGATTTCTGGTTTGCCCATGGGACAGATGTTATACCAGGAGTACTTTCCCTCCAACCATGAGTTGAGTCAGCTGAAGGATCGCATGCCCGACCGCTACGAGACCTTATGGGACCTCACTTGTCATTATCACATTGCTTTGGCGCAGTCTAAGCCCCTAGCGAAGAGGACCAAAGCAAATGTGAGCCTGAAGCAGTTCGCATCATATTTGTTCAGGAATCTGGAGAGCCATTCTGGCCAATCTATTTGTGAACTGGCACCGCTGACTCCTTCAGAGGTTAATGAGCTGCTGAAGAAGACTAACGCCCAATCCTATACCATTAGCAGTCCTGAGAGTGGCTTTCCTGCAGGGACTAAATTCAGATCGTTCTTATATCATGCGACCGCACCGATTCGTCCGATGACTCTCCTTGCCGGTTATCTCGCCATCTGGTTGAAGAAATGTGTGGTCCCGTATCAGTCTGGTGACGCTCTGCCACTGGAAGTGCTCTATCCTGCAGTTCAGCTTGCCTACAAGAAGGAACTTTCGCTTCTTCCGGTGATGGTTGCTAACATTCATCGAGGGCTTCGGCAGATTTCTGGTGCTTTTACACGGAGAGATGATGATAAACCGACTCAGATTCCTACCATTAAGGTGGAGCTTCCGTATATTTATTTGATGGCTTGGTTCGTCCTTCATCGTTCCGATGTGATGTCGGTACCGAATGCCATAGACCAGTCTGTTCCCTTTCTACAGCTGCTTGAGAATGGCGAGTGGGAGGGCCGAGGATTCCCCGATATCAGGCGTCAGCTACAAGTCCACAAGTGCTGGGCATTCTCCACTTGCTTTCCACAGTTCTCCAGCCGGTACGGCGAGTGTTTGATTGATGAGGAGAAGCCGAGGGAGTATAGGACTTATTTGGATATGGGCTGCTTTAATTGGCTAGTGAACATTAGGCCGGGTTACCTGACTTTCCGGGTGGGGAATCAGTGTTTTATAGAGCCGTATCTACCTTGCCGATTCGCCCGCCAGTTCGGTTATGACCAGCTTTATGTTGGGAACCCGCGCCAGCAGCTTCGGGCTCATGGAGGTCTGGTGGACGGTCTTCGTGCATGGTTGTGGACCGTGACTGGCTGTACTGGTGCTAGGTTCAGTCTCCCAGGTACTGAGCGGCAGTTGAACCTCACTTTCTTGAGCTGCAAGTGGTTGCTAGCAGCTAATAAGACTGTCCCTGTGAAGCTTATCGAAGAGTTGATGGCCGAAGAAGCCTCTCAGATTGATTCTCGTGCGATCCGGGACAGTGCTCGGTCACAGAGGGCTCAGGGCAAGACCCGCCGACTTGATGCAGAAGGTCACAGGGCCTTTAGTTCTGCTGGAGAGGCTTCAGGCGGAGATCCCGAAGATTACGAGGCAGATTTGGAGCAAGGTTAGTCACCTATCTTTCTTTTTCTCTGCATTTTCGAATTGCTAGTCCTGACCACTATTTGATATTTCAGGGACAGCGACCAACAGTGAAGACGAATTTCGTCCTTTTACCCGGGCAAGACCTTCGATTGCTGTCCGTGCTGATAGGCGGAAAAGATTAGCCCACAAGTCGCATGCAGGTTCGCGAGCATCTGAGATGGATCTGGCTGGCGATGATCCTATTAGTGACGGAGGTAATAATTGTGCATCTCCTGGCGAGCCTGACTCACCGCACCAGGTAGAACAGCCTGCAGAGACCGCCCATGTTGGGGAGCCTGTCAATGAAGGACCCAGTTCGATGAACCCAGGTACATCTTCAAAAGGTAACTTGTCTTTATTGGCCATAGTTTCCTTCCTCTTCCCTCATACTTATATCTTTTTATGTCAGATTTTTCGATTGATGACTTCGATGGGGAGGGCCTTCCTATGGACACCTCTATGTTCAGCTTCATGTATGATTCTCCTCAGATCGATGGCCAGCCGCCTCAGGATACGTTTCCTGAGTCTGTACTCCCTCAGACTCCCGGAAACGGTTATTTTGAAGGTGCATGCCTCTTCTCAAACTAAACATAGGACTACCCAATTCTTTGACTAATGCAAATATGACGTTTCCGTTTTGTGCCTAACAGGAGCTTTCGCTGAGACTGACCCTGTTGAGCCGGCTGTGCGACCAACTCCACCAGTCGATGCAGCTACAGTCGTTACACCTCCACTACCCCCAGTGACTCGAGGGGAAGGAGGTATAATTTAATTAACTGAGTAATGCTATTCATTTCCTCATTGAGGCTTTTGACGAATTTCTCTTCTTTGTGTAGGGCTTCCTTCTCAGCTTCATGTCCTCGTTAAGGAGTTGTTATCGGGGAATGACCCTGAGAAGATCATCATCAGCGTAGAAGTCCGCTCTTATTTCTCCTCCCTGACTGCTATAATTGGCAAACTCCTCCACGACGGACTTTCTCTTCGCCAATTTAAGCCCTACCTCGATTCCAAGATAAATTTGATTAGGGACATAGGATGTCCGGATCTGGCGACGGCTATGGTTGATGACCTTGATCGCTTAGAGCGTGAGCTTCAGATGTTTCATGAGCTCCGGGATACAGGTGCCTCTTCATTCGTTGCTGCCGAGTTGGATGCTCGCTTACAGACATGGCGCAGTACTCGGATGGTTGCCGAGCTCGAGATTCAGGTGCAGCGGGGCCGAATAGATCGAGTTGAGGCTGACCTTGCCACTAGATCATCTTCACTTGAGGAGCTTGATTCTCAGATAGATCAGCTCCGACGAGAACTCCGTGAGAAGGAAGACGCAAAGATGCAAAATCAGCAAGCACATGCTGCTTTATCTGATGAGCTGAAGTCCCCCATTGCTTCCAACACGTCCAACGCAAGGTTGTTGTGGCAAGTTTGGAGGATGAATTCCTCTGTGATCGGGTCCCGGCAATTCATCGCCTTGTTCCGGAACCTTTTGACGAAGGTGTCGACTAACTCTCCGTCTTTCTGCTTCTCATCGAGCAACGATCCAATAGATATCTCGGTGTCGTCGTTGAAGAAGTTGGCCAGGAACTTGGTCTCCATGTCATCCCAGCTGCTCACGCTGCCTGGCTTGAGGCGGCGATACCAATCGAAGGCGGCTCCGCGAAGAGTGCCGACGAATGACCGCACCATCAGAGGCTCATTACTAGAGATCTCCCCCAAGTGCGATTTGAAGTAAATCAAATGCTGGGTAGGTGAACCCATCCCATTAAACGGCGTGAAGTTAATTAGATTAAACTTCGCCGGATATGGGATCGATTCCCATTCTCTTGGGTATGGGCAAGGAATGCCTGTTTTCTTCGTCTCTTGAGCGGAAATTAGTGTGTTGATTTTGCTCTCGAGGTTCTTGATCTTCAGACTTTCGCCTGTGTCTTCATTGGCATTCTCATTACCACCCCCTGCATTGACAGGATGATCATTGGTATTCTGAGCATTTGTATCCTCATCTTCCAGATTAACCGGGTTACGACGATTCTGCTCGCCTTGTTGGTTCGCCAATGCTTGGATTTGTTGGTCATGCATTTCTCTCATCTGCTGCATGGCCATCTCCATCTCAAACTTGAAACTTTCTTTCTGCTTAGCCAAAGCGTCTTCAAGCATCTTGGCCATCTGCTCCGCACTTATCATAAGTGCCTCGCGGGGTTGTCCCTCGCTGGATACCGTATTATCTGATGGCACTTATCATCAGGGCCTCGCGGGGTTGTCCCTCGCTGGATACTGTGTTATCTGATGCCACCGCGGAGCCGGCATCAGATTCTTCATCTTCTGAAGGGCGTCTTGTCCGAATCCTACCATAGGTTGCTCGCTCGATGGTTCCAGACTACAGACGGGTTCTAGGCCGGGAGGCTTTCAGAATTGACTCGAAATCATCCCGTGCCGATGTCCCTTTGCTGGTCATATTGGTGGTGACCCTCGGAAATTCTCCGTCTTCAATCACCCTTCTTCTTCGTTGGAAGCGCCTAGGCCTTGGTTTTGGCGTCTCCGCACTGAGTCTTTCAAAAACTGAAACTCTTTCGGGGACCGCCTTAATGCAATTGCATTCAGACAATACCGCCCGAATGAGTTTGGAACAGGGACATTGAATTTCCTGTTCTCGGGGACTCCTCTGTTGGCCTTCTTGTTTTGATGATGATTAACAAACAATTTATCACTAATGTTGTTTGTCTAGTATTTGTGTTTTCGTATTTGTTGTAGACAAACAACATAGTTGGAGGATGGATGGATTGCGCCATAACGATGATATCAAATGGAGGTTGGCGGAATTGTGGAGTGAAGCAACGTCTGGACTTCAATGCGCAAATTGGTGCGCGCAGCTGCCTTGAGGTCTTTGTCATGCTGGAGGTGATGGCGACCCCCAGTATGTTGAGTCGTTCTGGGCTTCTTCACCGGGCCCAAACGCTCGTGAATTGGAGCTTTGCCTCTCTCGTCAGGAATTGGACCGAGGCGCTCCATAATTGATTTCTTCTTGCGGGATGACTCTGCATGATCTCCCGGAGAAGTTATTGGGATTGACGGCGACTTTGGTTGACTCGCCGGAGTTTGACCTTCCTTAGAAGGCTGCACTGGTTGCTTTTTGGCCTGAGTCGCCACTTCAGACTTAGGCTTCCAGACTTGTCGTGTTGGTGGTGGCTTCTTCTCCACCTCCTTTTGCAGCTTTCTACGGGCTTCCTGAGCTTGAGCCCGTGCCTGCGCTGACATCGCGCGGCGCTTGCGAATGCGCTCCTCGAGCGTCGAACGGTTCCGTTTGACGCGGACCCCTTCGTTCCTTGGCGGCTTGGAAGAGTCGCCATTCATTGGTAGTTGAGGCTGTTTGCCTCTTCTGTTCTTCAACTCCGCGTGGTAGCGGAATCCGTCCGTAGACTCCATCGCCTTAGCGAATTGCCGCGCAAGGCGTTGACGACGCCTCTGGCGGGCTCTCTTTGAGAGAGTCACAACGCCCTGAACAGTAGAGGCGTTGGCGGGAGTTGGGTTGACCTGATTGGAGGTCGGTGGAATTTCATCTGACGCAACTTCGGCGTCAGTTGGGTTGAGAGCTTCGTGGGCTTCCCGAGCAGCTTCAAACCAACGAGCTTTTCTCCCGGAGGAGAACTTCTTAGACTTGCGGGGGGAGGTAGAAACGGACGAGGATACGTACTCCTCGAACTTGGCTTGGTCGAAGTCGTACTCGACCTCCTCCACGACCGGGATTGCAATCCGCGGCTGCGACGCATCGATCTCGTTGGCGAGATCGTCGGCTCCCACTGTGGTCGCCAGATTGTTCGCGTGGAAAACTGTTGCTTTCTTCATTAATGAGATAATTGTCATCTTGAGTTACAACTTTTTGAGTTACAAAAGATCCGGTCTTTTATAGATCCGGTTACAACTAAATCAAAGAAAAAAATAAAAATTACAACTTTCCTCTTGTGAACAAATCGCAAGCTCCTGTTTTGCGGTTGCTTGCTTGTGTGGGTTCTTTGCCAACGCCGGGGTTAATCCGTGGACCACCGCGCGATCTAGATCCGGTCGGATCTACACGAGTATGCGGGTATTATTCCACGAAGGGAATAATAGCCGGGAGGGATTAATCCACCAAGGGAATAATCGCTCAGATCTCGAGATCTAAGACCAAGCTTAGATCTGGAGTGTAGTCTCGTGTAGATCTCAGATCTGTTCTTTCTTCCTCTCGAGATCCTGCCTTTTCTGACGTGGATGGTCGCCGAGGATCAGATCTGAATGTGCAAGTCTTCTGGTCTTCAAGCTCCGAGTTCACTCTTCAATCCGGCAGAGTTTCGGCTCTTGAAAGTTCGACCTCTGAAAATGAACATCTCTAGGCCTATTTATAGGCTCTCAGGACAGTGGCTGCAAAAAGGGAATTGTCGGCCACCTCGGGCCACTGTCGGCCACCTCGGGCCACTGTCGGCCACCTCGGGGTGGCCGACACTGTGCCTACACCTTGAGGTGGCTCGGCCAAAGCCGATCCACCTTGAGGTGGCTCGGCTTTGGCCGAGCCCCCGCGGGCGATGTTTTCCGATTTTTTCGAGTTGTGTCCGTTTTCCGGTTTTGTCCGTGATTCGGTTGATTGAGACTCTGATTGGTTGATCTGATTTGGCAGTAAGTCGGATTCCTGATTTGGCAGTAAATCCGCTTCTGAGTTCGAGTCCGAAACTGATCTTGATTCGATCGTGATTCGTCCGAGTCTGTTCTCGGTTGGATGACTCGTTGATTCCTTAACACTTGGCTTGATTCCGAACGCGTATGGATGCATTCCGTCGCTTCCGTGCGATTCGTCGATCTCGTCGCCTCGTTGGTTCGTCGGTTTGTGCCGAGCTATGCTAGGGGACCTATAAGCAATTTTATATGCCTACAATATCGTCTCATCATACTTTGGTGTCCTCTCATGAGTCATAATAGTCTCTTTTAAATTTTGAGCATTTAATGCATCTTGCACATCACTCATCCACAACCCAAAGTTGATTTTGTCGTCATACTTCACAACACTGATCTTCGTATTATGAAGTGCAACCTAAACTGTACTCATCATAGCCTTGCTACTTTCACCACTATCTCCTATCATTGTTGGTTAACTCCGAATTGTAGAGTAAATTTGAACAACTGATAGAATTGAGAAATTATCCAACTTGAACCCTAGATAGGATTTCAAAACGAACTCTCAACCACACGACGAAGGCGAGATCTCCAATGACAACTGCACAATGCTATCACCATCGAAGCGTAGAACTCCAAAATCCAAGCTTCCAACACCGAATTTCCTCCACCCAAAACAAACCCTAGGTCTGAAACCCTAGAGCTCTGATACCAATTGTTGAGTGACAGCAGAAGCGTGTACAAATCACACGAGTCGATAAGCAACTGACAAGAGAACACCAACGAGCACGGTTCACAAAGAGAACAACCAAAATCACACACAAACACAGAGCTTTACATGGTTCGACAATTTGCCTACGTCCACAGGGAGAGGATGTGGAGATTTCACTATATGAAGGAGAAAAATAATGGGTTAAAACTCTTACAAACACTCAAAATAGTCCTAACCAATGATCTCTCACTCCCTCACAATAATCTCTCTCTCAAAGTGCTCAAATAATTAAATAATCTTTGTTAATAACTTCTCTTCAAAAAACCCTAGAAAATGTGTTTCTATTTATATCAACTTTAAAAATGGAAAAGATTATGAATCTGTTTCTGGCAAACTGACTACGATCGGTCGATCGATATTGTTCATCGGTAGATTGATAGCTTACACGAAATGTGCACATGACCTTATCGGTCGACTAATACTGTTCACAGCCGACCGAACAGAAACTTTTCACAATTCCAAGGGCTTTCATCGGTTGATTGGCACTATTCATCGATCGACCGGTAACACTGTAGCACCAAGTTATTGTTCATCCAAAAAAAATCAAAAGATTTTCAACAAATACTTGTATAATTATTGTGCTGAAGAATCTACATCAAAATGATGATGAACACAAACTTGTGCATTCTTGATCAATCGAAAAAGGAAAATATAAATGGAAGAATTCTTATAATTATCATCAAGCTTTTGTTCATTAATTCTTTGTTTATCTTGCCATTTTGCCAAAAAATGTGAAGCAACATGTCAACTTGCATTTCAATAAGTACGCAACCGTGCAGGAATACACAATGTGCATAAAGAAATAACAGATGCTCAGATATAGGTGTTTCAAAATATAGGATAATCATTAATAATTAAGAGGAAAAAAGAACATAATGTTTTACTAATATTACATATGCTCAAATAACAGTGGATAAATAGAATTTATCTGCCATAATTTCAATCTCTGTGGGGAATGATCAGAAAGTGATTTTGTCTTTACCAAATAAAGTAACTAAAGAAGAGTAATTGCTTTCCAAGCATGTTCCCAAGATTAATACAAGCATTTTGTATTTCCTCATATATTACTTCCAAGGAAAATAGATTCATGAGTACTTCTTCAAAATCTTTTAATTAGAAGAGTTCTCATTTCTTCATAAAAATGACATAGTTCCTTAATTCTTCCATGCTTATGCAGCTTGTTGATTAGGCATTTCAAAATTCCCTAGAAGAGATCGAAGAAAATGATTAGTAGCTTCTGAAAACTTTTTCAACTTTTCAAAAACCAACAACTATAATAGTGTAGGTTATGGTTGTGAGTGGGGTCCACCTTTCCCAAGTGAAGAGTAGAAGCTGAAGCGAATATATGTACATCTTCATAACGTGAAGATAGATGAGCTGGGAAAATGCGTGAACGATGAAGGCACTGTTAGACCCTAGAGGGGGGGGGGTGATTAGGGTCTTATGCTAATCTAATCCGATTAAATGCCAATTAAAACTTATTAATAAGTTATCCTAGCAAATATGAAATACCACAAGATGTATAAGCTAGGATAAGCAATGCAAACAAAGAGATATATCCTATATGATGAATATGTATATATGCAAGGATATATAAACAACACAAGGGTAAAATAAACAATCTACACAAGTGATAGGGTAATATGATGAGCAATACACAAAGGCGATATAAGATATGAAAACAAGAATAAGAACGCCAATGCAATCATAAACAAACAATATGATTACGGAGTTCGGTCCCCACGACCTACGTCTCCGCTCCTCACCTCGAGGAGATCTCCACTATCATAACCGGGTTTTCTACGTTCATCCGAACAACGTTTACACCTCACAATACAATCACTATGCAATCACACCTTACACACTAAGTGTTGGTCCTAGCCCGTGTCCTCCTCCTCAAGTGCTCGGTTACAACCTCTCCCTAGGCACGTCAACCGACGCCACTCCTCTTGGATTCGACCCCGTCTCTCACCACACACTTCTCTCGGTGTACAAGTGTATTACAAGTGAATCCTCACAATTAGGCTCAATACAAAGTGTTTGTTCTCTACAATGAATGAGAACGAATTATAAGCTCACTCTCTAAGTTACACAATCCTCACAACCCAAATTATACAATGTATGAAAATACAATAAGCTCAATGGTTGTGTGTGTAAATAAAGAGTATCAATAAAACAATTAAACTTAATATAGAAATCTAGCTTATGGAAATTAAGATCAAAATAATAAATAGCTAGAATTGAGTTTAAGGAAAACTTCTCTATAGATCAAGAGTGAGAGAGAGATGAGTTGAATGCCCAAACACCAAAGGATGATCTCCTCTTTGCTCTTGTGAAATTTGCTTCACAAACTAAACTCAAACAAACTCTTAAACTCTTTTAAACAAAACTTAAACCCTTGATTAAAAATTTTCTTAAACTTTTTTTAAAACTCTCTTGGATGATCTTGAAAGAAAACAGCAAAGGGGTATTTATACCTTCTAAAAACTCAGCCAAAAACCCCAAAACAAATGACAGAAAAGTCCCCAGAAGACAGCTCAGAAAAATAGCCGTTAGTGTCTAACGGATCTATTGGCGGTCGACCGACAGAACGTTCGGTCGACCGAAAGAAAGAATTCGGTCGACCGACGCTAAAAAATGTAAAACTTTGGGGAATGATTGTAGACATGATAATACACATGCTACAAAAACTGGTTTTCTAAAAAGACTTCCCAAATGAGAAATATCATCATTTTACAAAATAGTCCAAAACATGAAAATGTAAACACATGAGTTTGATGTTTTGACCTAAACCAACTTTTAAAAACTTTACAAAATGATTTTATAGACTTAGTAAAACATGTATGAACTGATATTGAAGTCTATAAACTAATAATATAATATTTTCACAAAATTACATATTCTATGCAATAAGTACTAAAACACAATAGAGTATGTAATATCATAAAAACCAAAACACACGTATGTATATATATATAACTATATATATGCATAGAAACCAAAACTTATGTATATATATATAACTATATATATACAAAGAAACCAATAAATGTGTGTGTGTAGATAATTGAGCTTAGAGTACTTAACACACATAATATAAATCCTAAACTAAATTACCCAAGCTAGATCTTGATCTTCAATAAGCTCTTCTAGGTAATCTCGCGGATGAAGCTTTAACTTGGATCTTGAACTTTGAATAGCAAGGCTTCACCGACATTCCGCCAACCTCATTTGGATATGATCGTTGAAGCTCTATTCCATCCATCCTCCAACTACGTTGTTTGTCTATAATAAATAAGAAAACACAAATACTAGACAAACAACATTAGTGGTAAATTGTTTGTTAAACATCATCAAAACAAGAAGGCCAACAGGCACGTCACGTGAACATTTGTTGATCGCAACAAATCCAACGAATTTGTGGAAAGCACGTGAAGGGCTGGGCCTTGGACTGCGCGTGTGCAGATTAGTTTCTTTTTCCCTGGATGTGGTGATGGCCCACCCGAGTCAAAGAGCCTTATAAGTACTCTCCCTAGGGTTTCAAGAAAACTAGTGCAAGATTGAGAGGGGGAAGAAAAGTGGCTGCAGCGGTACAAGGAACAGTGCGAAGTTGAGGCCGAAAGGAGTTTATTTTTCTGATTTTTGGCGACTACAGCGGCTAAAGAGCAGAAGTCAGAGGGTGAAAAGAGAACTTTTGGGCGGCGTGCAAGCAAAACAGAGGGAGAAAAAACATATTGCTTTTTGGCTGTTTTGAAGAGAAGTTTTGTGCAGCGTCTTTTAGGTTTTAGCATCCCCTTTTGTGAGAGGTTGAGAGATTGTGTGAGGGTTTACATTGTGTGATTGTAAACCCTAATTGTATTCACTCCCTCTAATAGTAGACCCCCCCCCCCCTCATTGCCCCGTGGACGTAGGCAGTTTGCCGAATTATATAAAATTAGTTTGTTTGTGTTTGTGGCCATTATAATAGTTTTTAGGATCCCTCGACAAGTCATTCCTAGAACTGATAGAGGAAGAGCCGATATCTCACTTTGTTAAGATATTCGCTTCAGATTCTTGTTTCCTTGGTGAGACATGAAATCTTATCGATCTTTCTCTCTTATTGTGCACCAGAAACTCTGCTGAAATTTCTGCTACGCACAATAAGTGGTATCAGAGCCCAGGTTCTAGATCTAGGGTTTTGTCTTGGTTGGAGAAGTAGATCAATTTGGAGGCTCGTCTAGGACTTCGTTTGGTAATAAAGGTGGGATCTTTTGGTAAAGACTCTATCTTTTCAGTTTTGGATCTATTCTTCATTCGTTGGTGCATTGAGAAAGATGTCAGGGAAAGAAGGTGCTTCGGGTGTCGAGGATGGTGCTTCTGGCATGAAGACCATTCAGAGTTTGAATATCCACTCTATGAAGATAGATGTAGAGAAGTTTAATAGCACAAACAATTTTGGATTATGGAGATGCGAGGTTTTGGATGCGCTGAACGCGCAGGATTTGGAAGATACCTTGGAGTTAGATGGCAAGCCAAATGACATTGAAGAGAATGTTTGGAAGAAGATGAATCGAACGGCGTGTGGTGTGATTAGGTCTTGTTTGACTCAAGATCTAAAATATGATGTGATGAATGAGACTTCTGCAAAGAAGATTTGGGAGATTCTCGAAAGTAAGTATCTGACAAAGAGTGTTGAGAACCGCTTGCATTTGAAGGGGAGACTTTACCGTTTCCAGTTGAAGAAGGGAACCTCAATTAGAGATCACATGAACACCTACACAAAGCTTCTTGCAGATTTGACGAATGTGGATGTTATGATTGAAGATGAGGACAAGGCGTTGTTGTTGTTGAGTTCCTTACCTGACGAGGAATATGAGACCTTCGTCCTTACTCTGATTAATAGGAAGACATCTCTTTCGTATAGTGAGGTCACTGGTGCACTGGTGAATTATCAGTTTCGAAAGAAGGATAAGGAGACTTTGATTGAGCCGATAGCAGAGGCGTTAGCCGCAAGAGGGAAGAATCCAAACCGGAAGAATTAGAAGTCACAGTCTAGAGTAGGGCATCCTATAATTGAAAAAGATCAGTGTGCTTGGTGTAAGGAGACTGGTCATTAGAAGAAAGACTGCCCAAAGCTCGACGAATGGATGAAGAATAAGCAGAAGGGAAAAGGGAAGCAACCATCATCAGAAGCAAACATCGTTATATCGGATGGTAATAATTCCGACTCTTCTATTTATTCGCTTTCTATTAGTCCTACAGATAGCTATTTGGAGGAATCTGAATGGATATTAGATAGTGGTGCGATCTATCATGTGTGCCCTAGAAGGGAATGGTTCTCCAGTTTTGAGAAGCTGGATAGTAGTGTGGTGTACATGGCTGATAACCGTGCATGCCAGATCCTTGGGATAGGAAGAATTCGCATAAAGATATGTAACGGGACTGTTAGGAAGTTAAATGATGTGAGATATGTTCCTTCTTTGAGAAAGAACTTGATCTCAATTAGAGCTTTGGTTGGAGAGGGTCTGAATGTTTGAATTGAGGACATGACTCTCAAGATTGTGGAAGACTCTCGGATTGTGATGAAGGGAGTCAGGAGGAATAACCTGTATTACTTGACTGGAGGTATAGTGGCAGGTAGAGAACTAGCAACTTCTATTGATTCGACTAGACTATGACATTTGGGGCTTGGCCATTCCAGTATTAATTCCTCGCATAGATTAAAAGAGGGTACGAAGACCTATAGTTTGAAGTCCAGTGAATATGTTGATGTGAGCAAGAAGACCGAGGTGAAGTTTGGCACCTCTATTCACCGTGCTAAGGGTCGTTCTGGAGGAGTTCACGTGGATGTTTGGGGGCCTTCCAAGGGGGCATCATTGGGAGGTAATAGGCATTTGGTTTCCTTTATTGATGGCTGTTCTAGGCGTGTTTGGGTTGTAACCAAATCCCCATTGAAGAAAGTCCTAGTAGTCTCTAACAGATTGAAGAAGTGTGAGATAGACAGAAAGGTGAAGGTACTCCATTCTGGTTTTGGTAGGAGGTACAAGATGGACCTGTTTCTATATTAGAACCGAGCTCACGGCATTTTGAGACACTTCATTGGAAAGGAAATCTTGGGATAACTAGATAGGATGGTAAATTTGGAGAATCGTGCCTTGCTGGAGGAGGATCGGTGTTTGTTATCAAGCAATGGTCTGTAGAAAAGTTTCTAGACTGAGGCTTTGACATATTCGAGCCATCTTATTAAAGAGTTGTCAACTACTGTGATAGGAGGTAAAACTCAATTGGGTATTTGGCCTGGTAGTGTCACTTCGGTTGAGGCTTCGATGAGGGAGCTATTTGACTCTCAGCAGGTGGAGAGTTTTAGACAGACCTTAGATGTATCACAGCAGGTGGAGAGTGATGCTACTCTACATTGGGTGAAGATTACTCCAGATCATACTGCATTGTTTAGGATTCCAGCTAAGGTAACACAGCTTAGGGATCATTTGGATTTGGGTGCAGATGATGAGTTGAGATTTGATTCGAGTGCAGCTGGCAGACATGGTTTGGATATGGCCATTGGTTCACCTCAGGTGGAGGTGTTTGAGGCCATTGAAGGTGCTATCAGCCGCAGAGTTGATGATGTTGGAGAAGGGTTACGAACTCTTCTAGTGGATTGAGGCCTTTGGAGGCCATTTGGTGAACTACGTTCGGCTTGATTCCTTGGGCAAAAGGATACGTAGGCAGTCTTTATGATGCAGTCGGTTTGCATTTTGATGGGGGTGAGATCGATTTGGTGAGTTGATACCAACATTTGGAGAGTGTTCGCATTCTCATTTGGGTCTCGACTTATTGTGGATTGAGTCCGTTGTCGTGAATTGTTTTCACTTCGTCCTGGACGCAACAAGTGAGATATTTGTTTGGTTGGTGTCGGCTTAGTTTTGGGAAAATTTATCCGAGGTGGAGAATTATGAGTAGGGTCCACCTTTCCCAAGTGAAGAGTAGAAGCAGAAGCGAATATATGTACATCTTCATCATGTGAAGATAGATGAGCTAGGAAAACGCGTGAATGATGAAGGCACGCCACGTGAACATTTGTTGATCGCAACAAATCCAGCGAATTTGTGGAAAGCACGTGAAGGGCTGGGTCTTGGACTGCGTGTGTGCAGATTAGTTTCTTTTTCCCTGGATGTGGTGATGGCCCACCCAAGTCAGAGAGCCTTATAAGTACTCTCCCTAGGGTTTCGTGAAAACTAGTGCAAGATTGAGAGGGGGAAGAAAAGTGGCTGCAGCGGTACAAGGAATAGTGCGAAGTTGAGGCCGAAAGGAGTTTCTTTTTCTGATTTTTGGCGGCTGCAGTGGCTAAAGAGCAGAAGTCAGAGGGTGAAAAGAGAACTTTTGGGTGGCATGCAAGCAAAGCAGAGGGAGAAAAAGCAGATTGCTTTTTGGCTGTTTTGAAGAGAAGTTTTGTGCAGCGTCTTTTAGGTTTTAGCATCCCCTTTTGTGAGAGGTTGAGAGATTGTGTGAGGGTTTAGATTGTGTGATTGTAAACCCTAATTGTATTCACTCCCTCTAATAGTAGATCCCCCCTCCTTGACCCGTGGACGTAGGCAGTTTGCCGAATCACGTAAAATTGATTTGTTTGTATTTGTGGTCATTGTAATAGTTTTTAGGATCCCTCGACAAGTCAGTCCTAAAACTGATGAGAGGAAGAGCCGATATCTCACTTTGTTGAGATATTCGCTTCAGATTCTTATTTTCTTGATGAGACATGAATTCTTATCGATCTTTCTCTCTTATTGTGTACCAGAAACTCTGCCGAAATTTTCGCTGCGCACAACAATGGTTTCAGAACCAATCTTCTAAAAATTCTATCCTATAAAATAAATGCTGAGATTCATCTATCTCTTTATTTTGTTGGCAACAACGAATCAAAGTGTTGTAGGTAACAATGGTGGCAACAAATCTTCTACAGTTAAGTATACATTTTGCTTTTTGAAGCTTCCTACTCTTACAGAGGCTATTAATCACAATATTAAAAGTCCTAGTATTCAGCGTTATACACTTCTTCAACATGTTAGTAAAGGTATTGAGAACCTGCAACCAGCTAGCAATCTCCAAAAGCTTAACCATTAGAGTGTCGAAGCTTATTACACCAACACATAACTTCTATTACTAGGAACGTTCAAGTAACGACTGAAGATGTGGTTGCTACACAAACACATGTAGGATCACATGACTAATTTCTCTTCTCATGATTATCGGTGATGAACTACTATAATATGGAACGACGTTACAGATGCATTCATAGCGAAGGTGGACAGGCAGAAGCCTAAGCGAAGGTCTGACAAGATATTTTTGACTTGCAACAAAGAATGAATTGTATCTGTCATGCCTTGTGTTCTAAATAGGAAAATGATAGGGGCACACCCCCAACCACATCCCAAACCACACCTCCTCTCTCATATGCTATAGTGCACCGGGCCCCACATGAGATTTTAAAATTTTAAAATCCCATGTGGAGCCCGGTACACTGTAGCATATGAGAGAGGGGGTGTGGTTTGGGATATGGTTGGGGGGGGGCCCCTAGTGCCACCCTTCTAAATACTCATACAAGCATGCGACTCGGCCGTAAGTACATACACAACAACCTATTCAGGCTGGTCCTCATGCACATACCTAAGCTTCTGACTAGGAAATCCACTGTACCGCAAGGACAAAATAGTAGATATATAGCCAATATGGTCAAGTCATAGTCAAACTATTGCTAAACAGGGTAAATCAAGTCTAAAACATGATAGGATGGGCTCTGAGCCAATGTACACATACAAAATAGTAAAATCATTAAATAAAAACCCTCTAAAATCTCCAAGGGTAAAATTGTCCATAGCACACATAATCTGATCTGTAAGTTAATCATCATAGCTTGGAGAAAAAAGGGAAGAAAATAAATTCAAGAATCATCAGGCAAGCGACCCGTAGCAATCACCTAGCAAGAAAAGACACAAAGGTGTCAGAGAAGAGGATGTATCCGAAAGGATATACTCACAGATATCAGATACATATAGGAGAAAGAAATATAGGCCAAACAGTGAAAGAGGTATGCACATGCCCAACATGACATAAAACAACATAAGACTACTACTACGATAGTAAAATCCGTCAAAAATGAAAATAAATTAAATAAACAATTAATTATGCAAATACTAGGGGTCTTTACTATTATTAGAACTAAACATGCATAACTTTGTATCAGAACCTCGAATGAATAGAATCCATGTTGTGATAACTTTCTCGATCCACTCTCAGTTTTCAACACTATATTCATGTAATCTATGAGCCTTTTGTGGGTTCTCCCAATCTATAGTATCGACACACCTTATAGAAAACAGGGCCACCGAAAATCAAACGCACTTATGTAAGGTACATAGCTCCAAAGACTCAGTCTCTCTCCTCTCCCTCCTCCAAATGAGACCCATCAAATTACCTTTTTTTAGTTTGTTGTACATGAAATCTTATGCACTAATCCCAAGAATCTCAGTGCATAGAAAACACCTCTTCATGGCATCTGATACTCGTATCAGGTGAGGACATCATCTGATACTCATTTGTGTCACGCCCCGCTTCCCGAAATACGATGGAATCGGGACGTGAACAAGCCCGTGACGTATTAGATTTATGAGAATTAATAAAAGACCATTTTTTCTCAACCTAATACGCTAAGCGTCAAACAATATAAAATGCGAAGTCACAAGTTCCCGATCACAATTAGCAAGAATATAATAAATAACTTAGAATAAAATAATATATATCATAATGAAATATCATCACAGACATAATATTTGGGTCAACATGCCCTTATATAGACTATCCAACTAAAATACTAAAGGAATATGAAATACATCAATCAAGAGGGAATGGAAAGTGCTACAAAACAAACTGAAAGGAATAATTAAGCTTCGGCTTCTTCTTCTGCTCGGTCTACAAAGCACTCCTACTGAACTACTATGACTCTGGCATGTCTCCAAACTGGACCTATTCATCCTCTAAATTTGACGAACACCAGAGAAAACATGTGTACGTCAGCATGCATGGCACACAACAAGATCCCACAAAAGAAAAATAGAACGGTCAAATGACCAATGCGATAACCGATGCAACAGAAATCGTAAAGAAACGTGCAACTGGAAATCTAATAGAATCAACATGCAATCCACTACTAAATCATGATAATCATAAGGCCAACAACATACAATAACAGAGTCGAGTACTAGCCATCCTAAAATAGATCACAGGTCCATATCTCACATATAGTCAATGTTCATATTCTCGGATAAATGACTATTCGCATATTCCCTACGTGCATCCAATACCGCTACACAAATTCGGTCAGAGGACTACACACAATCTATTTTTAGCTTGGTCCAGACTCAAACTAAACTCGGGTGAATATCAAACTCACGGGCCAAAGTGACTACACAAACTTCATTTTGACCTAACAAAGCAACCCCAGTGCTACACAAACTCACTGGTGCGAGCCTGGAAGATACATCAACAGCCACATCCGATCACATGAACCAAGACTTTCTCATCCCAACTCTTCTCGCTTTTCTAAGTCAACAATCATAACATGAACTAGATCTCTGGTCCACACCCACACACACACACACACACACACACACACACACACACACACACACACGTGTCACTAAGTCTTGTTTATGACGCACAAAGCCACTAAGTCATGAACTACTAAGGGTTCTCAAACACAATAAGAAATAATAAATGAAACAACCAATCATGTACAACGGTATCATAACATACCACGTAATTAAAATAAGAATCATGGAATCGACGATTGTTTTGCACATAAAATATCGCGGTCAATAACCATCCATCACACGTTCATAAACTAAATTCATTCAAAAATAAATAATTCTTTTGCAAAATAAATTCCTTTCAAATTATCTCTCACCATAATTATTCTAAAAATAATCTCTTAAAATAATAAATTCATAAATTCAAAATAATTTTTTATAAGATAAATTCTTATTAATTCAAAATAGTCTATTTTTCCAAAATAAATTCTTTTAAAAATATTTATCATTCTAAAATAATTTCCTTCCACAAAATAAATTCAAAAAAATTATAATTATTATAAAATAACCCCGTTGTTAAAATATATTCTTTAATCTATTATAATTATTCTAAAAATACCATCTATCACAAAATTACAATTTATTTAATCACAAATTAAAATAAGCATATAATTTATAATTTCATCAATAAGCCCACGCAGATAATTATTAACAGATCTAAAATTATAGATAATACATAATAAATACAACATGTTGGAGGATGGATGTGGAATCGAGCATTCACGATCATATCCAATGAAGATTGGCGGAATTGTGATATGAAGCATTGCAATTCAAGTTGAAGATCCAATGTCAAGCTTCATCCATGTTACCAAGATCGAGCGTCATGAAGATCATTGCTTGGTATATTTAGTATAGGTTTATATTATGTGTGTTTGATACTCTAAGCTCAATTATACACACATACACATTTTTGGTTTATATATATATACATATATATATACAAGTTTTATATACAAGTTTTGGTTTTATAGTTTTCAAGTTTATATATATGAAACAAATAAATATAATTGTAAAATACTAACTTGTTTTATGTTTATATGCTTATATATGATGTCATCAATATCAAGTTTATATAGTTCAATGAAATCATGTTTATTGTTTTGAAAGTTTGCAAAACATGCATTATCAAGTTTATATAGTTCAATGAAATCATGTTTATTGTTTTGAAAGTTTGCAAAACATGCATTTTTGTAAAAATATTGAGTTATTTGTTTATACATGCATTTTTGTAAAAATATTGAGTTATTTGTTTATGGACTTAACAATCATTATATACATCTTTTATTAAGTCTATAAAATTAATTTGTAAAGTTTCAAAACATAGTTTAGATAAAAATATCAAAAACAAGTGTTGTTTATTTTCATGTTTTGGACATATTTGCAAAATGATGATATTTTACAAGTGGGAGATACTTAACAATCAATATTGAGTTATTTTCATGGTTTATGTTCATTTTCATGTTTACAATCATTTCCCAAAGTTTTATATTTTTCTGAATTTATTTGCTATTTTTTAAAGTGGTTTGAAATTCAGTTTTACTATTCATAATAGGCTAATAACACATTATCAGTCGACTGATACATGTGTTCAGTCGATAAATATGGAATAACAAAAAGTTTCTATTTTGTTTTAGTCAACTGACCAGTCGACTGATGAGGTCATCAGTCGACTAACCATGCTCATCAGTCGACTGATGAGGTGTTGCTGGCCTGTAACGGTCAGCTCATCCGTCGACTGATCAGTCGACCGACGGCATAATGGTTAGTTTTTTCAGATTTTCATATTGCCATTATTTTGTCTTTTTGCTGGAATTTCTTGGGTTTTTGGGATTTGTTTCTTGATCATATATATACCCCTTGACCTCTAACATTCTGAGGTAATCAAGAAAGTTTTTAAACAAGTTTTAAAAGGGTGCTTAAGTTTTTGTTTAAGTTTGTTTTAAGAGTTTGTTTGTGAAGAAACTTTCATAAAAGCTTAGGGAGATCATCTATTGGTGTTTGAGCATTCAACTCTTCTCCTTCTCTCTCTTGTTATCAATAGAGAAGTTTTTCCAAACTCTTATCTAGCTATTTATTTGTTCGGTTTTCATTTCCTTAAAGCTAGATTTATTTGAGTTTACTTTGTTTTATTAAATCTCATTGTTACACACACCCACTTGAGCTTTTAGTATTTTCATATATAGTATAATTAAGGTTGTGAGAGATTGTAACTTTGAGTTGTGCTTAATTGAGTTCTCACCTTTTTTAGAGAACACTTATTTATTGTTGAGCATTAATTGTGAGGATTCACTTTGTATTGCACAAATACACCAAAAGAAGTGTAGAGGTGAGAGACCTGGTCAGTCCCAAGAGGAGTGGGGTAGGTGGTAATTCTTAGAGATAGGTTGTAATTCCTAACACTTGAGGGAGATACGTGAGAGGCTAACACTTGAGGTGGTAGTTTGTGTAGTTACATTGTGAGACTGTGAACGTTGATCGGTGAGCGTTGAAAACCAATATTGTGTGGTGTAAACATTATTCGGGTGTGCGTAGAAAACTTAGTTGTGATAGTGGAGATCTCCTCGAGGTGAGGAGCAGAGACGTAGATCGTGGGGACCGAACTCCGTGAACTTATTGTTTGTTTGTGATTGTATTGGCATACTTATTTTTATGTTCATATCTTATACCGCCTTTGTATATTGCTTGTTGTTTATATTACTCACTATCTAGTTTAGATTGTTTACCCTTGTATTACTTGTATATCCTTGCACATATATTTGTAATATATCATTCTTGCTAGGATATATTTGTTAATAAGTTTTAATTTGACATAAATCAGATTATATTAGCATAAACCCTATTCACCCCCCTATAGGGTTATTTCCTAGTGGCATTAGGGTGCTTTCAGGTTGAGCCCTCAAGACTCCACACTCAGCCCACTATATCAGCTAACAACTTGTGTAACCGACTAAAAAGGCGGTGCTTGTCGATCTTTAGCTAAACGACTAGAGAGGTAGTATATCCTCAAATCACCCACTGACAACTAGTCACTATCACATTAAATGATCTGACAAAGTCATCATGGCTCATCAGCCCCCAAAAGTCTTTGCACTAACCATCTGGATAAACATCTTCGCCAGCGGTCGACACCTGTCATCACATAGGTGTCTCATGCTATCCACAGCTGACACTTATCAGCTGTCTGCCAATTCAGGTGTCTACCTGGACTCGATATCCTTGCACATATATTTGTAATATATCATTCTTGCTAGGATATATTTGTTAATAAGTTTTAATTTGACATAAATCAGATTATATTAGCATAAACCCTATTCACCCCCCTATAGGGTTATTTCCTAGTGGCATTAGGGTGCTTTCAGGTTGAGCCCTCAAGACTCCACACTCAGCCCACTATATCAGCTAACAACTTGTGTAACCGACTAAAAAGGCGGTGCTTGTCGATCTTTAGCTAAACGACTAGAGAGGTAGTATATCCTCAAATCACCCACTGACAACTAGTCACTATCACATTAAATGATCTGACAAAGTCATCATGGCTCATCAGCCCCCAAAAGTCTTTGCACTAACCATCTGGATAAACATCTTCGCCAGCGGTCGACACCTGTCATCACATAGGTGTCTCATGCTATCCACAGCTGACACTTATCAGCTGTCTGCCAATTCAGGTGTCTACCTGGACTCGGCCACAGTTACATATTTACCCCTCTTAGCTAGATATAAATATGCGCTCATCATCTACCGATCAAGGACAGATGCTCAAGGCCCTAAGGGGGCCACATGTATGCAACTTCTGCATAATTAGAACTATCTTTAGTTCATTGATATCTTCTCCACTCAAGCTCAAATACTGACTTGACCGTCAGAGGAACGACTGGAGAACCCAACTCTGGTCCCCTCACGAGTGTTACTATGCACCTGTCTTATGTAGATAGGGACCGGTCTTCAAGAGAGATGAGGGAATCCACATCACAAGCTCCCTCGCTTAACTCCGGATTACCCAAACTAATCTCATCCATGTTTGATTGCTGACATCAACACTGGTAATATCCAGATCAGGAACGAATCATAGTAAATATAAGTCTCTCTCTTGTGCACGAGTGAGCCTAGACACAAGTGAGCCTAGAATCATGATCAAACATAACATGCTCCAAAATTCATAATCGTAGGAATCATCCTTTATGTATAGCAAGATTATGGCAAACATCCTAGATCTTGTAAGTTGATAATAAAAACTAAAATAACACATTCCTAGCATCATAAACTACGCGGCTAAATATAGTAAACATGCATAAAATGTTTAGAACTAAAAATCATAGGTTTATTGTAGACTAGTTTTCAGGTATTTCCGAAAAACCTCCAAAATTACCCAGTTTACAAGTTTATCAATCGACGGGATATTATCCGGCACCATCAACGGGACATGACACAAAATGTCATGTAATCAAAGGTAGACAATCATTGGTCTATCGGCTATCTGCCCTTGAAGACTAGGTCAAACCCATTTGAATATTTATTCACAAAAACAGACTCACTTTAGATTTATTTACAAAAATAGATCCAGTTTTAGCCACACCAGCTTTGTTGGGTGAAACTGAGTAGATTTAAAAAGTATAAATAATAATAATAAACTTTACTAGCTAAGAACCACAACTGTTTAGAATTTAGTTTAAAAATAGCCATGGTTACCAACCAAGGCTATTTTTAATTAAGCGGGTTTGTCAACCCCAACTAATTAGTAAACTGTATATTTTTTAAATCGACTTAGTTTCAAGCAACGGTGCTGGCGTGGCTGAAACTGGATCTATCTTGAAAACCCAAAATGGGCGCTAAGTTGGGGAAGTAGTGAATTGAGGGGTGTTTTCTACAAATTCATCCCCCGGACGGTCCTCCAACTCCAGTCCGCACTCGTCACTATACAGAAATCCCGAAACCTAGCGGCCGCAAACTCCGCCATGGAACTTGGCTCTGCAAGAACGACTCTTCTCCGCTCTCTCCAAGCAAGCAAACGTACACACGTGTCCTCGATCTTTTTCCCTCTCCAAAGATGTCATCTTTCTAAATTCTCAGTCTCATTTTCCTTCTCTCAGTTCTCTGCAGATGGACGGCGCCGGCCTTATTCTCTACGGACATCGTCGGCGACAAGCCCATTCTCGTGAGCTTCCGCTATTTCTTATATTAAAATAAAAAAAATTCAATCTTTCCCTTTTTTTTTATGTTCTTTTTAATTAATTTCTTCTCAGGTTCGAGATTATATTCGATGGGCGTTGTATGATCCCAATCACGGGTACTTCTCGAAGCTGTCGGGGCCTGTGGGATTGCTTGAGAAGAGCATCCGGTTTAATCAGCTCCAAGGTATATCCAAACTCAAAAATTTCACAGTGAAATTTTTATGCTTTTATTGTAATCTAAGCACGACTCATTTTTATTTTTATTTTTATTTTTAGCTCCTGTATTGTTCTTAACTAGCATTTGCTAACTTAGGTAGGACTGCATACTTGAAGTACTTGGATAATCTCTACAAGCAGCATGATATTGCCTGGTTTACTCCTGTGGAGCTTTTCAAGGTGAAATCCCTCTTCAGTTGTTAAGATTTTAGCTGTTTACGATCTTCTAGCCTTTGTTCTTAGAACCAAGTTTTGAACTGCCGGTTATAACTGAGGTGTTTGATGCTTGTTTCGGATAATTTTTGTGGTTTATCTGTTGGGAGAGTTCTTTTTAGAATATTCTACGATAGTTATTAGGTGAGCTGAGCGAAGCTGACAAGTAATAAATTGGATTCATATTTTTACCTGTAATTTCTTTCAAAATAGTACTTGCAAATAGGAAGGTGAAGATTTATCATTTTAACTAGACAACAAAATTTTTACAGGGCTATATATAGGTGTAACTTCTATCACTAGTCAAACCCTATTTATATTAGAAAACACATTAGAAATTATTTATATCTAAATCGAGATATATAAAATTTATTTATCAAAGTTCAGCAATCAGTTTAGTATCTTTTATGTGGTTCTTAGAAATCAATATCAACAAGTATCCTATTTCTCAATCAGAACAAAGAAACTAGTAGTCAAATGTTTCTCTTTAAATACCGAACATGATAACAAATTAACTGTCACGACCCTAATGTTTCACGTCCCTAAATTGGGGTGACCTCGAGGTCCGGAAATTGGGGTCATGACATTAAAAATCATCTAACTATTTAATGAGATCCAACGGATTTTTATCCCAACAATCTCCACAAAACTTTACAATTGAACTTCTTTCCTGTGGGAGTTGAGCTGATTGTGAGCCAATTGCTGGATTGACCATAACTTCCTATATCTGTAGCCTACTGTATCACGGTCGCTAACTTGGACTGCAACTGTGGAGTTATTATTAAAAGTAATCCAGTCATGATTGTCTTAGTTATCTCATCTCAATGGTCAAAATGTAGATATTAGTTGAAATATTGGCTACTCTCGACTTTTGTTAGTCAATAACCATACCTTATTAAGAGATGGTGATTGGTGAGGTAACACGTGTAATGGTCAAAGGTGAATGAGATGGGCCTTCATGCTTCCCATGGCAATCATGGTAGATGCACATTATTATAATTCCTCATTTCCTCCTAAGAGAACATTGGTCTTTTTACATGGCTGATCGTATATTTGCCCTTGTTCATTTTAATTTGTTTACATGGGGATTTTCCGATCC
>NC_033797.1:66795153-66820961 GCF_001876935.1 Asparagus officinalis | reverse complement strand
TTGTTCTTGCAGCCTTGGTATGCACATGGTATAGCAGAAGCAATACTGCGAACAGCTAACCTCTCTGTCCCATTAAAGGTAATGTTTCCTTTCTCAACTTTGTTCAATTTCTTCTATGTTTATCTTTGTTCCTTCTGATATGAAGATTTTATTCAACTGAAACATGAAATATGTTGGGTTCTCCAAGAAAACAGTGATTCTAAAAGGTTAATTGCGCAAAAACATAGATTTGATAACATATCCAATATCAAGTAAAAGCTAAGAAATAAACTAGTCAATGTAACTCCAAACCTGGAGTCTGGAGCTCATTTATTGTATTGTCTTTGGATCTGTCCGAAATCGCGATGCAGTCTGACTTTAATTTATACTAAATTTTATGTCAGTTTTATCCAATTATACTCTTGGTTTACCTCATTTAGTATGCTAATCACGATATCATCATTGTCATCACCTTTCAATCTGGTGCCACAACTTCAATTGAGAAGGATCACATGATATCTGGCAAAAGTTTACTTTCAGCTATCATCCTGATATCAACTCTTTCAATAGGCGCCGATTTCTTGCACATGAAAATCATGGACAAAAATTTGACTTGCAATATGACCTACTTGACGTGCCAGTTAAGGATCTGGGATAATTGAGATATTTCATGGAATGGAGTTGAACAGCCTGGATATTTTATTTCTTTATCTCAGGGATATATGCTCTTGATTTATTGAGCGAGACAAGTATGTTGGGATGCAAGCCAGTTGATACACCTACTGAGGCTAATAGAAAGTTGGTAGCAAATAGTCGAGAGTTGCTTGATCTTCTCATTTGATATCACAGGTTGGTTGGTAAATTGAATTATCTTATGTCATGAGACCTGATGTTTCATGTGCAATTAATGTAGTGTGTCAATTTCTTCATACTCCACGCACTAGTTATAAGCAGTGTTGTAAATAGCGGCCAATAGCGGGGCTATAGCGGCGCGAATAGCGGTCGCGGCCCTTCAGCGCTACGCATAGGGGTTTCGCGGCTGGCTTAAGCGGGAAAATCCGCTATTCATTTGAATAGCACGTAAAAGCGGATTTTAGCGGGTTAAAAGCGGGTTTTCACGGTTAAAAGCGGATTTTCGCGGTTAAAAGCGGCTAAACCCGCTATCACACATATTATGATGCTATATTTCTTGAATTTCTTCATAGTTTCATTCATACAACAAGCCTACTAATTGTTATTTACTGATAATACAAGAAATTTACAACTAATTGAATTTTTAGATTTTTTTTATGAATTTTCTTATTATTTAGGATATTTAAATATATTTAAATTTAACCGCTATTTGACTGTGCGCTATTTGCCGCGATTTTGCTGCAATAGCCCGATATAGCCTTAGCGGTACCTCGTCGCGACGCGCCGCGATCCGCTATCAGCAACCTTGGTTATAAGAATTTTCGTAATCCATATTTGAATTTTGAAGAAATCTTGAATGTGCTCAAGACAGGGATTGTTGTCTCAGAATCATAGATTATGAATGTTGAAGGTTTTACATATGTAGATTTGGTTAATTCACCACATGATAGGAGATTAACCATTGGTATTGTCTTTTATGGAGCTAATTTGATATTTCCGGATTTGGAAAAGTAAGAAGCAGAATGTTGTGGCTAGATCCTGTGTAGAACCTAAATTCAGGATAACAGATACTAGTGAGTTACTCTGGTTGAAGTATTATCAAGCTGTGATCCATACTGTAAAAAATCCAATCTTAATGGCACATTGATTGCCATCTTGTTTAATATAAAGTTTGGAGAAAGTCGTGAAGATAGTGCGTGTGCGTTCATTGATAATCTTGCTGATTTATTTGCTAAGTCACTGGGGGAGTTCAAGAGTGAAATACATTTCTTTAGCAGGATGAGAGTATATGATACTTATAGGTCAGCTTGACTAAGAATCTTAAGAGGGCTGTTTTTGTAATTGTGTATAATTTGAGATGCTATACTTAAAGAGAGAGGGTATTGGAGCTCTTTATGGTTTTGGATCGTTCGATCACCATATACTACTATATTCTATTTATCTTGTATAACTCTTATGCTGGCTGTAAGTAGCTGAATATGTGTGAAAAATGATTCAACATTTAAGCATTTGTTTTGGTGGTTGGAAACCTAAGAAACTGCCTATCCACGTCTTTCCTTATTCCCATATTATTTTCTGACACTTGCTGCATTACCCATTTTCTATGCTTTAACAAGAAAGTGAAGAAACTGAGGAATAGATTTATGTGGCTGTTAAGTTGATCCATTGTGCGCACAAATGACACTTGCAGCTTTTTCTTAACTTGTTTGGTGAAAAACAACAATTCAGTTTGGTTGTTACCTGCCTATTAAAACAGTATTCACCCAAATTGTTGTTTTGATGTTGCCTAAAACTTTATAAGCTGAGTTTTCTTACATCCCTATTATTTCAGATGACAAATGGCTATATGCTGTAGATTATCTATTTGTTATTCATTTCTCTATTATTTGTGACTGACCTATGTACTATCATTTTTTTTATTTAGATATATGAAATAGGGGGTGGTTCCGGAACCTGCGCGAAGTGTATAATGGACTACATGATGCTAAACGCGCCTCCAAAAGTATATAATAATATGACTTACACGTATGTCATATCTTTTCTTTTTCTTTTAGCTCACGTTGAAAGATGTACATGAGCATCTTTCTTTTTCTTGCCAAGTATCAGTAACTGAAGACTACAAACAGCTAAAAATAATATAAATTAGTGAAAGTAATGTTGTTGTTTGATGTAAACATGTCTGCATATTCATACTGTTATACATATACCGTGTTCTCTTAGGATTGATTCAAGTGACAAGATAGGTTACTTGATCTGCATTTATTCCTGATAATTATGAGGTGATTCACTACGTGGCCTGTTCAGGGCTGATTTTTGTTTGATATACCTATGGACAATGTTGTTGTCACCTCCTCGTTCTGGATTTTTATTTATTTATGGGGTTATGGAGATGTGCTGCCTAGTTTGATGAGCTCAACTTGCATACAAATAAGGAAGATTACCTTAACCTTCCTTTTAGGCTTCTATTATAATCTCTATATTCTCATGTGTGCTTTTCTGGTATAGTCTTTCTTTGAAGATTTTCCAATTCTTGATTTTTCTATCTTTTTGGTGCTCCATAAAGTGCGACACTTGACATTGGAGAAGGCTTAATTGATGACCATATGATGAATTATGTGTTGGGGTTAGATGGGTTAGGGTTTTTATTACTTAAGTTCTGCACTTAGATTTGCTTACATGAATTGAAATAAATGCGATCATGACACACCGACAGTGCATAATCCTCCAGAGATTCATAATGCCTCTATCGAAGCACAGTTCACAACATTTTCAAAGACTTGTGTTTGCTTGAGCACAGGTAATTGATGCTGTATATGCACTCATACTTGTTCTCCTAATCCTTTAAGCTATGAAACACCAACAAAGATATAAACATGACATGACAACATGGATAAGATAAATAGGAGCACAACCTTTGGTCCAGTACTAACGTACCACATAAAAATGCCACAAGGGCAACTATTGTCATATTGGATGTGTGTGTTCTAAATGTGTCTTACTCCCAGCTTCAAGATAGAAGAGTGAATGCTAATGCTATATGTTGACATTAGTAATATATGTAGGGGGTTATGTGTAAGTTGTGTAGGGCCTATATAAGCCCAAGAGATCTCATAATAGGGTTAGGGTTTTTATTATCAACTTGGTATCAGGAGCTGCCCCCCCCTCTCCTCTCCTAGCCGACCCCCCTTCAGCCCCCAGCCCCCTTCGTCGGCAGTCCAAGGCCCCCCCCCCACTTCGTCGGCAGCCCAGGCCCCCCTTCCCGCACCGATCCCCTCCCGACCCCGCTTCGCCTGCCCCAGCACCGATCCCCCCAGCACGATCCCTCCCCGACCCCCCCCTTCAGTTCCGACCCCCTCCCTGTTTTTTTTTGTTTTGCTGCAGACCGACCCCCCCCACTTCCTGTTTTTGCTGCCCAGCCCCTGCAGACCCAACCTCCCCAGCCCGAACCCTTCACACAACGAACCCTCACCACGCCGAACCCCTCAAACCTCCCCCCTTAGCCGCTGGCTGCCACTCGAACCCCCCGTCACCATCTAGGACTCGAGTTCATTGGTCCACTTGGTTCCCTCGATCAGTCCTCGAACTGATGCAGGAAGAGTATATATCTCACGGCGATGAGATATATCACTTTTTTGGTTCTTGTTTCCTCTGAGAAACGAGAATTTGTTGGAGATCTTACTCTTGTTGTGCAGCAGAAGTGCTGCCGAAATTTTCACTGCGCACAATAAGGGTTTGAAGAGAAAGGTGAACATGTGTTGGATCTGAAGCTTGATCGATGGAGGAGATCATCAAGAAGTTGAACCCTGCGGAGGTGTCAACTTTGATGAAGTTGATGAAGTTGTCGGCTGATGAAAGCGCGACAAGACCATCAAAGAAGTTGGAGCTTCCAACCATCGATCTGAAGCTTGATGGACCGAGTACTTATCTGAGTTGGTCACGACGGGTGAGATACACCCTTGCAGGGAGGAACCTGGAGGGGTACTTGACTAGAGAAAAGACAGAACCGGATGAGGACTCGGGAGGACGGGATGAGTAGAAGTCCACTCATATGTTGGTGTACATCTAGCTTCTCAACTCGTTGGTCCCGACGATCGCCGCCACAGTAGATGGCATTGAGAAGGTGAAGGACGTCTGGGAGAAGTTGAGGAGGACATATGATGGAGTGGGGAATAACCTGAGGGTGTTCCAGATTAAAGGAGAGATTGACGCCACAGTCCAGGGAGAGAGGACTGTACAAGAATATGCTACAGAGCTGGAGCGTCTGTGGCTGGATTATGATCATTTTCTCCCCCGGGCGAGCTGCAAGGACCCAGGATGTAAAGAGCGGGAGGCCTTTCTACAGGAGAGGATTATGGTGTTTCTTAAGGGATTGACATCAGAGTTCGCTCAGCGAATTGCATTACTGCTAGCTCAGCCGAGAATTCCCTCGCTTGAGGAGGCTGTCTCGGCTATGATCCAGGAGGAGACTCGCATTAAGCTGCAGGCAGGGACATGTGGACTTCCTGTGGTGAAGTCAGCTTTAGCAGCATCTAACAATAATGGATCCAGGGGAGAGACTCGGCAGTGCTACAACTGCGGTGAAGTGGGTCATCTAAGGCATGCTTGCACCAAACCACCCAAGGAAGGAGATTCGGGTGGACGTGGACAGTTCGGAGGGCGTGGTCGTGGCCGTGGGGGTCGACGAGGTGGAAGGGGAGCAGGCAACCGGGCGAATCTGATGATAGCAGAAGGAGGAGAAGAAGCTGAGGTGATCTTTACTGAGGAGGATCAGGCGCTCCTGGCGATACTCAGGAGAAAGCAGCAAGTAGCAGGGGATGGAGACAGGAGGAGTGGGACAGAGGAGGCATCCACATCATTCTTCGCCAGAGGCAACACTGCTACCTATGCTCATCCGACCAAAGGTACTGATGACATACATGCTCTTGCTTCCATATCTTCCGACAAATCATCAGAATGGATAGTCGACTCCGGTGCGTCTCGACATGTGACAGGTAATGCTAGTGAGTTCTCATCATATACTCACCTAGCATCGCCTGATAGTATTCAAACAGCTGATGGTACATTTCAGCCAGTGGTTGGTAAGGGTACAGTCGATTGTATAGGTTTTGTAACTCTGTCCAATGTTTTGCATGCTCCTTCCTTTCCAGTCAACCTTTTATCCATTAGTGCTATCATCCTTCAACTAAAATGTATTGTTTCTTTTGATATTCCCAAGGTGATCTTTCAGGAGAAGGGGACAGGGCGGAGACTTGGGACTGGCACATGGCATAGTGGACTGTGGTATCTGGATCGTGAAGGACTGGATTCAGCATTGGTGTCAATGATAGAGAGAGTAGAAGTAGGATCTGAGATGAGTGCTGAGAGTGTGTTGATGCTTCATCACCAGCGTTTGGGACACTCATCTTTTAATGTTTTAAGTAGGTTGTATCCATCTCTATTTGAAAAAGCAAATAAGCAGCACATTGTATGTGATGCATGTGAGCTTGGAAAACTTACTAGAAGTTCTTACGTAAGTTCTGGTCATAGGAGTTCTCGTATATTCGAACTGATACATTCAGATGTTTGGGGACCTTGTTCTACAAGTTCTATGAATGGATACAAGTATTTTGTTACTTTTATTGATTGTTTCTCCCGTGTTACTTGGTTGTACCTGATGAAAAATAAGAGTGAAGTGTTTGGTTGCTTTCAAAATTTTCATAGGTATGCTCAGACTCAATACGGCGCTGTGGTAAAGGTATTAAGATCTGATAATGGGACGGAGTATACTAACAAAACGTTTGGGGAATACTTGTCAGCTCAGGGAATACAACACCAGACTACGTGTCCATACACACCTGCTCAAAATGGAGTAGCGGAAAGAAAGAATAGACATCTTTTAGAGATTGCTAGAAGTATGATGATCTCCATGAATGTCCCAAAAACGTTATGGGGACAAGCAGTGTTGACCGCGGCAGCACTAATCAACAGAATGCCCTCGAGAGTGCTGGATTGGAGGGGGTTATGTGTAAGTTGTGTAGGGCCTATATAAGCCCAAGAGATCTCATAATAGGGTTAGGGTTTTTATTATATATTCCCAAGGGTAGCCTTAAGGTTCAGCTAGGCGTTGATAGCAGTGGAGAGCACATACCCAACACATTTGCAGGCACCCCAAGGCAAGCGCTTATTACGATGCTTCTATATGTATTATAATTTTGTATGCTGAGACAGTTGCCCTGTGTACTAAAAGTTTCATGTGGGGGACTGCATCATATATATGGTGTAGCAACTGTATGTGCATACTCCGTTAGTTTTGTTCAAACACAAGATCCAAATTTCACTTAAATGCCTGAGGTTTTAAAAGCTCATTAAATTGTGTTGGTAATGAATATTTACCCATTTCTCTCCTTCCCAGAGATTAGAATTCGATCTAGAAACTTGCAGATTCCACCATATGATTCTTTCATGCTTCCTTGCATCCCAAACTGGAAAGGTCGAAAGCTTAAAGTCATGTTAAGAGTGGGGTTGGAGATTTGACCTTTTGGGACTTCTAAACCATAACAATTTCGAACTGCAGTTAGAAGAATCAGTCGCATCCTGCTTTGCTTATTCTCATGCTTTTGTTTACTTTAAAACAAGGTCAGATGTTTAAGAAATCTTTTGATGCACCAGTTGCTTTAACTTTTTCATCAAGGCAATAAACAATGTATACAATTCCAGTTGACTGATCAAGGTGATATAAAAGGTGATTACTTCTTGTATTGGTGCCGTTCTAGACTAGCAAGACAAAGATTAGCTCAATTGCTTCATGTCTAGATCTCTCAGTCCTTCTCTTGCTGGTAAGGTGTCATTGTAAAAGGAATAATATCAGAAAATGTCCGATTTGTTTTAGCTGAATTCTGTAGCTGACCCAAGATATTGGGATGAAGACCTCGTTGTCGTTGTTGTGATTTCTAGAAGAGGAGACTGGTGCCAAAATTTTGATAAGTAAGCTAATAGAAGTTCTAATTTATCTTTAACTCTGATGACTCAATTATTAAATATAATAAATCATAAACGCACATAAACAATTTGACTCCTACCTTAACTCACGTACCTAATGAACAGTCTTTTATTTCTATCTGGAATCAATGATATCACCTGTCTTGTGTCCAAGTAGCATCAAATAGAAGTTTTTGCTGCCATATTGTGATCTATGTTTTGGTTAAGAAAAGATATTTAATTTCTGTACTTAGTTGTACTTATATCTGGGTATATATGCACATATTCATCTATTTCTATGTGAAACTTTTAGGATGCAATTATGAGGGCATTCATATATGTAGCATATGCGAAATGAGCGCCACTGTAAGAAAGTTTTTACACTTGCCCGCCAAAGACGTGGAACCAACTAAATTGATGATCTACAACATTTGCCATATTTGTACCCTGTAACGTTCCTTGATGACAAATATGTGATTTGGAGACTTTTCACCTTGGCTGAAAAGTTAATGGTACTTCATTAGAGGATCATACAAGGTCGGTTGATAAATAGGAAAATTTGTACTAAAATCAAAATGATTTTGTGATCTATTTATTAGTTAAGACATGAAAATCATAACAAATGGTCCAAATCATCCATCAGGATGGTCCATCATACATATAATTTTTTTGGAGCTGGTGTATGAAATTTTTTTATATTGGCAAATCAATGCCTTCTCTAGATCCCTTGTCAGAAAATACTTCACCCAAAAGTTTAAGCTTCTGGATTGTTAGTTTAAATTTTATATCAAGTTAACATTCTCCTTCATGTTGGAATTTGTGGGCCATGCCTCCATGTGGATTAAGGCACGCATCTCATTGCGCCCTACGATGTGGGGCGGTGGCGAAGCACTCTACATCTGAAGTGGTAGTGCCTTTTTGCGCCTCGCAAGCGCTATATGAGCACCCTGTCCGAGGGTGCTTTGCACAGGACGCGTGCAAGATATAGCCTAGGTTATCGATAGCGGATAGCGTCGCGTAGCGGTGAGGCATCGCTAAGGCTATTTCGGGCTATTGCGGCAAAATAGCGGTAAAAAGCGCAAAGTCAAATAGCGGTCTAATTTAGATATGTATAAATACTAAAAAAATTAAAAAAAAATCTAAAAAATCTAAAAGTACATATTAGATGATTTAAAGAGATCCTAAACATGAAATAGACATGTAACCATCACGTAATACCGAAGATGACTGGAGCAGTCAAAAAGTCATCGTCTTCGAGAAGAATAGTTTAGCGGTGACAGGACTGCCCTAAGAGGAGCTCACGGTGAAGAAGGTGAGAGGAAGTATCAAGGTAGGTGCCAGAGGATGAGAGATGGCGAGAGTATGCTGAAAATCACAGGAGACGGTGGAATGCAATGGTCAAGAGTTGAGTTTAATTTTAAAAAATAAGCCTCAAACCGTTTTTAAATAGCAGTCAAAAAGCAAATTTCGAATACAATCGCTCACTATTTACTGTTATGACACACTATTAGCCGCTTTTGCGAACAGACACATTGCGCAATATGTCACCGCTATTGTGCGATAGCGTAGCGGACGATAGCGTCGCGGGAAGGAACCGCTAACGCTATTAGCGTCGCTATTGCGGGGCTATTTACCGCTATTTATAACAGTCATATAGCCTTATATTTTTGTTCTATAACATTTCAGTTGGGTCATTATACCCCATAATCCATATCCAGAAAAATAAATCCATTATGCATTTTAGTAACCTGATTGAGGACCCTAACTCGTTCTCACTTAGTATTTGAATTTTCTTTGATATTACTCTTGATTTAACTTTTGATTTGGAAAATTATGAACTTCAACAATATGTTGGGTGTGCTAGCTTATGAATTAAGACCATATTTTGTGATTAGTAATAGATATTTTTTATCTTTGATGTTTTTTATGTGAATATTCATGAACATGTTCTTTATCATGCTTGATTATCTGTCTTGAAAAATTATGTGTGTTGTGTGCCTCCGCCTTGCTTCACTCAGGTGCATGCATCATATTGTGCCTTGTACGGGTGCGTGTAAATGAACTTTGAGCCCCTCATTGCATATTAATAACTGGAAAGGTCTATAACGCAGGACGTTGTAGACCTCACGGAAAGACACAAGACGAGTGAATAAATATATTTTATATTTGATAAGGATGGACTTAGAATTCCATAACACCTGGTGTACTGTGATATCATGTCAAGGACCATCTTACCCTAAAGTTTAAGCTTTCGGGTTGTTAGGTAATAATGTATCTCATACTAACATCAGTGTTTGACATCTACAAACACGGGGACACCAAGTCAACAGTCATCATCTACTAGTGGAGCCCTTGGTAGTGTCATTCTTAGATATTTACGCCAAATAAATCCTTAGAGATTAGGAGATGATCTGTATTAAAACCACATGTTGATGTTGAACATTGCTATTATAATGTTTCTCAGTAATGGAATTGACAAAAGCTTATTGTACAAGCCTATCACCCAATTCATGGTTGGCTGTCATCTTACAACTTTCAAATTTATCATGGTTTCAATATTGACTTGCATGGTTTCCTCAGTTTACGTTGTCTATATTTTAGCAATAACGAACTGTCACGCTCCGAACTCGCGAGGCGAGCTATGTAAGCCGTGGGACCCATCAAGTGCAACATGTGGTTTGGCTCAATCCACTGTCAAAATTGACTAGTCTCGAGCCAAACCACGTGTTGCATTTTGTGGGTCCCAGGGCTTGCATCATGCCAACGAGTTCTGAGAACCGGGGCTTAACAAATGGTATCAGAGCAGTCAGCCAACCGAAAATGTGAAGCTAAGTGCTAAGCAGGACTAAGTGTTACATTACGTGAGTGCAGTAAGAGCCTGATGTGAAATGTGTATGCAGATATGGAGAATAGAGACAACAATGCTTCACCAAATCAGTGATCTATCTAGGCAGGAAGCTCGAGAATAAAATGAAGCTCCAGATGGTTTTTGAACAAAAGTTACAAATGTACTAAGTTTGGACCTTTGTAAATTATTCAGATAATAAATGTAATGATTTTTTCTCTTAATAAAGTTCGACTCGTAATATATAGATTTGCAGATATACTTGGCAACGGAATCACTCGCTCACTAAATCAAATAGAATATAGCACAATCGTAATTGATATTAATATTGATAGTAACATGCACGCAATAGCGGTTTCGAAAATACTGGGTCGAAAGAAAACTAAATCTTCATCGGGCTGAACTAGTTCGACGTGAGGGACCTCTGGAGGCGGTGTAGCGACACCAAATCTGAGTGGCAGTTCTCCTCCGAGAGCTACGTAACTGGGATGAATCGGCGTGTCTGGATAGAAACGTCGATGCTACGAGCTAATCCCCAAACAACTCTCCACGCTCTCGGCAATCTGAGGAGCCACACGCTCAATGTATACGGCTACAGTCTCGAACAACTGATAATCGAACCACTGAGAGCTGTAAATCAACTACGCCGGTCTCTGGATCATACACGAACTGAGCGTCTTCAGCTTCAGGATCGGTCATACACCAACAGGCCGTAGGACCAGACTCGAGTCGGTGTTGACGGGGCTGCTCGTCAGAGAGGAGAGCAAGTGAGGGGAGTTGGGTGTCGGGCTGCTTGAAAGGTGGCGGGCTCAGGCAAAGGATGTGGCTGGAGGCGCTCGGAGATGGTGGGGATCAGGGTTTCAGGGGCTGCTTAGGATAGGGGAAAGCGAGGATGGGCGCTGCTGGAAATGAAGTTGAAGGTTGTCGGGGAAGGAGGAATTGAGGCGCGACAGGAGGAGAAGGGGTGTGGTCCGGAAAGGAAGAGAGCAGGGGGCTGACGACAAATGAAAAGGGAGAGGGGGCGGGTGGTCGATGGCTGTCGCAGGGCTTGAGGAGAGCAGAGAGGAGCTGGCGTCATGGTTGTGGAGGTTGACTGACGAACGGGCGCAGGAGGGCGCCGGCGGAGGGGCGATCGCGGCTGAGGTGATCGAATTTGGAGGGAGGCCTGGGAGGCGCTGATGCTAGGCGGATTGCGGAAGAGCATTGCTGGTGGTCAGGCGTTGGCTGTTTGGGAAGAGGTATGGCGCTGAAAGTTTTCTGGATTGGTGAGTTGGACGGTGGACGGAGGTTAAAGGAAGAGAGATGGGTCTCGGTCTGGGGGGGGGGTGTTTACGTGGGGTAAGAAGGAAGATATTTTGTCGGCTGGAGAAAAAAAAGAAAACGATCAATATTAGCCTAGGGTTTCACACAAATTAGTTAGGCTAACAAGAATAGTTTTCCATTCAATCTTCAATAATTCATTTGATTACATCAGTCCCTTAAATAGAGAAAATTACAGATTTTCAAAATCTCACAAAAATCTCTCACAATCAATCACAATCAACCAGTTACTAAAACTGTTTAACTACCAAACCAAAACTAAAATTCAAAATTCAAATAACTATTACAATTGAAATACTACTAACTGAAAATCAAAACCACAATGCTGAAACGCGATGTCTCCTACGCTGATAAACACGACGAAAGTCACATGCACGTATCTGGATGTCCTCATCAAAGCCACTTCTAGAGTCCACATCGTCTGGTGGTGATACTGGGGAGCTTAGTGTTATGCGGCACTAAGTACTACAGCGTGTGAGTATGGTAGGAACTACCTTTAGAAGCTCATAGAAGCCACCTCTAAGTCCACATTGCCTGGTGGTGATACTGAAACGACCCAATTGTCATGTCGCGACGAGGATGTCACGTAATTAAGGTGGGGTGGTTGTGATACCCTAATATTTAATCCTACATCATATATTGATTAGGTGATTGAATGGTTTATGTGGGGTGGTTGTGATACCCTAATATTTAATCCTACATCATATATTGATTAGGTGATTGAATGGTTTATAATGTTAGTCCAAGGAGTCAAGTGCAATATTGGCTAGTCGATTTTGGCAGTGAATTGAGCTAAAACATATGTTGCACCTCGTGGCTCCTAGGGGATACATCTTGCCAATGGGCCCGCGGGTCCTAGGTGTGACAAATGGTATTAGATCAGTTAGCTAGCCAGAAATATGGAGTTAAGTGCTATGCGGGATCAAATACTATATTGCGTGAGTGCGGTGGGAGCCACATCTAGAAACCCATTGGAGCCACCTCTAGAGTCCACATTGCATGGTGATGATACTCGGACGAACCAATTGTCATGTCGCGATGAGAACGTCGCATAATTAAGGTGGAGTGATTGTGATACCCCAAAATTTAGTCCCACATTGGATATTAATTGAGTGATTGAATGGTTTATAACGTAAGTCCAAGGAGTCAAGTAGAACATTGGCAATAGATTGAGCCAAACGATGTGCCCCTGGGCTTACATCGCGTCCATGGGATGGCGAGCCTGGGGCGTGACACGAACCTTTCAGTTTTCCCTCTTATTACATGAGATCAGTGGAAGATATTTTGTGTGAAGTACTAACTGTGATCTTTTCTCACCCATAGTTCAGTGGAAATTAGTCCTTCTCTTGCCAAAAGGCAGCTGGAAACTGTTGGGGAAGTCCAGAGTCATTCATCTAGGTTCAGTGTAGAATGTCGTGATGCAACTCACAAAAAAGGATGGGGTAAGCTCTTCCAAGCATCCCAATCTTCTCCTTCAACTGCTCATAATTTTGTTATTGATCTACGTAATTTCCTTCAATCAACAAGTTGAATATATGTTGGTTTTTCATCATAAACTCTAGTATCGATTGTTATTTCAATTTATGCAGGGGATGTGCAGCCTGAGCCATGTTGGGTTATAATGCTTGAGGTACATTATTATTATTTCTCAGTTCTGTGAAATCATGCTAGAAACAGCTTTTTGAAAAGAAATTTCGCGTTTTATCTTTCAATTTGAAGAGTCAAGAGTCTCAACTGTCAAATCTAGTTTCTTACATAACATAAATAGTCAGTGGAGCGTCTGCTTTCAAAAATCAGAGATTGACTTTGATTAGTTATTGCAGTAATGTTTTTCTAACTGAAAGTGTTTGCTTTCTATATTCTGAAAAAGATGAAAGCTTCTAGTTCATGATCCTCAGTTTTATTAACCTTCAAACTTATATGTGTCTTCTTTCTGTCATACGCATACATACATGCATCATTATTGAAATGACCAAAATTTCCTAGGTACCATGACCCAGAATTCTGAGTCCATTATGCCTACTTCCTTGGTACTGATTACTGTTCAAAGTAGAGTACCACATTTCCATATCCATATCACGGATCATACCATTAATCTAGTGGCATTGTATCCATAGAAGCTTTTCTACTGGGTTGCACAGATTCGGGTGCGGGTGCGGGTGCAATTGGAGACCCGGGACATGGCAGATTTGTAAAAAGGTAGGATAAGGGGACAATGCAATATATTTATAATTTACATTAGATCAAATAAATTAAAATACCTATTACATTTGTATTTTCTTTTATTATGTAGCTAAGAATTAAGTTAAGTCAAACAAAGAATTAAGATTTTCTGTGGTCGTTGAGCGCACAACTGGGAGTAGAGACCTTCATTCCCTTTCTGGATTCGAAGAAGATAAAGAGGGAAGGGAGAAGAAAAGGTAGGATTGGGTTTAATTTTGATTGCATGGGATACTATGGAAGAACTCAAAGAAGATAAAATGGGAAGGGGAAAGAAAAGGTAGAATTGGGTTTAACTTTGATTGCATGGGTACTATGGGAATTTTTCAAATCTTTAATTGATGGCTTTTGTTTTTCGGCTTGAAAACTCTTCGTTTTAAGCCTGATATACCAAAGAAACCAGTGTAGGGTTACATGTAATGGGAAAATCTGCTTTTGCTTTGTAACACGTGTCCATACAGTGTCCACGTTGTATCCGTATCTGACGCATGTGGGATACGAATACGGCACCCAAAACGAAGTATCGGGATAACAACTTTTCTACCATTCCTAGAAGTTGGTCATTTATTTAGTTTGTTAATTTAGCTGGCCAATTCAGATCTTATTTTGTATGGTGCACTGATCTGATGACAGTTTGGCCCGTATCTCGTTTGCATTTGTCCTTATCTTTTACAATACTCTGGCAGTTTTTATGGTATCAAAAGGATTTGAGATTATAATCCTCTGTGTATTCTTCAAAGTTAAAATTTTAAATTTTGTATTTTGTTTTTATGTTAAGTCTAAATAATTTAGGGTTATGGAATGCCGTACTGTCATTTCGGTAAACCTGTAATCAAGAAATCATCAAGTTCAACAATTAAAAGTAGATTGTAATGCTGAGAGAACATAAAATCAATAATCCTCATGATGGTCCTGCTTTACCAGTGTGTTTCCACATTGGCCCACTCCTCATAAAGGGCTTGGTTGATGATATTTATTTAGAGAGACACGTAAAAGAAACATCTAGCGATGCTAGTAATTGTGACAAATTATATTTGTTGCATTATTTATCTCTTGATATGCTTTCCACTTTTATTTATTTGTGAACTCTTAATGCTTAGGTACTTGACAATCTTCCGCATGATATTGTATATTCTCTAAATCAAGGGTCTCCATGGATGGAGGTTTGGCTTGAAAAAGCACAGAACAGGTTAACACTTCAAATTTGTCCCTGTATATATAAGTTTTCCCCCTTTTCATCAATAGTTTTTCGTTTATTTTCAATCATTTGTCAAATGCATGCTCTATTTTTCTCCAAATTTCTTTTATTGAAGATTATCATGCTTAGAATTGGGTAGTATGAACATCCTGCTGGTCACACAAATAGCACGGAGATACGGTGATGCTTAGATATTAATGGCAGCCAAAAATGAAAGGCACTGAAATTTAATCATAATATAAGAATTACTTAAACTTTTTATTTTGTTTCCAAATAAATAGTCCTATGCGCAGGTGTTCTATTTTTTTTGTTAAAGGTCTCTTCAACTGCACCAAAACTCTGAAGTTGTAGTGAGGTTTGAGGGTTATAATATTTATGTTCTAATAGAGGGATAATGTCTTTCCCTTTCAACTGTTTATTTGCCACCGTTACAATTAAAGATAAGGGGGCCACCTCAGAATGCAGAGAGGGTGGCATATCTTATTAGGAAGGATTGCAGTGGACTACTGAATTAATCACAGCGGTATAGAAGCCCCTTCAAACCAGGCTTACCCCCTTTATGTTATGCAAATTGATTTTATTACAGAATATTTTACTTTACCCTGCTTCACCTTATTGCCACACGCTTCTCTCTTTTGTTTGGAGAAACATGTGGAATTGCATATTTTCCATTCACCGACCGTAATGCAGTTTAAAAAATGCCCAATCTTCCAAATCATAATGTGTTCCAACCTTTATATTCACTGTTATAAATAGCAGTAAATAGCGCCGCAATAGCGGCGTTAATAGCATTAGCGGGCCCTTCCCGCTACGTTTTCACTCAATAGCGGTGACATACTACGGAATATGCGCTTTCCGCTCACAAAAGCGGCCAATAGTGCGTCATAGCGGCAAATAACAAACAACTGCGGGCAAAATCCACTTTCCCGCAACCACTGCATCCCACCGCCTCCTGCGGTTTCTAGCGTATTCCCGCTGCCTCTCATAGCCTCCGGCACCTCCCTCAGCACTTCCTCTCACCTCCTCTGGCCGTGAACTCCTCCTACTGCAGTCCTCTCACTGCTCAGCTCATCTTCTCGAAGACGACGACTCTTTGACTCCTTCTCTAGTCATCTTCGTATTATATGACAGTTACATGTCTATTTTATGTTTAGGATCTCTTTAAATCGTCAAATATGCACTTTTAGATTTTCTAGATTTTTCTATAATTTTTTAATATTTATACATATCTAAATTAGATTGTTGTTTGACTTTATACTTTTTACCGCTATTTTGTCGCAATAGCCCAAAATAGCCTTAGTGATGCTTCACCGCTATACGACGCTATCCGCTATCAATAACCTTGTTTATATTTGATCAATAACAAAAAAATAAAATAAAAAATAAATAAAAAAGAGAAGTTCCAATAGCAACTCTCTCCTCAAGTTAGTTTGGACTACTCTTCTAGCACACCTCTCAAATATTTTGCTGATCATCCTGGCATGGTACAATGTCTCAGACCTATAAAATTAAATTAAATGCATGAATCTTTTGCAAACTAAAGTTTTTTATATGTGCATAAATTACAAAATTATTTACCTTTCACTTTTGTTGATATATAGTATTTTTTTAAACTTTAATAAATATTAGTGTTCTTGAGGCATAGGGCCTTGCCTCCAGGGGGGTCAAAGCTTCCCCTCACTTCCGCTTTTTAAACATGATTCAGTATAATGTTTCTGCAACTTATCACCTACTTGTCTGATGCTGATGTCCTGTGAATTCTCAGAAGCCTATACTAGTATAGTAGTATTATCTATCATTTTCTTGACTTCCACATTTGTCCTTCTACAAGGAAGTTCACAAATCTCTGAGGTCTATAAACCGATAGAAGATAAACAGATTGATCAGTGCATCAAGATTATTGGCATGGATAAAGAGCTTGCAAATGAAAACATACTAATTTCAACTGCAAGAAGCATGTGGTCGAAAGTATTTCCAAAGCCTCAAAGAGTATGGTTGCCTACAGGCTGCCTGGTAAGTGAAACTTTCAGAATAGTTTGTTCAGTTAGCTCTTTGATTGCACTTCCTTTCCATCAGGTAAGAAATGCTCTGTAAAGTTGCTTGTGTTCTGATGATGCAGCAATTATTAGAGGTTCTGCATTGGGCTCTCCCGAAGATGTCTCTTATTGCTTCTGATTTTAGCTACCTTCCTGATATCAAAATAGCTGGTGACAGAGCTCCTCTTGTTTCAACTAAGGTAATCTTTTTAATAACAAACCAACACCGCTGCAAAAGCTTGCTGATGTTATGAAACAATAATTATGCCTAACCAAATAAAAGAACCTAGAACCATTATATGAAAATTTTAATGGTTGCTGGAGACAATGCACTATTTATGTTAGCCTGTCAGCACTAACATGTAAAGGAAAAGGTCTAAGAATGTCACCTACATGTAACCAAACTAAAAATCATTGGACAAGTGTAACATTAAAGAATAGTAAAATGCACCCAACAAAATTAAGTTATGAACTAATACTCTGACCATAAATATATGGATTTCTTGTTTTTTATATGGATACATGGGCTAGTCTTGGTACAAAACAGGCCTTAATAGCACCTTCGTACTCATGGATTGAAGGCCTGTAGGCCTTAGATTCTGTCAATGAGATGTTTAAACTCTAACAAACAAGAAGAGAGAAATTTTGCTCTAGTAAGATATCTATGATATAATACGTTCACCGTTGAGAATATGTTCATGCTAAACATAGTTTTTTACTAGTTCAAAATTACCAACTTAGGTGGGCAGCAAAGAAGAAATTGAAACTGCAATTCTGTTTTTTCAGCCTTCAGCTGATTTTGATTCAGGTGTAGAATTCAAGTTAAATTTTGACTATACATACTGTTTATTACTTTATTTTCGTGATGGGGGTCGATGATTTTACACGCTCCATCATAGAGATGTTGATACAGTTTAGAGCACCTGTCGTGCGTGTAACTTGTGCATATGACTCAGCAAATATGAGTTCTTAATGACTGCTATTAAGTATTTACTTATCGCGTGTCCTTCCTAAAGAAATTTCCGAAGTGCTAACCATCACTTTTCCCCCAACAGAAAGATGGCAGAACTGTTGACCATAGCAGCTATCTCGATGCAAAGGTATGCATTTTCTTATACCAACCAAGTTCATCCTTCTGAGAGAATGCACATGCATATGGTAACATGTAGAACTTAATCATTCCAGCCATATTGACCACGTGAAAATAGCGGTCTTAAGCATTAAACCACTTTTGTAGAAAAGAAAGTATCTGCGTCATGAATTTAATGTTGAGCTATATGCATGGGTCACATATTGTTTGAGTATTGGCCCCGCGTCTGTAGATCAACTAATCTTAGAAAACTTGTTGGATGTTGCAGGGTGATGCTGATATATTCTTCCCAACAGACTTCTGGCTCTTGGAGCGAATGGATCATCACTGCTCTGGATGGTCAAATGAGATGAAAGGATCGACGTCATCTAAGCCTGTGAAGAAGCGAAGAACTATAACAGTAAGCTGTGCAAATTAGTTTTTAAGGAATGAACTACTTTGCTTATCCTTCTTTAAGATTTCTTGTTTGGTATTTTTCACTATTAAAATTGACAATCAGTTTTCCTTTTCCTTCTAGCTTGACACAGGTGCCTTTATGGAGGAATTTGGTTTGCCATCAAAAACAAGGACTAAAGATGGGTATAACCCACTACTAGATGATTTCAAGAACACTAAATTCTACTTGAGTGTGCCAACACATAATTTCAAGTAAATATGGTCTACATATTTCCAGTATGGCAAAAAGAAAAGCAGATAGCCAGAGAGCATAATTTCAAGTAAGCATGTCATACTATGACTACTTTTATTCATGATTTCACTTACGTTATATTAAGGCGCTTTTTTTGGTTGCAGATTACATCAGATTCAAGGGAAGAAATATTTATTGGTTTTGCCCCACAATTCTCCCTGCTAATGAAGTCCTACTCGCGGTGAGAAATTGTCTGAAGTTCAAATGAAATCAGGAGCTCGGCTTGATATCATAACTCTCGTCAGAACTGAATATATATGATTTGATGGATTTTTGTCCCCTTGAGATATATACGTCTTTTAGCCAAATTGTTTGCTGATAATGTTCATACAGGGTAGCGTCTCTTAATTAATAGTGGCAGCTGAAAAACATGCTGTATCTCGCTGCCTTTTTCCGTGGAGGGATAATTGTTGAAGTGGGGGATGGATTCATTTATTTATTTATTTATTTTTCTTTTTTTTTCTTAAGAGGAGAACGGCTTTCTTTCTTGAGTGTTGTCTAGCATGAAAGAGTCTTGACTGAACACCTAAGCTGTGATCAAATTTAACAATCATCGGAGAACTAATTTATGAGGATTTTTATTATGATAAAAGAATAATATGCAGCTTTTTGTAAATTACAGACGTAGGTCAACTACCTCACAAACTCAACCCCTTAGGATGTTATCTAACCCAATGCAACCCGTTGGATCTCACCAAGTTCTCTTGGCATGTCATCCGCCAAGGAAAAAGACTTCTGCTTGATCCTAGTTGAATGCGCTACAAAATTTGGAGTCCTATTTCCTTCTCTGGAGATGTGAGAAATTTTAGTCAAAGAATTCAGCATTATGACGCGCACGTCTTCTATCAAACTCATGGCGATGTTGAGCTCAATGCCTCTAGTGATCGCCCGAATAACAACTCTAGAGTCTCCCTCCTCCCACAACTCTCCATCAGATAGTATAGAATGAATCTCACCATGTAGGCATCTAAAATTGCCTACAAGGTCCTGCACGCAGCTCGAAATGAAGAGTGGACACGTCAAGAAAGATTATCCAATTGGGCGATGCGCACATCAGTCAACGCGCGCACGTCAATCAGCACGCACGCGTCGATCAACTCAAAGCAACCGAACGCAATCGTCGGTCAACACGCGCACGTCGGTCAGCATGCGCGCGTCAATCAGCTTGTGTGGAGTGTACAAGTCAACACGACGGATAAATACGCAAACTGGTGGAGAATACAAGTCCCGGAAAAGTCAGAAAACACAAAGTTCAGCAAAAGGCCAAACTACCCGTGCCCGCGCGGGTCGGCCAAGTCCGACCCGCGGCCCCCCCCCGCGGGTCAGCAGCGCCCGTCGCGCTGTTTTGACCCCCTGACGCGTTTTCGACGGGTTTGAACGGTTTTCTCGGGATTTATCTGTTCCAGGGGTTCCTAACTGCCTAAATATCATTTACAAACATGGTTAGACCGTTATTAACTGAAGATATGACCAAATCCATCATTCTTATCGGAAAACCCCCCAACCGAAGTCTATAAATACAGGTCTAGGGACTCAATTCACGGGGGCGGACATCAAGAGGGCGAAACGCTGCCGAATTGGAGAGTGGAGCACGAATTTCAGAGGGCAAGTAAGATCCCGACGAACTTCAGCATAAAGAGAAAGGCTTTCGAAGGATCTGAAGCCGTATTCCCCTGTCCGTTCCTTGAGATTAGCCTTGGTCTTAATCTCGAGAAGAGCTACTGATTTTGCTTGGTCGATTTCAGCGCTTCAAGCAAATACCCCCTTGGTGAGGTGGGAGCTCCGTCAATTTTTCGTCAACTGGATCTAATCCGCGGTCCTCCACGGATAAACCCCGGCACCGGCGCGCAAGCAAGAGACGATAAACGAATCTTGTGTTTATTTTCAAGAGAGTTGTAATTTTTATTTTCGTGATTTGAATTTATTTGTAAACGACTAAAGTTTTAATAATATCAATAATGAAGGTGACTTTCAGCGAAAACACGCCAAGCTTCAACCATAATCCTTCTTAATTCCGCAATGGTGATAGGAGTTGTACCGAGATAAATACATTTTTTAGCGATTGAAAATCAACTGGAATTATCAAAGTTCAGCTTGTACCATCCCTCATCGGTAGCTCCCATTTAACAATAGTAGGGTTACTAAGAACAGAATGTTTGGACATCAACTTCCATCTCCGAACCAAAAGCCTCATCCACATCAGGGAAGTGTACAGCCACCTCATTGTTAGAATTGGGGGTGGAAACAAACCTCCTCCGGCGACGAGCTCCGACGAGCTCGATGTCGACGCAGGCGTAGCCCAGGCGAGATTCGATGGTCGCAGACGAGCTCGAGCTCCGCGTTTGGCGATGGCGAGCTCTGCGTTTGGCGATGGCGAGCTCTGCGTTTGGGGGGGGGTCCGACCTCTGCGTTCGGGGCCTGCGAACTTGGCGTCAAAGAAGGACGCTCGCGTGGCTGGCGACAGGCTGTCGCCAGCCTGTCATTTCCGTCTATAAAACCCCTCCCCCGTCGACCTAGGGTTTCTGCTGAAGCTTCCCCCTCTCCTCCGACTTTTTCTTCTGGGCGCTGCCCTAAAATCGCTGCTGCGATTTGTTTCTTAATCCCACTCCAACAGTGATTGAAGGCTGGATTAAGAGAGAGAGAGAGAAATAAAGAGCGGTTTTAATTGTGGGGTAATTATTTCAAGTGAGAATTGAAAGGGTTCATCACTTTGATTATTAACACTGTAGCTACAGTGTTTAATCTGAGAAATCTCAGTTTAGAGATTTGCTCTTGATTTGTAATTTCTTGTTAGATTAAATAAGAAATTGACTGTGTGGCTCCCGAGGACGTAGGCAGTTGCCGAACCTCGTTAAAACTTGGTGTACTTTTCTCTATACTGCGTTTCTGTTGCATTAGGGGTTTAGGCGTTTAAATTCCCAACAACTGGTATCAGAGCGTGAAACGATCTAGAGGAAGTCAGATTCAAGTGGGAGCCATGGCCGCAGATGAGGGAAAGGTGAGAATAGAGAAGTTTGATGGATCAGATTTCGGATTCTGGAAAATGCAGATAGAGGATTATCTGTATCAGAAAAATCTGTATCAACCTCTCTCGGGGAAGAAGCCGGAGGGTATGAAGGAAGAAGATTGGAATCTTCTGGACAGAAAAGCCCTCGGGGTTATTCGTTTGACGTTAACCCGCAATGTTGCTTTTAACATTGCAAAGGAGAAGACCACGGCAGATCTTATGGCAGCACTCTCCAATATGTATGAGAAGCCATCAGCCTCAAATAAAGTCCATTTGATGAGGCGGTTGTTCAATCTGCGAATGGCGGAAGGTGCATCGGTAGCACATCATCTCAATGAACTCAATACAGTCACGACCCAATTGAGTTCAGTTGATATTGAGTTTGATGAGGAAGTTCGAGCGTTGATCCTTTTGTCTTCTCTACCAGAGAGTTGGAACGCTACGGTCACAGCTGTGAGTAGCTCATCGGAAAGTAATAAGTTGAAGTTTGACGACGTTCGTGATCTGGTTCTCAGTGAGGAGATCCGACGGGGAGAGTCGGGTGAAGCTACAACCTCTTCGGTATTGCATACAGAGTCAAGAGGTAAAAGTTCAACCAGAGGAAATGGATCAGATGATAGGAGATCCAAATCCAGAAATCCCAACAGTTCGAAGGCTATCAAGTGTTGGAAGTGCGGGAAAACCGGGCACTACAAGAATCAGTGCAGGAGTGCACGGGAGGAGTGGGAGGCAAATGCAGATGTGAACGTTGCTTCCACCTCAGGAGGAGATGATGCGCTGATATGCTCTTTGGAGAGCAAGGAGGAGTCTTGGGTGTTGGACTCGGGAGCATCATTTCATGCTACTTCTCAGAAAGGATTCCTCGAGAAGTATATCCCCGGAAACCTTGGAAATGTATATCTTGGTGACGATCAAGCATGTGCCATTATTGGCAAAGGTGTAGTGAAGATTAAGCTGAATGGGTCAGTATGGGAGCTGAAGGATGTCAGGTATATTCCCGACCTGAAGAGGAACTTAATCTCAGTAAGCCAGCTGGCTAGTGAAGGCTACACGATGACTTTCCATGGCGATGACTGGAGGATTTCGAAGGGCGCAATGATGATTGCCAAAGGCAGGAAGACTGGTACCCTGTATATGACAGCAGGTGCACGTTGTTCGATCTCAGTTGCGGCAGGCAATGAGACTTCAAAGCTGTGGCACCAGAGACTCGGTCATATGAGTGAAAAGGGGATGAAGGTTATGCACACAAAGAGAAAACTCCCAGGTTTACAATCAGTAGAGATTGATGTGTGTGAAGAATGCATACTTGAAAAGCAGAAGAGAGTTAGCTTTCAGGCAAGTAGCAGACCCCCCAGGAAGCAGAAGCTAGAGCTTGTTCACTCAGATGTTTGGGGACCAACAACCACCGCGTCGATTGGTGGGAAACACTACTTCGTGACTTTTATTGATGATCACTCTCGGAAAGTATGGGTCTACTTTCTGAAGAAAAAGTCAGAAGTGTTTGAGGCTTTCAGAAGATGGAAAGCCATGGTCGAGAATGAGACCGGTTTGAGGGTAAAGAAACTCAGAACAGACAATGGTGGTGAGTATGAAGACACCAGATTCAAGAAGTTCTGCTATGAGCACGGTATCAGAATGGAGAGGACCGTGCCCGGCACGCCTCAGCACAATGGTGTGGCTGAGCGCATGAATAGAACGTTGACAGAGAGAGCCAGAAGCATTCGGATGCAGTCAGGTCTACCGAAGCAGTTCTGGGCAGAAGCAGTCAACACAGCAGCTTACTTGATCAACCGAGGTCCATCGGTTCCATTGGAGCACAGAATACCAGAAGAGGTATGGTGCGGAAAGGAGGTAACCCTCTCACATCTCAAAGTTTTCGGTTGTGTAGCTTATGTGCATATAAGTGATCAAGGCAGGAATGAGCCTGATCCCAAGTCCAAGAAATGCACATTCATCGGGTATGGTGAAGACGAGTTCGGCTACCGCATTTGGGACAACGAAAACAAGAATGTGATCAGGTGCAGAGATGTGACATTCAACGAGAAGGTGATGTATAAGGACATGCACAAGACAGATGACGGTGACTCAGAGAGCGAGTCAACATTTGTAGATGCAGATGATGTTCCGGATAACCTCTCGGAAGAACCCAATGCAGAAGATCCTCAGCCAGAAGAGACTGTTGGACAGAATGGTGCGCAGAAGCCCGACGCACCAGCTCCGATGTTAAGGAGAAGTACTCGTCCTCCTGTGCCCGATAAACGAATCTTGTGTTTATTTTCAAGAGAGTTGTAATTTTTATTTTCGTGATTTGAATTTATTTGTAAACGACTAAAGTTTTAATAATATCAATAATGAAGGTGACTTTCAGCGAAAACACGCCAAGCTTCAACCATAATCCTTCTTAATTCCGCAATGGTGATAGGAGTTGTACCGAGATAAATACATTTTTTAGCGATTGAAAATCAACTGGAATTATCAAAGTTCAGCTTGTACCATCCCTCATCGGTAGCTCCCATTTAACAATAGTAGGGTTACTAAGAACAGAATGTTTGGACATCAACTTCCATCTCCGAACCAACTTGGCCTTCATGCATAGATGATGAGGGCGGAGCCACACAGGAGAGGAGCTTGATGAGATAGCCTGTTGTCGTCGGTTTGGTCTCCAAGTGGGAGATTGTTAGAATGGGGGTGGAAACAAACCTCCGCCGGCGACGAGCTCCGACGAGCTCGATGTCGACGCAGGCGTAGCCCAGGCGAGATTCGATGGTCGCAGGCGAGCTCGAGCTCCGCGTTTGGCGATGACGAGCTCTGCGTTTGGCGATGGCAAGCTCTGCGTTTGGCGATGGCGAGCTCTGCGTTTGGCGATGGCGAGCTCTGCGTTTGGGGGGGGGTCCGACCTCTGCGTTCGGGGCCTGCGAACTTGGCGTCAAAGAAGGACGCTCGCGTGGCTGGCGACAGGCTGTCGCCAGCCAAAGCTTCCCCCTCTCCTCCGACTTTTTCTTCTGGCGGCTGCCCTAAAATCGCTGCTGCGATTTTTTTTCTTAATCCCCAACTCCAACAGTGATTGAAGGGGGATTTAAGAAGAGAGAGAGAGAAAACTAAAGAGGGTTTTAATTGTGGGGTATTTATTCTCAAGTGAGAATTGAAAGGGTTCATACCCTTTGATTATTAACACTATAGCTACAGTGTTTATTTGAGAAATATCAGTTTTGAGATCTGCTCCTAAATTATAATTTCTTGTTTGATTAATAAGAAATTATCTGTGTGGCTCCCGAGGACGTAGGCAGTTGCCGAACCTCGTTAAATCTTGGTGTACTTTTTCTATACTGCGTTTCTGTTGCATTAGGGGTTTCAGCGTTAAATTCCCAACAAAAATTACCCCCATACTTTCGAAGGGGAGAGAGAGTGTGTGTATATTTTTATTTTTGCTGAGTTCCTTTTTCCTTCTTTTGCTAAGTTGATATAACATCATATTGATAAACTTTTTTGACTTGGAAAACAACAAAACAATGGCGTGCTTACATACATGTGTAATACAATTCAAGCATTGACGCAAACATTTTACTGAACGAATACAACTTTGACCTGAAAAAGGCACAATCTGAAATAATCTAGAAGTGCGTGCTTTTTTTTTTGCAGCAATGAAAATTAGAGACGAAATTCTGGAGATGCATAAATAAATAAATAAAAAGTGACAAGGATCAATGGATTACTTCTCTTTTCAATTAAAATACGCCCAATAAAACTCACAAATCATTATAAAACCAGTCTCTCTACTAATAGTCATCACGCGACAAAGCAATATAGGTAGTAACACTTTGAAATAACTTTGTCC